>NC_092708.1:27165519-27499019 GCF_047496885.1 Scyliorhinus torazame
AATACCGCTGCATCACCTGATTTGGGGCGGCACGGCAGCACAGTGATTAGCACTGCTGCCTCACAGCGCCAGGGACCCGGGTTCGATTCCCGGCTTGGGTCACTGTCCGTGCGGAGTCTGCACGTTCTCACCGTGTCGGCGTGGGTTTCCTCCGGGTGCTCCGGTTTCCTCCCATAGTCCAAAGATGTATGGGGCAGATGGATTGGCCAGGCTAAATTGCCCTTCGTGTCCAGGGATGTGAACGTTAGATTGTGGGGTTGCAGGGCTAGGTGGATAGGGATCGGTGCAAACTCGATGGGCCGAACGCCTCCTTCTGCGCTGCAGGGATTCTGTGGGTTCTATTCTATGAGATAAGGTAAAAGGCTACAGGGCTGGGGAGGAGGTCACAGAGATAGGGTGGAAGAAAGGTTCTCAATTGGCGTGCTGCCACGAAATGGTGTGCCACAAAATAAGATTCAAAATGATTAAACATTAACGTAAATAAACTAAATCTAACCTTTGTTTCAGCTCTGTTGTCAGCATCTCCAAGTCCCGATGAACTTCGAGCCTCCCGCACATGGGCTGCTGCGAATGGGTCGGGTTTTTTTACCGTGGTCAGGCACATGGGTCGAACCGATGTACAAAAAAAAAATCAGAAACTGTGCACGCGTGTTCCTTTCCCAGCTGGCCCATGCAAGGTTCGGAATCCCTGCACAGTAGTCCCAGGTTCTTCGGGAATTGGAGGGTGCCGACCGCAGAGTTGAAGACAAAAGCCTTACGCAAAAAGGGCGCAAAAGCCTGGGAGAAGCGAGGGGGACAGAGGGAGGTTGAAAACAAACCAGGAGAGAAGACGGGGAGAAAATAAACAAAGTTCCCAGTGAGGGAAGAAGGACAGGTAAGCAACAGGAAAAACTAAAGAAAAGGAGAAACAGGCTCCAATATGTATTTGACTTGCAAATGGGATACAGCTTTCATTGCAAACTTCTTAAACTAATGACAATTGTATTAAATGGTGGCTTGACATGTTTTAGGAGCTTTTAGAGATAAAAGGGTTGCCGAGGGGGTAGTTCAGTTGGAGAAAATAGGAGGTGTGCCTCAAAATGTCTTATGATCTAAAGGTGAACCATGATGTGAACACGGGCAGCACGATGGCGCAGTGGTTAGCACTGCTGCCTCATGGCGCCGAGGTCCCAGGTTCGCTACCAGCCCCAGGTCTGTATGGAGCTTGCACATTCTCCTGTGTCTGCGTGGGTCTCACCCCCACAACTTAAAGGGTGTGCAGGGTAGGTGGATCGGCCATACTAAATTGTCGTCCCTTAATTGGGAAAAAAAGAATTGGGTACTCTAAATTTTAAAAAAATAGATGGGGGGACCTCTGGGGTAGCGGGTTATAGGGCTGAAGAGATGGTCCGGGGATAGACTATGGAGAGATTTGAAAACTAGGATGGGAATTTTAAAATCAAGATGTTTGTTGACCAGGAGTCACAGAGGTCATAGGGAAACAGGATTTGGTGCGAGTCAGGACAGTATCAAACGTTACCAGAGATGAGGGGCGCGATTCTCCACTCCCACGCCGGTTGGGAGAATCGCCTGGGCCGCCAAAATTTCCCGCGATGCCGGTCCGACGCCCTCCCGTGATTCTCCCAAGCGGCGGGAACGACACCGTCGGGTTCCGCGGGCCGCAGGCCGGAGAATCGCCCGAGACACCCAAAATGGCGATTCTCCTGCACCCCTGCTATTCTCAGGCCCGGATGGGCCGAGCGGCCAGCCCAAAACGGCGGGTTCCCCCCCGGCGCCGTCCACACCTGGTCGCTGCCGGCGGGAACAGTGCGGGAACGCTGGGGGGTCGGCCTGCGGGGGGGGTGAGGGGGGATCCTGCACCGGGGGGTACCTCAAATGTGGGGTGGCCCGCGATCGGTGCCCACCGATCGTCGGGCCGTCCTCTCTGAAGGAGGACGTCCTTCCTTCCGCAGCCCCGCAAGATCCGTCTGCCATCTTCTTGCGGGGCGGACTTGGAGAGGACAGCAATCACGCATGCGCGGGTTAGCGCCGGTCAGCCCGCTGCGCGGGTTGGCGCCAGTTATGCGGCGCCGCCTTTACACGGCGACAAGGCCAGGCGCGTGTAGATGACGCGGCCCCGCTCCGTGCCCATTATTGGGCCCTGAATCGGTCGGGATCGGGGCCGTTTCGCGCCGTCGTGAACCTCGCCGGCGTTCACGACGGCGCGGCCACTTCGGCGCGGGAGTGGAGAATCCCGCCCGTGAAGTTTGAGTTATGAGGAGAAGTTGGAAATGATCAGACTGTCCTCCCTGGAACAGTGAAGGTTAAGCGGTGACCTAATCGAGCTTTTCAAGAGGACGAGAGCTTTTGGGCGCGGTTTTACCAAATGGAAACAAAGTCCCATAGCGAGTGCGTCTAGCCGCTACAAAACACAACTCACGTTGGATAGGGGGCCTCAACAGGCGTCGCGCGGCCGAGGCTGCACATGTTTTGTACACTTGAGGAGCTCCGCCAGAACTGCTCGGTGTAGGGTGAGATCGAAACGTCATTTTTAAATGGCACCCCCAATCTCTGAGGCCACAGGAGCAACCCCCCGAGCCCCCCCCCCTCAAGCCCCAGCTCACTATGGGAGGGTCCCAGGCCGCCCCTGCACCTCCCCAACACCCACCCAGGGCAGCCCCCAATCGCACCCATGCAAAAAATGACTAATTGGCACCTTGGCATTGCCAAGCTCACACCCAGGTGGCACCACCAATGCCAGGGTACCAGTATGCCAGGGCATACACCTGGGGCCTCTGATCTCCTTGGAGTCCCCCACAAGTGCCATTTGTGGAGAGCAGTAGTGAATGGTGCTTGCCCAAGGTCTCCCAAGGCGAGGGAGATTGATCCCACGCCTCGGGTAACTCGGGAATCTGCACATTAAAATGAGACTAGCTGTCTCACTTTCATAAGCAGATTTGCTAAAAAGTGTACCCGCCCCACAATGGGCGGGATTTACATCGTAATGTCTTGCGAGATCGCTTTGGATCTCACGAGGCGCTGGGAGCCAGGTAGATCCTGGGAACAGGGTCTCCTGGCTTCTGTCGGCCATGCTGCGCCATGGCGAGCTGCTTCTCGGGCGCAGCGTGGCAATTAAATTGCCCTTTGATAGAGAAAAAAAACTATAATCTCTGGTGAAAAGTTTAATATTCTGAATATTTGGTCCAGAGGGGAGACAAGGAGAACATGTCGGGATCTGGAAAATGCTCGACATGGAAAGATGGTGGAATTCCATGAATAATTTTAAAAGGGAGTTAGACAGATTACTTCAGGATGAGGAATTTAAAGGACTACGGATAAAAAGCCGGGTGTGGGACTAAACACTACTGCTGTTTCAAAGAGTTAGCAGACACACAATGGGCTGAATGGCCTCTCGTGTGCTGTCGTTTTCTGCGATGCTCTGATTCCAATACTTTTCTCTGTCTGTTCTGCAGTATTCGAAGGAGGTGGACGACCGATTTGGAGCCTACGTGGCCTGTTCCTGTCTTGTCTTCCTCTTTATCTGCTGCATTCAGATAACCATTGTGCCCCAGTAAGTCTCCTTCGTTGTCTTAACGCGAGATTAATTTCCAGACGCTCACCTATTCTCGGTCACCGTGTCTCAAGGAATGGAGAGTGCGGTTGGCAGCCAGTCATAAAATCCAAACAAATAGGAGCAAGAGTCGGCCTTTCGAAACTGCTCCATCATTCAGTAAATCACGGCTGTTCTTGGGTTTCCAGCCCCCCCCCCCCCCCGCCCCCGTCAGTCCCTCATAACCTTGACTCTCTTGCCAATCAGAAATCTGTCTACCTCAGCCTTGAACATGTTCAGTGACCCACACCCTGCACTGATCGCTGTGGAAGAGTACTGCAGTCTAATGATCCACTGAGAGAAAAGGCAAAATCATCCCCATCTCCGCCATCAGTGGGAAACCCATTATTTTTAATTCTGCCCCATGGTTCTAGGTTCACATCCTCTCAGCATCTACCCCGTCAAAAACCTCCTCAGAATCCGATATGCCTCAATCAGATCACCCCTCGTTCTTCTAAACCCCAATGAGTGAGGGCCCACCTGGGAAACCATTCATAGAACATAGAACATACAGTGCAGGAGGAGGCCATTCAGCCATCGAGTCTGCACCGACCCACTTAAGCCCTCACTTCCACCCTATCCCCGTAACCCAATAACCCCTCCTAACCTTTTTGGTCATTAAGGGCCAATTTATCATGGCCAATCCACCTAACCTGCACGTCTTTGGACTGTGGGAGGAAACCGGAGCACCCGGAGGAAACCCACGCACACACGGGGAGAACGTGCAGACTCCGCACAGACACTGACCCAGCGGGGAACCGAACCTGGGACCCTGGCGCTGTGAAGCCACAGTGTTATCCACTTGTGCTACCGTGCGGCCCGAAAGACTTTCCTCGTAAGACAACCTGTTCATTCCAGGAATCAGCCTGGTGAACCACCTCTGCACTGCCTACAAAGCAAGTCTATCCTCCCTTGAGTAAGGAGGCCACAGTGCTCCAGGTGCGGTCTCAATAATGCCCCACACAGTTGGAGCAAGACAACCCTCCGTTCATACTCCACCCTCTTGCAGCAGAGACCAACGTTCAATTTGCCATCCTAATTCATTGCTGTACCTGTATAACTACATTTATTAATATGATGACCATGGCCATTTGCAAATCCCAGACCTGAAAATCCACAGTCTTTCAAATATATTCCACCTATAACTTGGTAGCAATCCGTCTCCAGGGTCAATACTTAGGCAGGGAGGTCATTAGGGCAGATTTCACCGAGTCCGGTGCCTTTGTTTGCTCCAGACTCCATAGAATCCCTACAGTGCAGAAGGAGGCCATTCGGCCCATCAAGTCTGCACTGACCCTCTGAAAGACCACCCTCCCTACGCCCACTCCCCCACCCTACCCCTGTAACCCCATCTAACCTGCACATCTTTGGACACTAAGGGGTAATTTATCATGGCCAATCCACCTAACCTGCACATCTTTGGACTGTGGGAGGAAACCGGAGCACCCGGAGGAAACCCACGCAGACACGGCGAGAACGTGCAAACTCCACGCAGTCACCTAAGGCTGGAATTGAACCCGGACCCCTGGTGCTGTGAGGCAGCAGTGTTAACCGCTGTGCCACCAATGCTCTTCCTGCCAGCCTCCTATCTTCCATCATTCACAGATCATCTCATCCAAACCTCTGTTCCCTAACTTACACCATGCCCTGGTGACCTGTCACCTTCGTGCTCCCCACCTCATCAATTTTTAAATTCTCAAATGGTTTCTAAATCAGTCACGACTTCCCACATCTTCCCCATCTCTGTAACCTCCTCAAAAGCAAACCCTCCGCGATCTCTGCCCTCGTACGATCCCTGGTTTCCTAGGCCGATTGGCAACTGTACCTCTGGGCCCGTAGGTCTGGAATTCTCTGCCTAAACATCTCTCTTTTGGCACCGCTATTAAACCCCTCCCTTCAACCTTCTCTGCCCTCAGGAAAACAAACACAACTTCTCTAGTGTCTGCACAGAACTTAACTTCCTCACCCCTGGTGAAATGCTGGCACAGTCCCGGAGAGAGAGACAGAGTTAAATCTATGCCCCCGAGTCACTGACCTCTCCGCTGAGGTAAACAGGCCCTTCCCATCCTCACTACCCGGGCCCCCCACAATTTTCCACACCTCGATCAAATCTCCCTTCAGCCTCCCCTGTTCCAAGGAGAACGACTCCAGCCTATCCAATCCTTCCTCATAGCTGCAATTTTGCAATCCTGACAACCTTCTCCTCTGCACCCTCCCCTAATTCTCTAATCAGGGGGGCCAGAACTGCACACGGTGACTCGAGTTATACTGTCAGAGGTGCCACCATTTGGATAAGATATCTCGGCCCTCTCTTCAGGTGGACTTAAAGGATCTCATGGCACTATCTTCGAGAAGAGTAGGGCGTTCTCCTCGATCTCATCGACTAACATCACATAAACTGATTCCCTGGGATCTCACATTGCTCTCTGTGGGATATTGTGTTAACGGTGTGATTCCTATCCACACCCCTGATTGTCCCACCCCCCCTCACAAGGGACTCTCCCCACACTCCCAACTAACCCCCCCCCCCCCCAGGCTTTCCCCACCACCTGACCCCCCCAACGATTCACCCCATGCAGGCAAGCACCACCCACCCTAACACCTCCTGGACTCCCTACAGACTGGACCCAACCCCCCCCCCCCCCCCCCCCCGCAGACCCGACCTCCGACCCCTGCCCCACTCCTGCCGACCACCAATCTCACCACCCCTACCCCCGACCTCCCCTACCTCCTACACGCCAATCTCTGAACCCCCCCATCTCTCTGACCGCTGATCCCCACCACTCCACTGACTTTCAACTCCCATACCGCCCTCACCCCAACTGTCCCCATCCCTCCAACCCCCACAATCTCTGAGCCTCCCCACTCCTCCCCTTCCCCTCCGACCAGACGTCCTACACTCATCAACCCCTCTGACCCACCTCCACCTCAGAACACCCAAACCACCTCACTCCCCTCGAATCCCCCCCCCCCCCCCCCCATCCCACCCACCCAACTCCGAGTCCTCCAACCCACTCACCCCCACCTCGGATCCGCCAGACCTACCCCACCTTCCCAACATCCAGCCCTCCTTCCCACGACCCCTCAACCAGTGTTCCATAAAGGTTTGCGGTAAGTTCCTTCCTCTTGTACCGACAGCTTTTACAGCCAGCCCTGCCCAGCTTCAAACATTTGGGTATAACTCACCCTGCACCCCACCCCGAGGTCTCTTTTCCTGCACCTCCTTTAGAATTTTACCGTTCAATTTTTTATCGTCTGTTGGTGGACACGTGTGAGAGGTGAGGACTCTTGCTATGCTGAGGGTGGGGTGAACCTGTTCACAGTGTCAACAAATTAAAGTGGCACAACGCACGATCCTTTCTGTGGGCCGGGTGACCAGATGAGAGCTGATTCTTGTCCTTCTCCTCTCCCTCTTTGCAGCTCCACGTTGATGCTGGGTTTCTATCTCTCCTGCCTCTTGGTCCTGGTCAGTGTGTTGTTCGTTTCCACCATCTACTGCTGTGTCAAGGTGAGAAAGTCAGCGCTCTCAAACTTCCCCACCCTGCTCCGTCTCGAATCGTTTAATTCGAACCTGAGAATAGTGACCCCCCCTTGAGTCTGTTCCACAACTCAATGCAAGCATGGCCGATCTGTATCCATTTCCATCCACTTGCCTTTCGCTCCTTATCGCCTCCTTGGCTAGCAGAAACCTTATCAATCAGAGATTCACGATTAATAATTGAACTTTCACTAAAATGCTATTTGTGTGGAGAGAGCTTGGTACTTCAACAGGCACCCTTAGGGTGGAGAAGTGGGGCAAGAAATGGTAAATGTCGGGGACTGACTGAAAACCGACATGTTTCTCTCCAGATGCACAGCAGAGTTTTCAGAGCAGATTTTCTGGCCCACAACACCGAGGGGACGTGGTTTATGCCATCACTCTGGGCCGATAGAGCCGGCAAGACTGGCTCCACGGAGATCAGGGCGCCATCTTTAGGGGGCACCACAAACTGCGCTTTAAAATAAGTTTCTCCATCCCCCTCCACGGATAGGGAGGACCACCCTCCACAAGCTTCAAGGTGACTCCCACTGCCCTACCCCCAACATGGAAGTAAAGGGAGGCATTATTCCCCCTCATCACCATCCCCACGCTGTCATCAGACCTCTCCAATCCCCCACCGCTCCCCACCCCAGACTCTCATCGGGGCTTTATCCTCCCCCTTCCGCTCCCCCCACGCAGTCATCAGGGTTCACTCCATGCTCCTGCTCTCTCCCTGCTTCTTCAACGTTCCTGCTCTCCCCGTGATCCTGCTCCCTCCCTGCTCCTGCTCTCTCCCTGCTCCTTCAACGTTCCTGCTCACCCCCCGCTCTCTCCCTGTCCCTGCTCCCTCCCTGCTCCTGCTCTCCCCCTGCTCTCCCACTGCTCTCTCCCTGCTCCTGCTCCCTTCCTGCTCCTGTTCTCCCCCTGCTCTCCCACTGCTCTCTCCCTGTCCCTGCTCCCTCCCTGCTCCTGCTGTCCCCCTGCTCCTGCTCTCCCCCTGCTCTCTCCTTGCTCCTGCTCTCCCCCCGCTCTCTCCCTGTCCCTGCTCCTGCTCTCCCCCTGCTCTCCCCCTGCTCTCTCCCTGCTCCTGCTCTCCCCCTGCTCTCTCCCTGCTCCTGCTCTCCCCCTGCTCTCTCCCTGCTCCTGCTCTCCCCCTGCTCTCCCCCTGCTCTCCCCCTGCTCTCTCCCTGCTCCTGCTCTCCCCCTGCTCTCTCCCTGCTCCTGCTCTCCCCTGCTCTCTCCCTGCTCCTGCTCTCCCCCTGCTCTCTCCCTGCTCCTGCTCTCCCCCTGCTCTCTCCCTGCTCCTGCTCTCCCCCTGCTCTCTCCCTGCTCCTGCTCTCCCCCTGCTCTCTCCCTGTCCCTGCTCCCTCCCTGCTCCTGCTCTCCCCCTGCTCCTGCTCTCCCCTGCTCCTGCTCTCTCCCTGCTCCTGCTCTCCCCCTGCTCTCTCCCTGCTCCTGCTCTCCCCTGCTCTCTCCCTGCTCCTGCTCTCCCCCTGCTCTCTCCCCGCTCCTGCTTTCTCCCTGCTCCCTCACTGCTCCTGCTCTCCCCGTGATCCTGCTCCCTCCCTGCTCCTGCTCTCCCCCTGCTCCTGCTCTCCCCCTCCTCTGTCCCTGCTCCTGCTCCCTCCCTGCTCCTGCTCTCCCCCTGCTCTCTCCCTGCTCCTGCTCTCCCCCTGCTCCTGCTCTCCCTGCTCCTGCTCTCTCCCTGCTCCTGCTCTCTCCCTGCTCCTGCTCTCTCCCTGCTCCTGCTCCCTCCCTGCTCCTGCTCTCCCCCTGCTCTCTCCCTGCTCCTGCTCTCCCCCAGCTCTCTCCCTGCTCCTGCTCTCCCCCTGCTCTCTCCCTGCTCCTGCTCCCTCCCTGCTCCTGCTCTCCCCCTGCACCTGCTCTCCCCCTGCTCTCTCCCTGCTCCTGCTCTCCCTCTGCTCTCTCCCTGCTCCTGCTCTCCCCCTGCTCTCACCCTGCTCTCTCCCTGCTCCTGCTCTCCCCCTGCTCTCTCCCTGCTCTCTCCCTGCTCCTGCTCTCCCCCTGCTCTCTCCCTGCTCCTGCTCTCCCTCTGCTCTCTCCCTGTCCCTGCTCCCTCCCTACTCCTGCTCTCCCCCTGCTCTCCTCCTGCTCTCTCCCTGCTCCTGCTCTCCCCCTGCTCTCTCCCTGCTCCTGCTCTCCCCCCGCTCTCTCCCTGTCCCTGCTCCCTCCCTGCTCCTGCTCTCCCCCTGCTCCCCCCCTGCTCTCTCCCTGCTCCTGCTCTCTCCCTGCTCCTGCTCTCCCCCCGCTCTCTCCCTGTCCCTGCTCCCTCCCTGCTTCTGCTCTCCCCCTGCTCTCCCCCTGCTCTCGCCCTGCTCCTGCTCTCCCCCTGCTCTCTCCCTGCTCCTGCTCTCCCCTGCTCTCTCCCTGCTCCTGCTCTCCCCCTGCTCTCTCCCCGCTCCTGCTTTCTCCCTGCTCTCTTCCTGCTCCTGCTCTCCCCCCGCTCTCTTCCTGTCCCTGCTCCTGCTCTCCCCCTGCTCTCCCCCTGCTCTCTCCCTGCTCCTGCTCTCCCCCTGCTCTCTCCCTGCTCCTGCTCTCCCTCTGCTCTCTCCCTGTCCCTGCTCCCTCCCTACTCCTGCTCTCCCCCTGCTCTCCTCCTGCTCTCTCCCTGCTCCTGCTCTCCCCCTGCTCTCTCCCTGCTCCTGCTCTCCCCCCGCTCTCTCCCTGTCCCTGCTCCCTCCCTGCTCCTGCTCTCCCCCTGCTCTGCCCCAGCTCTCTCCCTGCTCCTGCTCTCCCCCTGCTCTCTCCCTGCTCCTGCTCTCCCCCCGCTCTCTCCCTGTCCCTGCTCCCTCCCTGCTCCTGCTCTCCCCCTGCTCTCTCCCTGCTCCTGCTCTCCCCCTGCTCTCTCCCTACTCCTGCTCGCCCCTGCTCTCTCCCTGCTCCTGCTCTCCCCCTGCTCTCTCCCCGCTCCTGCTTTCTCCCTGCTCCCTCACTGCTCCTGCTCTCCCCGTGATCCTGCTCCCTCCCTGCTCCTGCTCTCCCCCTGCTCCTGCTCTCTCCCTGCTCCTGCACCCTCACTGCTCCTGCTCTCCCCCTGCTCTCTCCCTGCTCCTGCTCTCCCCCTGCTCCTGCTCTCTCCCTGCTCCTGCTCCTGCTCCCTCCCTGCTCCTGCTCTCCCCCTGCCCTCTCCCTGCTCCTGCTCTCCCCCAGCTCTCCCCCTGCTCTCTCCCAGCTCCTGCTCCCTCCCTGCTCCTGCTCTCCCCCTGCTCCTGCTCTCCCCCTGCTCCTGCTCTCCCTCTGCTCTGTCCCTGCTCCTGCTCTCCCCCTGCTCTCCCCCTGCTCTCTCCCTGCTCCTGCTCTCCCCCTGCTCTCTCCCTGCTCTTGCTCTCCCCCTGCTCTCTCCCTGCTCCTGCTCTCCCTCTGCTCTCTCACTGTCCCTGCTCCCTCCCTGCTCCTGCTCTCCCCCTACTCTCCCCCTGCTCTCTCCCTGCTCCTGCTCTCCCCCTGCTCGCTCCCTGCTCCTGCTCTCCCCCCGCTCTCTCCCTGTCCCTGCTCCCTCCCTGCTCCTGCTCTCCCCCTGCTCTCTCCCTGCTCCTGCTCTCCCCTGCTCTCTCCCTGCTCCTGCTCTCCCTCTGCTCTCTCCCTGCTCCTGCTCTCCCCCTGCTCTCTCCCTGCTCCTGCTCTCCCCCCGCTCTCTCCCTGTCCCTGCTCCCTCCCTGCTCCTGCTGTCCCCCTGCTCTCCCCCTGCTCTCTCCCTGCTCCTGCTCTCCCCCTGCTCTCGTCCTGCTCCTGCTCTCCCTCTGCTCTCTCCCTGCTCCTGCTCTCCCCCCGCTCTCTCCCTGTCCCTGCACCCTCACTGCTCATGCTCTCCCCGTGATCCTGCCCCCTCCTTGCTCCTGCTCTCCCCCTGCTCTCCCCCTGCTCCTACTCTCCCCCTGCTCTCTCCCTGCTCCTGCTCCCTCCCTGCTCCTGCTCTCCCCCTGCTCTCTCCCTGTTCCTGCTCCCTCCCTGCTCCTGCTCTCCCCCAGCTCTCTCCCTGCCCCTGCTCTCCCCCCGCTCTCTCCCTGTCCCTGCTCCCTCCCTGCTCCTGCTCTCCCCCTGCTCTCTCCCTGCTCTCCCCCCGCTCTCTCCCTGTCCCTGCTCCCTCCCTGCTCCTGCTCTCCCCCTGCTCTCCCCCTGCTCCTGCTCTCCCCCCGCTCTCTCCCTGTCCCTGCTCCCTCCCTGCTCCTGCTCTCTCCCTGCTCCTGCTCTCCCCCTGCTCTCTCCCTGCTCCTGCTCTCCCCCTGCTCTCTCCCTGCTCCTGCTCTCCCCCTGCCCCTGCTCCCTCCCTGCCCCTGCTCCCTCCCTGCCCCTGCTCCCTCCCTGCTCCTGCTCCCTCCCTGCTCCTGCTCCCTCCCTGCTCCTGCTCCCTCCCCGCTCCTGCTCTCCCCGTGATCCTGCTCCCTCCCTGCTCCTGCTCTCTCCCCCTGTTCCTGCTCTCTCCCCTTTCTCCTGCTCTCTCCCCTTGTTCCTGCTCTCTCCCCTTGCTCCTGCTCTCTCCCCTTGTTCCTGCTCTCTCCCCTTGTTCCTGCTCTCTCCCCTTGTTCCTGCTCTCTCCCCTTTCTCCTGCTCTCTCCCCTTGTTCCTGCTCTCTCCCCTTGCTCCTGCTCTCTCCCCTTGCTCCTGCTCTCACCGTACTCCTGCTCTCTCCCCTTGCTCCTGCTCTCTCCCCTTGCTCCTGCTCTCTCCCCTTGCTCCTGCTCTCTCCCCTTGCTCCTGCTCTCTCCCCTTGCTCCTGCTCTCTCCCCTTGCTCCTGCTCTCTCCCCTTGCTTCTGCTCTCTCCCCGTGCCCCTGCTCTCTCCCCTTGCCCCTGTCTCCCCGTGCTCCTGCCTTTTCCCTTGCTCCTGCTCGCTCCCCTTGCTTCTGCTCTCTCCCCTTGCTCCTGCTCTCTCCCCTCTCCTGCTCTTTTCCCGCTCCTGCTCCATGGTCCTGCCCTCTTCGTGGTCCTGCCCTTCCAGTAGTCCTGCCCTCCCCATGGTCCTGCCCTCCCCGTTGTCCTGCCCTCCCCATGGTCCTGCCCTCCCCGTAGTCCTGCCCTTCCCGTGGTCCTGCCCTCCCCGTGGTCCTGCCCTCCCCGTGGCCCTGCCCTTCCAGTGGTCCTGCCCTTCCCGTGGCCCTGCCCTCCCCGTGGTCCTGCCCTTCCCGTGGTCCTGCCCTCCCCGTGGTCCTGCCCTTCCAGTGGTCCTGCCCTTCCAGTGGTCCTGCCCTCCCCGTGGTCCTGCCCTTCCCGTGGTCCTGCCCTTCCAGTGGTCCTGCCCTTCCCGTGGTCCTGCCCTTCCAGTGGTCCTGCCCTTCCCGTGGTCCTGCCCTCCCCGTGGTCCTGCCCTCCCCGTGGTCCTGCCCTCCCCGTGGTCCTGCCCTCCCCGTGGTCCTGCCCTTCCCGTGGTCCTGCCCTCCCCATGGTCCTGCCCTCCCCGTGGTCCTGCCCTCCCCGTGGTCCTGCCCTCCCCGTGGTCCTGTCTTCTCTGTGCTCCTCTCCTCCTCTGTGCTCCTCTCCTCCTCTGTGCTCCTGCCCTCTCTGTGCTCTTGCTCTCTCCCCATTCTTCTCTCTCCCCGTGCTGCTCTCTCCCCGTGCTGCTCTCTCCCCGTGCTGGTCTCTCCCCGTGCTGGTCTCTCCCCGTGCTGGTCTCTCCCCGTGCTGGTCTCTCCCCATGCTCTTGCTCTCTCCCCGTGCTGGTCTCACCCCGTGCTGGTCTCTCTCCGTGTTGCTCTCTCCCCGTGCTGCTTTCTCCCCGTGCTGCTTTCTCCCCGTGCTGCTTTCTCCCCGTGCTGCTCTCTCCCCGTGCTGGTCTCTCCCCGTGCTGGTCTCTCCCCGTGCTGGTCTCTCCCCGTGCTGGTCTCTCCCCGTGCTGCTCTCTCCCCGTGCTGGTCTCACCCCGTGCTGGTCTCTCCCCGTGCTGGTCTCTCCCCGTGCTGGTCTCTCCCCGTGCTGCTCTCTCCCCGTGCTGCTCTCTCCCCGTGCTGCTCTCTCCCCGTGCTGCTCTCTCCCCGTGCTGCTCTCACCCTGTGCTGGTCTCTCCCCGTGCTCTTGTCTCCCCGTGCTGGTCTCTCCCCGTGCTGGTCTCTCCCCGTGCTGGTCTCTCCCCGTGCTCCTCTCTCCCCGTGCTGCTCTCTCCCCGTGCTGCTCTCTCCCCGTGCTGCTCTCTCCCCGTGCTGCTCTCTCCCCGTGCTGCTCTCTCCCCGTGCTGCTCTCTCCCCGTGCTGGTCTCTCCCCGTGCTCCTCTCTCCACGTGCTGCTCTCTCCCCGTGCTGCTCTCTCCCCGTGCTGCTCTCTCCCCGTGCTGCTCTCTCCCCGTGCTGCTCTCTCCCCGTGCTGCTCTCTCCCCGTGCTGCTCTCTCCCCGTGCTGCTCTCTCCCCGTGCTAGCCTCTTCCCATGCTGGTCTCTCCCCGTGCTGGTCTCTCCCCGTGCTGCTCTCTCCCCGTGCTGCTTTCTCCCCGTGCTGCTCTCTTCCCGTACTAGTCTCTCCCCGTGCTGGTCTCTCCCTGTGCTGGTCTCTCCCCGTGCTGCTCTCTCCCCGTGCTGCTCTCTCCCCGTGCTGCTCTCTCCCCGTGCTGCTCTCTCCCCGTGCTGCTTTCTCCCCGTGCTGCTCTCTTCCCGTGCTAGTCTCTCCCCGTGCTGCTCTCTCCCCGTGCTGCTCTCTCCCCGTGCTGCTCTCTCCCCGTGCTGGTCTCTCCCCGTGCTCTTGCTCTCTCCCCGTGCTGGTCTCTCCCCGTGCTGGTCTCTCCCTGTGCTCTAGCTCTCTCCCCATGCTTTTGATCTCTCTCCTTGCTCCTGTTCTTTTCCTATGCTCCTGCTCTCTCCTCATGCTCCGCTGTCTCCTCATGCTCCTACTCTCTCCACACCCTCAATCCTAAGAGCTTTGAGGTCCTACTTTTTAATTTGACTCATAACTCCCTAAATTCAGCTTGTAGGACTTCTTCACGTTTTTTTACCTATATCGTTGGTGCCTATGTGCACCACGACAGCTGGCTGTTCACCCTCCCCATCCAGAATGTCCTGCAGCCATTCCGAGATATCCTTGACCCTTGCACCAGGGAGGCAACATACCATCCTGGAGTCTCGTTTGCGTCCACAGAAACGCCTGTCTATTCCCCTTACAATTGAGTCCCCTATCACTATAGCTCTGCCATTCTTCTTCCTGCCCTCCTGCGCAGCAGAGCCAGCCACGGTGCCATGAACCTGGCTGCTGCTGCCTTCCCCTGGTGAGCCATCTCCCTCAACAATATCCAAAACGGATTACCTGTTTTGGAGGGACATGACATCAGGGGACCCCTGCACTGCCTTCCTACTCTTCCTCTGTCTGGTGGTCACCCATTTCCAATTGCCCTCAATAATTTTTATCTGTGGTGTGACCAACTCGCTAAACATGCTATCCACGACTTCCTCAACATCGTGGATGCTGCAATGTGAGCTCCAGAGCCGTCAAGCGGTCTAACAGGAGCTGAAGCTGGACACACTCCTTTCACGTGAAGGAGCCAGGGTCAGTGGACGTGTCCCTGAGCTCCCACATCGCACACGAGGAGCATGACATGGGTCTGGGATCTCCTGCCATGCCTTAACCCTGAAGTTAACTTACAACAACAACTATAATGCCAAGGGAAAAATAGAAAAAAGAAAAGAAAAACTACTTGCCAGTCACCACAGTCACTTACCTGTTGGTCGAGGTGACTGAGTTGACGTCTCCCAGAAGCCCCTTCTGCTGCCTCTGCTGGACGATGATTGACCTCCTGTTGGTCACTGGAGGGATTCTTTACGAGTTATGAGTGTTATGTAGTGTTATAATTTAGATGGGTGGGGTCCATGATTATTGGTAATCCATTTGCAAAGAGATCCTTCAACTAAAATCATTTGAGAATCACTGGGTTAATAGATGCTGTTTAATCTTTGGACTTCCTGTCACTAAAAAAACAACTGCCTGATACCAGTTGAGCATGTTGAACTAATATTTGCTTCATTACTCATCCTCAGTATCACTAAATCCTGAAAAATGTGACAAAAGTAAAAGAAACGTGTGAGTGGAAATTAACAGTTACGCACTGAAGCCTGAAGAAGCTCCTTGTCCCCTGGACGAATCGTAGCTGGGGGGGGGGGGGGGGGTGCGGTCATCATCGAGCCAGTGTCTCTAAATTTAATCCAATTTAGCAGCACAAATTATTCCTGTTACCGTAAAGAAGTCTTTAACTCCTATCCTGTCACAGACGTCTTGTGGCGCAGAAGAAGGGCGTTCAGTATAAGCTCTCCAAATGAGAATCATGGCTTAAAGCCATTTTCCTATCTCCTCCCTTCACCCCCGTGCTTTGTTTCAATTCAAATAATCATCTACTGCCCTTTCGAAAGCCTCGACTGAACCTGCCTGCACCACACTTCCAGACCATGCTTTCCGGACATAACTGCTCGCTGTGTGAAAAGTTTTTTTTTTCCCCCTCACATCGCATTTGCTGCTTTTGCAAATCGCTTTAAATCTGTGCCCCCCTCGTTCTGGATCCTTCCACGATCGGGAACGGTTTCTCCAGTCTCTGAGTGGCCTGCCTCTCCCCAGTCCAGAATGAATGGCTTACCTAGTCCACCCTAATCCAATTCTGGTTGCGCTCTATTCTTTTGAACCATTTACTCCAAATTAACTTCTGATGTTAAGCACGTTGAGATTGTGTGGAGCGAGACCTCAGATGAAAGGCCGGAATACTGGAAAACACTGGACACGGGGTACCTTGAGGCCAGTGCGTGATGTGCAGTGAATGCCGGCTCAACTTTCCCACACCCAGTGAACAAATCTGGGGCGGGAGAGAGAAGGAATTAATGGCTGTGGTCCTGTCGAGGTGTTGGGAATCTCGCTGGACTGCTTTCTGGAAGGCCCAATGGACCAGATGCTAATCAGGCAGTGGCAAGGCCACCAGCCTGCCTTTTTTCTGGAATCCGGTCCTCAGGGGCAGAGGTCCCGGCGAGTGACAACTGCCAGCCAATCGGGGGCCAGCAACTCTTGCGCTCAGCAGCAGCACAGAGGAAGCAGTGGCAGCTGCCTGGAGAACACCTCCCAGAGTCCCCGGATTGCAGAGCAGGTGGCATTGCGAGGACAAGGGTGCGTGGGTTTGTGCGAAGGAAGGGTGGGGTAGCTCTCAGTAGGCCCCTCCCTTCCCGATCTTTCAGTCCCACCGATGGCGCACCCTCCCTTCCCGATATTGAGTTACCCGACCAGGCACTGGGTGCGTTTGATCGAGGGACACGTTCCCCACACCTCCGGGTGTGACGAGCACGGTAGGACAGCACGACAGCACGGTAGGACAGCACGACAGCACAGTGGTTAGCACAGTTGTTTCACAGCGCCAGGGTCCCATGTTCGATTCCCGGCTTGGGTCACTATCTGTGCGGAGTCTGCACGTTCTCCCCGTGTCTGCGTGGGTTTCCTCCGGGTGCTGCGGTTTCCTCCCACAGCCCAAAGATGTGCAGGTTAGATGGATTGGCCTTGATAAATTGCTCTTAGTGTCCAGAAAAGATTAGCTGGGGTTACGGGGAAAGGGTGGAGGTGTGGGCTTAAGTAGGGTGCTCTTTCCAAGAACCGGTACAGACTCGATGGGCCGAATGGCCTCCTTCTGCACTGTAAATTCTATGAAGCTATCGTGCAGGCCACGTGGAGACACGCCCGTGCACAGCTGGGTTAACTCCAGTGGCCGTGCAGTGAGGCCCTCTAATGCTCCTTAATCGGCCTTGTAGAGGCCTTCGTTGGTGGGGTTCGAGCTACCCACCCAGAAGTCTATTCTGGCGGAGGGGGGAAGTCGGCAGTGTGCCGTTATGCCACCAACCCACCTAAATACCTGCCCTTCCCACCTCCAGGGTCACCACCACTGGGAGCACAAGATTCCGGATGGGGTTTTGGGCCACATGTGATATTTCAGCAGAAACTGACAACCAGAAAGGATGTCTCATGTTGAGAATGAGAGAGTTGAGTATTCACCTCCACCTGGTCAATCTTTTGAGAAATGCAAGACTTTGCTCAGGTGTTTTAGTCCTGATTTGGTCTTTCCTTCTTCAATCGAGATCTTGGGCGGGATTCTCTGGCCTCCCCGTGGGTGCGTTTCCCGGTGGCGGGAGGTGGCCCGCTGTTAGCCAGTCATAGGATCTTCCAGTCCCAACCCTGTCAGTGGGATTTCCCATTCAGCCGGGACACCCGCAGCGGGGGGAGGGGGTGCCATCGGCGGGACTGGAACATCCCGTTAGCGCGAACAGCCGGAAGATCTCACCTTGTGTGCTGGAAAGGGATAGGTATATACCGCAGGGCAAGAGTTAAATCTGGGGGAAAGGCAATTATGATGCGATGAGGCAAGACGTAGGATTCATCGGATGGAGAGGAAAACTGCAGGGGATATATTTTTTTCATAGAATTTACAGTGCAGAAGGAGGCCATTCGGCCCATCGAGTCTGCACCGGCTCTTGGAAAGAGCACCCTACCCAAGCCCACACCACCCTATCCCCATAGCCCAGTAACCCCACTCAACCAACACTAAGGGCAATTTTGGACACTAAGGGCAATTTAGCATGGCCAATCCACCTAACCTACACATCTTTGGACTGTGGGAGGAAACCGGAGCACCCGGAGGAAACCCACGCACACACGGGGAGAATGTGCAGACTCCGCACAGACAGTGACCCAAGCCGGGAATCGAACCTGGGACCCTGGAGCTGTGAAGCAATTGCGCTAACCACTATGCTACCATGCTGCCCCACAATGGGCACAATGGAAATGTGGAGCTTGTTCAAGGAACAGCTACTGCCTGTCCTTGATAAGTATGTACCTGTCAGGCAGGGAGGAAGTGGTCGAGCAAGGGAACCGTGGTTTACTAAAGCAGTCGAAACACTTGTCAAGAGGAAGAAGGAGGCTTACGTAAAGATGAGACATGAAGGTTCAGTTTGGGCGCTCGAGAGTTACAAGTTAGCTAGGAAGGACCTAAAGAGAGAGCAAAGAAGAGCCAGGAGGGGGTCATGAGAAGTCTTTGGCAGGTAGGATCAAGGATAACCCTAAAGCTTTCTATAGGTATGTCAGGAATAAACAAATGACGAGGGTAAGAGTAGGGCCAGTCAAGGACAGTAGTGGGAAGTTGTGCTTGGAGTCCGAGGAGATAGGAGAGGTGCTAAATGAATATTTTTTGTCAGTATTCACACAGGAAAAAGACAATGTTGTCGAGGAGAATACTGAGATTCAGGCTACTAGACTAGAAGGGCTTGAGGTTCATAAGGAGGAGGTGTTAGCAATTCTGGAAAGTGTGAAAATAGATAAGTCCCCTGGGCCGGATGGGATTTATCCTAGGATTCTCTGGGAAGCTAGGGAGGAGATTGCTGAGCCTTTGGCTTTGATCTTTAAGTCATCTTTGTCTACAGGAATAGTGCCAGAAGACTGGAGGATAGCAAATGTTGTCCCCTTGTTTAAGAAGGGGAGTAGAGACAACCCTGGTAACAATAGACCAGTGAGCCTTACTTCTGTTGTGGGCAAAATCTTGGAAAGGTTTATAAGAGATAGGATGTATAATCATCTGGAAAGGAATAATTAGAGATAGTCAACACGGTTTTGTGAAGGGTAGGTCGTGCCTCACAAACCTTATTGAGTTATTTGAGAAGGTGACCAAACAGGTGGATGAGGGTAAAGCAGTTGATGTGGTGTATATGGATTTCAGTAAGGCGTTTGATAAGGTTCCCCACGGTAGGCTACTGCAGAAAATACGGAGGCATGGGGTTCAGGGTGATTTAGCAGTTTGGATCAGAAATTGGCTAGCTGGAAGAAGACAAAGAGTGGTGGTTGATGGGAAATGTTCAGACTGGAGTCCAGTTACTAGTGGTGTACCACAAGGATCTGTTTTGGGGCCACTGCTGTTTGTCATTTTTAGAAATGACCTGGAGGAGGGCGTAGAAGGATGGGTGAGTAAATTTGCAGATGACACTAAAGTCGGTGGAGTTGTGGACAGTGCGGAAGGATGTTACAAGTTACAGAGGGACACAGATAAGCTGCAGAGCTGGGCTGAAAGGTGGCAAATGGAGTTTAATGCAGAAAAGTGTAAGGTGATTCATTTTGGAAGGAATAACAGGAAGACAGAGTACTGGGCTAATGGTAAGATACTTGGCAGTGTGGATGAACAGAGAGATCTCGGTGTCCATGTACATAGATTCCTGAAAGTTGCCAGCCAGGTTGAGAGGGTTGTTAAGAAGGCGTACGTTGCGTGGAAGAGGTTGGAGATGGCGTCCTGCAGGGGCACGAGCCTGAGGGCGCTGGTGACGGCACCGCTGCCGCTCTCGCCGACAAGGTAAACCACGAGTCCGGTGGTGGCGGCAACGTTGAAGATCTGGGGGCATAGGGCATAGGGAGACGGCATAGGGGCGAGATGGGAGCCTCGGTTTGGTCCCCGATTCGGGAGAATCATCGGTTCATCCCGGGAAGGATGGATGGGGGGTTTCGGAGCTGGCATCGGGCAGGGATCAGAAGAATGGGGGACCTGTTTATAGACGGGACGTTTGCGAGCCTAGGGGCGCTAGAGGAGAAGTTTGGGTTATCCCCGGGAAATGCATTCAGGTATATGCAAGTGAGGGCGTTTGTGGGGCGGCAAGTGAGGGAATTCCCGCTGCTCCCGGCACAGGGGACCCAGGACAGGGTGATTTCGGGTGTATGGGTTGGAGAGGGCAGGGTCTCGGCGATCTACCAGGAGCTGAAAGAAGAGGAGGAGGCCGCGGTGGAGGAGCTAAAGGGCAAGTGGGAGGAGGAGCTTGGGGAGGAGATAGATGAGGGTCTGTGGGCTGATGCCCTGAGTAGGGTTAATTCTTCCTCCTCTTGCGCCAGGCTCAGCCTAATACAATTCAAGGTTGTTCACAGAGCGCATATGACAGGGGCGAGGATGAGTAGGTTCTTTGGGGTGGAGGTCAGGTGTGGGAGGTGCTCGGGGAGTCCGGCAAATCACGTCCACATGTTCTGGTCGTGCCCGGCACTGGAGGGGTTTTGGAGGGGTTTCGCGAGGACTATGTCCAAGGTGGTGAAAGTCCAGGTCAAGCCGAGTTGGGGGTTGGCACTATTTGGGGTAACAGACGAGCCGGGAGTGCAGGAGGCGAAAGAGGCCGGTATCCTGGCCTTTGCGTCCCTGGTAGCCCGGCGGAGGATCTTGTTATTATGGAGGGACGCGAAGCCCCCCAGTGTGGGCGCCTGGATAAATGACATGGCAGAGTCCATTAAGCTGGAGAGGATAAAGTTTGCCTTACGAGGGTCTGTGCAGGGGTTCTTCAGGCGATGGCAACCGTTCCTAGCCTATCTCGCGGAGCGCTAGGAGGAGGTCAGCAGCAGCAGCAACCCGGGGGGGGGGTATCTTTCAGGGGGGAATTTGGGCGGGTGGGGGGGGGGTTTCCCCAAGGGTACTCTTGAATGTCATATGGGGGGGTTAATATATGCGAGAGAAACCCAATGTATAAGTAGTTTATTATTTTTGATTGTGGTGTTTGTGTTCTTTCTTCTTTTTGTTATGGGGGGGGGGGCTTGTTGGTTAAAAAATGTTGTTGGAAAAATTTGAATAAACATAATTTAAAAAAAAAAGAAGGCTTATGGTGTGTTAGGTTTTATTGGTAGAGGGATTGAGTTTCGGAGCCATGAGGTCATGTTGCAGCTGTACAAAACTCTGGTTCGGCCGCATTTGGAGTATTGCGTGCAATTCTGGTCGCCGCATCATAGGAAGGATGTGGAAGCATTGGAAATGGTGCAGAGGAGATTTACCAGAATGTTGCCTGGTATGGAGGGAAGATCTTATGAGGAAAGGCTGAGGGACTTGAGGCTGTTTTCGTTAGAGAGAAGAAGGTTAAGAGGTGATTTAATTGAGGCATACAAGATGATCAGAGGATTGGATAGGGTGGACAGTGAGAGCCTTCTTCCTCGGATGGTGATGTCTAGCACGAGGGAACATAGCCTTAAATTGAGGGGAGATAGATAGAAGACAGATGTCAGAGGTAGGTTCTTTACTCAGAGAGTAGTCAGGGCGTGGAATGCCCTGCCTGCAACAGTAGTGGACTCGCCAACACTAAGGGCATTCAAATGGTCATTGGATAGACATATGGACGATAAGGGAATAGTGTAGATGGGCTTTAGAGTGGTTTCACAGGTCGGCGCAACATCGAGGGCCGAAGGGCCTGTACTGCGCTGTAATGTTCTATGTTGTCACTTCTCCTTTGGTATTTTGTTCTCCAGCATGCTGTAATTCCTTCCCAATTTCTGGTGCTTTAGCCCCCGTGGACGTGGAGGTCACTTTAAGCTCTCTCAGTAAGTGACCCTGGAGCCCTGCTTGTTTCAGGTTGCTGACTATGGCGCTCAATTATGTGATTTTTAATCTTGACACTGAGCCAGGTAAGGAGGCACTTCGGCATGGTGATCACAAGGTTGGTCATAGAATAGGCCATTTAAGTAGCTTTTCAAAGGTGGAGAGGAAAAGAGATTTTGGGAGGGAATTCCAGAGTTTAGGGCCCAGGTAGTTAAAGGCCCCAGTAGTGGAACGATTAAAATACAATCTGTGCTAGAGGGGGAGACGCTGCCTGAGTGGAAATGTCACTGGGCTAGTAATCCACAGGCCGAAGGTGATGCTCTGCGGACTCGAGTTTGAATCCCAAGACGACAGCTGGTGGAATATAAAATTTGAATGAACTAATAAATCCATAGAATCCCTACGGTGTAGAAGGAGGCCATTCGGCCCATTGAGTCTGCACCGATCCTCTGAAAGAGCATCCTACCTAGGCCCACTCACCCGCCCTATCCCTTTAACCTCAGTTAATCTACATATCTTTGGACGCTAAAGGACGATTTAACATGGCCAATCCACCGCACCTGTACATCTTTGGAAGAAGCAAGTCTTCAGTCTGTCTTGGTTGTACGCAACAGATTCTAACCAAGAACCTTGGGCCAAAAGGGTTCAATTCTGAGGGAAAGGTGCAAAGATGAAGAGAAACTTATAATTCACATTCGTGTTTTTAAATCCCTCCATGACCCTGCTCCGCCCTCCCTATCTCCGTAATTCAATCCCAATACCCTCTGAGCTTCCTCAATTCTGTTCTCATTTCTCCTTTGGATGTGGGTGTCGCTGGTTCAGGCCAGCATTTGTTGCCCATCTCTAATTGCCCTTGAACTGAGTGGCTTGCCCGGCCATTTCAGCGCCGGAGGGTCCACCGTGCCAACACCTGGCCCCATTCTGGGGGCTGGAGAGGGCAGCCCCAGCCAGTCTGCCCCACCAGCCACCCATAACTCCCAGTGACCGTGGAGGCCTCTGGCCCCGTGGGGAAGGCTATTGCTAATTGGGAATTGGCAATCGTGGTCACGTTTTCCAAGTGGATCCCCGTGGGTTGGCGGGCCTTGTAGCATGTGTGGCTCATTGCCGAGCATCCCAATCAGACCGTGATGCCTGGACACTGGGGGTGGGAACAGCACGGACGCAGCGGCCAACATCCGAACACCCAGGGCCTGGGCCCCAGCATCAGGGCATCTCCACAACGAGAGGGTGGGAGGGGACCTGTGGCCAGTCCAGGTAATGCTGCATACAGGTGTCTGGGGTACTGGGTGTGGGGGCGGTGACCAGGCCCCCCCGGCTGTGGCTGGGGATGCATGGGCAGCGTATGTCAGATGGCAGAGTGTGCGGTGGGAGCGCCGGGGGGCGTGGAGGGTCCTGGATGGATGACACTGTTGGTTGTCAGCCTCATACCCTTTTCCAATTCCTTCCAGTTTTTACCCGGTATGGACGATATCTTGGACCCCGCGGAACTTGCCCTCGTGGTGCTGCTGGCAGGCCAGGCTGCCAGGCGCCGGAGGAGGCAATGGCAGCAACGTCGACAGAGACTTGAGGCAGCAGCCAGTGTGCAGGACCGCGCCCCACACCCCGACGACCCGGCTGCCCACCAGGCCAGGGAGGGACCCAGAGGGGGAGGTGCGCGATGGCCCGAGGTGTACAGGCGTCGCTGGTCTTTCAAACAGACGATGACAGTGTGCACCGAAGGAGGCTTCGCCTCAACAAGGAGACAGTGCGGCACCTGATACCGCTCCTGATGGTCACCACAGCCCTGAACATCATCTGCTCAGGAGCATTCCAGGGTTCGAGCAGGGACTTTTGCGGCATCTCACAATCTGCAGCCCACTGGTGGATCTGTGAGGTCCCGGATGCCCTGTTACCTTGGCAGAACTTTCTATAAACTTTGACATGGACCAGCCCCAACAAAATGCCCTGGCAGCAGGATTCTCCGCCATTGCCTGGATAACCCAGGTCCAGGGGGTAGTGGATGGCATGCATGTCGCTTTGCGCTCACCGGGCCAACAGAGAGCACCCTACATCAACAGGAAGGGGTTCCACCCCTTAAACATCCAACTTGTGGGTGACCACCACATGAAGATCATGCATCTGTTTTGCACACTTCCCAGGGAGTGTGCACGACAGCTGCATCCTGGGGCAGTTTGATATCCCTGGCCTCTTCGAGGGCCACCCTAGGATGGCTGTTTTGTCCTTGGGGGATAAGGGGTACTCACTGAGGACCTGGCTAATGACGCCAGTACGGAGGCCAGAGACCGAAACGGAGACCCGATAAAACGGGGCCCTTGCAGTCACCTGGGCTGTCGTTGAGCGGTGCACCGGACTCCACAAAATGCGGTTCCGACGCCTTGGCCGCTCTGGTGGTGCATTGTGCCAGGGGTGGGGTCTGGTGTCCAGGGTCCAGGTCCTCCGTGTCTGGGGAGATGCGGCATGGGATTGGTGCACGGGCCCCATTGCGGAAGAAAGTGCCAGAGGCGTCACATTGGTCCAGGTCAACAAATTTTAATCAGTTACGGAAGTGTCCCCAACTGCCCCACTTTCCTAATGGTGCAGCCCACTCTCCCCAACCCTCCCAGACTCTCCCCCCATCATTGTCAACTCACCCAAGAAGCCCGAAAGAGGTTGTTGACCTTCTTGTGACACTGGGTGCCTGTCCTATGGTCACACTCCCCGAGCTGACGGCCACTGGCCTCTACCGTGTCCACTAATCTTTTTTTTAAGATTTAGAGTACCCAATTCTTTTTTTTTTCAATTAAGAGGCAATTTAGTGTGGCCAATCCACCTTGCCTGCACATAGAACATAGAACAGTACAGCACAGAACAGGCTCTTCAGCCCTCGATGTTTGTCCGAAACGAAGATCAAGCTATCCCACTCCCTGTAATTCTGTTGTGCTCCAGGTGCCTATCCAATAACCGCTTGAAAGTTCCTAAAGTGTCCGACTCCACTATCACAGCAGGCAGTCCATTCCACACCCTAACCACTCTCTGAGTAAAGAACCTACCTCGGATATCCCTCCTATATCTCCCACCCCGAACCTTATAGTTATGCCGTCTTGTAACCGCTACATCTACCCGAGGAAATAGTCTCTGAACGTCCACTCTATCTATCCCACTCATTGTCTTATAAACCTCTATTAAGTCGCCTCTCATCCTCCTTCGCTCCAATGAGAAAAGCCCTAGCTCCCTCAACCTTTCCTCATAAGACCTATCCTCCAATCCAGGCAGCATCCTGGTAAATCTCCTCTGCACCCTTTCCAATGCTTCCACATCCTTCCTATAATGAGGTGACCAGAACTGCACACAATACTCCAAATATGGTCTCACCAGGGTCCTGTATAGTTGCAGCATAACCCCACGGCTCTTGAACTCAAGCCCCCTGTTAATAAACGCTAACACACTATAAGCCTTCTTCACGGCTCTATCCACTTGAGTGGCAACCTTCAGAGATCTGTGGACATGAACCCCAAGATCGTTCTGTTCCTCCACATTCCTCAGAACCCTGCTGTTGACCCTGTAATCCCCATTCAAATTTGTCCTACCAAAATGAATCACCTCGCACTTATCAGGGTTAAACTCTATAGAGTTCATTTCAACATCTTTGAATTGTGGGGTGGAGACCCACGCAGACACGGGAAGAATGTGCAAACTCCACACGGACTGTGACCCGGGGCCGGGATCGAACCCGGGTCCTCAGCGCCAGCGAGGCAGCTGCACCGCCATACCGCCCTCCTGTCCCGTAATGTGCCCAGGTCGGCATCCCTGAATCATGGGGCTGGTCGTCTCGGAGGTATGGCTGCGAGCTGTGCGGGGCTGACTGTGCAGGATCGGTTCAAACCCCGCTCTCCCTTGTTAGCAGTGGGCTGGCGAGCGCGGTCCCAGCGAATCAACTGGCGGGACCATCATTTACGGCGCGAAGCCCGCAGGGCCTGGTTAAGTGGAACAATCAACGTTTTATAGCGGCGATGGCCTCGCCAGGCAGAGCGGCAGGACGTTCGCGGCAGTTCCCGCTCACTCCCACACTGAGTAACGTTTTCTTAAAAACGCGTCCGTGATAGATTAAACCGAAGACTCGGCTCGGTGGGGGGGGGGGGGGGGGGGGGGGGGGGCGTGACGGAATGGGGGGACAGGATTGGGGGGGGGATGACGGGATAGGGGGGGCATGAAGGCTCCCATGGCATTATTTTTTAAAAAGAGCACGAGTTCTCCACAATGTCCCAACCTATATTTGCACTCTCAATCAACATCCTCTACACACAAATGATCTGCTTATTTATCCCTGCATCTTTGTGGGAGCTTGCTGTACTGAAATTGACGACCACATTCCTTACAACGGCCACTAAACCTCAGAGCTGGAATTGTCCGTCGTCGGAATTCCCTGTTCGGCCCATGGATTTCCCGGCGGCGTAGGGTGGCTGCAATGGGAGCTGGGAACCCCGTCGCTGGCGAACGGCGCCCTGCCTCGTGCTGCCGAGAAGCACGCAGCTGGGGCACCGGAGAATCCAGCCCCAGAAGCACTTCATTGGCTGTGAAGTGCTTTGGGGACACCCTGTAACGAGCTGTCTTAAATGCAATTTCTTTCTTCCCCCTTGTCTGCCGGAATTCCGCCTCCATGCAGCCGAGCTTGGCACTTTTCCCTGACAACCCAATGCTTATCTCGCTCGGGCTTAGCCGAGAAACGGGCCGGAGAAAAATATTCCCCGTGACGGGATTCGAGCCCCGTACATCCGTGTTGCATCCAGTCTCGTCCCACCACCACGAGGCTGCCTTCGCCACGTGCCTGTCCCTTCAAAATTCCAGGGAGGGGGGGGGTGAACCTTTGGACCCCTCGCCTTGACTTCAGTGGACCCTTTGAATCGGGGGCAATTTCAAGCTGCTGTCTGTTCTAATTATCTCCAACTCTGTTTCCTGACCACCAGAGAGGACAGGACTGAGCAAATGACAATAGGACAGCACAAAAAATCCAATTCAATTGAAGAAAATTCCGTTCTATTTAATGGTGATCTAGTGGATGTAATGCGCTACGCAACAGCAATTACAAATACACAATCTGTGCGGTCGTATTCTGTTACATATTTAGGACACGCCTACGTGTTGCTGGGGCCGGAAAGAGAGTTTTACTCTGAATTTGTAATAAAGCTTACATAAGAGCTGACTGCAACATGAGTCATCAGGTAAACTGGGACTAAAATAAGAGCAGCAAACAGGAATGTGCTATTCAGCAGAGTTACATTAAAGCCACGTTGCCCAATGTGCTTTCCTCTCTCTCCGTAAGTCCCCCACCCCCCCACTGCCGCACTCACATCTCCCGCAAACCCCCCCCACTTCCGTCAAAAAGTAAAGGCCTTGCATTTATAGAACTCTTTTCATGGCCCCAGGACTTTGGAACACTTGAGTAACGCTGAAAAGAGGGACATGTCGCCGAAGCTTTTCACCTTGCACGCATCAGGACAATCACAACAATTTACACTAGAAGAGAAAAAGGTTGGTGACTGGTATTACGAAGCGACTGTTCGTAACAACAATTCCCAAGGCGCTTCAGGAAAGAATTACAATGAAATATTTGACACCGAGCCACATTCATTCAGGAGATATTCGAGTGCATGACCCAAAGGTTGGCCAAAGCAAGTGGCCCGATTCTCTCAAAAAAACCTCTTGAGTTAATTTGTGGCGGATTTTACAGGAAGTTTCCCGCCGGCTCTGCCGGGGAGTTCTCCACCGCTATCCAATGACACTGAGTCACTTTATTGGGCCCCGGGGAGTTTCTCACCAGTTTAGCACAAACTTGGAATTTTTTTTCAGCACCAGGGAGCTGAACTCGGAGATCGTGCCGCCATTTTGAAAGGGCGCCCCAATCTCTCAGTGAGCTTGTGGGTCCCCCACATCCCCCATCCATGGGGTATGAACCCCCCCCCCCCCCACACACACATGAAATGAAATGAAAATTGCTTATTGTCACAAGTAGGCTTCAAATGAAGTTACTGTGAAAAGCCCCTAAACGCCACATTCCGGCGCCTGTTCGGGGAGGCTGGTACGGGAATTGAACCGTGCTGCTGGCCTGCCTTGGTCTGCTTTCAAAGCCAGTGATTTAGCCCAGTGTTCTAAACCAGCCCCAGGTTTAGAGAGAGAGAGAGGGAGGGAGTGGGAGAGAGAGAGGGAGAGAGAGGGGAGGGAGTGGGAGAGAGGGGAGGGAGTGGGAGAGAGGGGAGGGAGGGTGTGTGAGAGGGAGGGGGGAGGGTGTGCATGAGAGAGAGAGAGGAAGAAGGCTGTGTGAGTGAGAGAGAGAGAGAGAGAGAGAGAGAGGCTGTGTGTGAGAGAGAGAGAGGGTGTGTGTGAGAGAGAGGAGGGAGGCTGTGTGTGAGAGAGAGGAAGGAAGGAGTGGGAGAAAGAGGAGGGAGGGTGTGAGAGAGAGGCGCGCGCGGGCGCACACGAGTGCCGACACTATCCCACACTCCGCAAGTGAGGACAACCCGCTGTGGGGGTCCAGAGGTTTTCCCCTATTTTCAAGCCCCCCGCCCCAAACCCCCTAACAGCACCCCCTCCCTTCTAGGACCCCCATCCATCACCCATCCACCCTGCCGGAGGCCCCTACTTAACTGCCCTGCACTCCCCCACCCTCATTTCATGGGTATGACCCTCCCCTCACCCCCGGCCCTTAGTAGTGCCACTCTGGCACCAAGGCATTGCTCCTGCTGCTTGGCAGTGCCATCTGAGCACCATGGCAGTGCCAAGGTACTCGGGTTCCAGGGGAGGGTCAGGGAACCACCCTGCCAGGTGGCCAGGGAGACCCCTCGGGTGCCATTCCACGTGGTCCACGTTTGTGTGGACGAGCACCGATCGACGGAGATAAGGAGGGAGCGAAGCCATGAAGGGATTGGGAAAACAAGGATGAGAATTTAAAAAATACACGTTGCTTAATCAGGAACCAAGGTAGTTTTGGAAGATCTCAAGTTTGCGCAGGGCTGAACGTGAGAGGCTGTCCAGAAATGTGTTGATAGTCTAGTTCCGCATGACGCCAACCCCTTCACTGGACAGAACCATCCGCTTAGCTACACTCTCCCTTCTCCTTCCCCACCCCTCTGCTTTTAAGTGTTTATCCGATTCCCTTTTGAGTGGTACTGTCGAATCTGCTTCCCTTCCCACCTCGCAGCGCATTCCAGATGACGATAACAATGGAAAATTTCTGATTTCCTGTGCTCAGTGGGACGCTAAGGTGGCTAGTTCTGAATGCAGAACTCGTTATGCAGCATGAGTAAACCTGGAAGATTGGCTGAGGCCCACCGAGCACAACAAGAACAGTTGCAGCTCATGTTGCCAACTCTTGTTGGACTGCTGCTGGAGGTCCCACTGCGCCAGCCACTGCCTCCAAGTGTCCCGCTCCACACTCGAAGAGACGTTTTCAGCCATCTCCAATATCTTGTGCTATTAATCAATGAAGGTGTTCAAAGAAAATGATTTGAAAAGCACAATTTATTTCAATGTCCTGATGCAGAGGTTAATCCTTAACTCCTGGGGCTCTTGAGGGCTGGCAACCCTGATTGCTTTGCCATCTAATTGCATCTTTTCATGTACGGTTAAACTTCAAGTAGCTTCGCCAACATGAAGAACTTGGAGCCAAAGGCGAGGTGAGTGCAGGTTCTTCACCAAAGAGTATTGCAAAGAGTCTTAACCAGTGATGGTGCGAACGGCCTCGTACCAATCAGAGCGATGACCAGCTCCAGAGGTAAGTTTCATTATTGAATAATAAAAATATTTCCAAAAACAAAAGTTTCAGGATTCAACTAAACCAGTCTTGACTTTATCTATCATTAACGATCACCACTCATCGGCATTCATATCTGATACCAGATTAAGCAGCTCTCAATTGGGATTATTGTCGAATAAAATACAGGAACTCCAAACTGTAGCCTCAGAGTGTGACACTTCTTGACGCTGTGTAAGAAGGTTATGGGCTCAAGTAACACCCTGGCTGACACTTTACTGCTTGCGCTGGGGGAATGCTGCGTTGTCAGAGCTGCCGCAAATCTGGAGCCCCGCCAGCCCTCTTGGTTCAAACAACCCCGAGGATTAAGAGTTGAGGTTGAGGATGGGCTGGATTCCCTGTTCCCCCCAGCCGTGTGTTTCTCGACGGCGTGCCATTCGCTGGCGGCGGGAGTCTCACGTCCCACCACTTGTCAATGGGATTTCCCATTGGAGCCACCCCACGCCGCCGGGGAACCGTGGGTGGGGGTGCACTGCCGGCGGGGAATGAGAATTCCAACGGTCGGAGAAATCCGGCAGATGTCTCCAGTTTGGTTTATGTGATAGATTCTAAAATTGTTCACTGCAGCCGCTCCAAATGATCCCAATGTGGAGGGCAGGGAGAAACAGGAGGATATTTATTTGGCTACGTATATTTTGGATGAGAAGTTAAACACAGGCCCCCTCTCCAGAGAATGTTAACAATCCCAGGGTCTATTCGGAAGATAAGGAGCAAAGTTCTCTCCGGTGACCTGACCAACATTGATCCCCAAACCAGCATCACAGAGTGATCTGGTCATTATCACATCGCCCTTTGTGGAACTTTCTGGAGCACAGTTTTTGCTGCTGTCTTCACTAGATCACGTAAAGTAAAGTCGTCATAGTTCCAGGTGACCTTAGCCTGCCTTCCCCTTTGAGGAGGAGAACTTGACTGAGGATCACCTCACCTCAGGCAAGGTTCGGCAGGGGCGGGAGGTCCTTCATGAATAACCTCAGCCAGTACGGGGATGAAACCCACACTGTTGGCGTCGCTCCGCATCGCAAACCAGCCGTCTAGCCAACCGAGCTAAACCAGCCCCCCGCCTAGGTGATGACTGCACTTCAAAAATGCGCAATTGGTTATGGCCGTCATCCTCTGAGATCTCTGCGCTCCTCCAATTCTGGCCTCATGCACGTACCCGGTTTTTATCGCACCGCCATTGACGGCCATGCCTTCAGCTGACTGGGCCCTAAGCTCCGGAATTCCCTCCTTAAACCTCGCCACCTCTCTTTCCACGTCTAAGACCCCCCTTAAAATCTGCGTGATTGACCGTGATTTTGACCATTGCCCGAATATCACTTCGAGTGGCTCAATGTTAAATGTTGTTTTGTAACACTCCTGTTAGATGCCTTATTTGGGTCGTGTTTTTTTTCCTCCTTCCATGGAATGTGCATGTCGCTGGTTCAGCCAGCATTTATTTCCCATCCCCAATTGTCCTTGAACTGAGTGTCTCGCTCGGCCACTTCAGAGGTAAGTTAAGAGTCAACCACATTGTTGTGGGTCTGGAGTCGCAAGACGGGGTTAGGGTGGCAGGTTTCCTTCCCGAAAGGACATTAGTGAACCAGATGGGATTTTTATGGCAATCGATGATTGTTTCATGGTCACCATTACTGAGACTAACCTTCAATTGCAGATTTTGAAATGAAAAATGAAATGAAATTTTATTCTATGAGTTTAAATTCCACCAGTTGAACCTATGTCCCCAGAGCATTGGCGTGGGCCTTCTGGATTCCTAGTCCAGTCCCAATGTCGCTGTGCCACTGTCATAATGTTAATGATGTTATAAATGCAAGATACTTGGTACTACAGGACTTGAATTTTGCTGAAAAGATGGACAAGTTGCCGAAGCTGGGCTAAAGATGGACAAGTTGCCAAAGCTTTTCATCTTGCACTCATATGAACATAAGAACTAGGAGCAGGAGTAGGCCATCTGGCCCCTCAAGCCTGCTCCACCATTCAATGAGATCATGGCTGATCTTTTTTGGACTCAGCTCCACTTTCCGGCCCGAACACAATAACCCTTAATCCCTTTATTCTTCAAAAAACTATCTATCTTTATCTTAAAAACATTTAATGAAGGAGCCTCTAATGCTTCACTGGGCAAGGAATTCCATAGATTCACAACCCTTTGGGTGAAGAAGTTCCTCCTAAGCTCAGTCCTAAATCTACTTCCCCCTATTTTGAGGCTATGCCCCCTAGTTCTGCTTTCACCCGCTAGTGGAAATAACCTGTCCGCATTTATCCTATCTATTCCCTTCATAATTTTATATGTTTCTATAAGATCCCCCCGGATTCTTCTAAATTCCAACGAGTACAGTCCCAGTCTCCTCAACCTCTCCTCGTAATCCAACGCCTTCAGCTCTGGGATTAACCTAGTGAATCTCCTCTGCACACCCTCCAGTGCCAGTACATCCTTTCTCAGACCAAAACTGAACACAATACTCCAGGTGTGGCCTCACTAACATCTTATACAATTGCAGCAGAACCTCCCGAGTCTTAATCTCCATCCCTCTAGCAATGAAGGACAAAATTCCATTTGCCTTCTCAATCACCTGTTGCACCTGTAAACCAACGTTTTGCGACTCATGCACTAGCACACTCAGGTCTCTCTGCACAGCAGCATGTTTTCATATTTTATCATTTAAAGAATAATCTCTTTTGCTATTATTCCTACCAAAATGGATATCCTCACATTTGTCAACATTGTATTCTATCTGCCAGACCCGAGCCCATTCACTTAACCTATCCAAATCCCTCTGCAGACTTCCAGTATCCTCTGCACTTTTTGCTTTACCACTCAACTTAGTGTCGACTGCAAACTTGGACACATTGCACTTGGTCCCCAACTCTAAATCGTCAATGTAAATTGTGAACAATTGTGGGCCCAACACTGATCCCTGAGGGACACCACTAGCTACTGATTGCCAACCAGAGAAACACCCGTTAATCCCCACTCTTTGCTTTCTATTAATTAACCAATCCTCTATCCATGCTACTACTTTACCCTTAATGCCATGCATCTTTATCTTATGCAGCAACCTTTTGTGTGGCACCTTGTCAAAATCTTTCTGGAAATCCAGATATACCACATCCATTGGCTCCCCATTATCTACCGCACTGGTAATGCCCTCAAAAAATTCCACTAAATTAGTTAGGCACGACCTGCCCTTTATGAACCCATGCTGCGTCTGTCCAATGGGCCAATTTGCATCCAGATTCCTCGCTATTTCTTCCTTGATGATAGATTCCAGCATCTTCCCTACTACCGAAGTTAAGCTAACTGGCCTATAATTACCCGCTTTCTACCTCCCTCCTTTTTTAAACAGTGGTGTCACATTTGCTAATTTCCAATCCGAAATCACCAATCACTCACCAGGACAAACACAAGAATGCCAAATTACAAATGATTGCGGCAATTTCTACTCAAGGTAAAAAAGGGTGATTGGTTGGCAAGTCAACTCCGATTAGCCAAGGCATTGACTTGGAGAAGGCAAGGGGGAGCTATAGGCTCCCGAAGCTCATAATTCAAGAAAGGTGTAAGGCTCGAACATGTTCCTTTTGTTTGCAGAACGTGGGCTCTGTGTAGGAGTGTCTGTCGCTTCTAGCAACTATACATAGAAACATAGAACAGTACAGCACAGTACAGGCCCTTCAGCCCACGATGTTGTGCCGACCATTTATCCTAATCTAAGATCAACCTAACCTACACCCCTTCAATTTACTGCTGTCCATGTGCCTGTCTAAGAGTCGCTTAAATGTCCCTAATGACTGACTCCACCACCTCTGCTGGCAGTGCATTCCACACACCCACCACTGTGTAAAGAACCGACCTCTGACATCTCCCCGATACCTTCCTCCAATCACCTTAAAATTATGTCCCCTCGTGACAGCCATTTCCACGCTGGGGAAAAGTCTCTGGCTATCCACTCTATCCATGCCTCTCAGCACCTTGTACACCTCTATCAAGTCACCTCTCTGCCTTCTTTGCTCCAGTGAGAAAAGCCCTAGCTCCCTCGACCTTTCTTCATAAGACATGCCCTCCAGGCCAGGCAGCACCCTGGTAAATCTCCTTTACACCCTCTCCAAAGCATCCACATCCTTCCTATAATGAGGCGACCAGAACTGGACACAATGTTCCAAGTGTGGTCTAACTAGGGTTTTATAAAGCTGCAGCAAAACCTTGCGGCTCTTAAACTCAATCCCCCTGTTAAAGAAAGCCAACACACCATACGCCTTCTTAACAACCCTATCAACCTGGGTGGCAACTTTGAGGGATCCATGTACGTGGACCCCAAGATCCCTCTGTTCCTCCACACTTCCAAGAATCCTGCCTTTAACCCTGTATTCTGCATTCCAATTCGACCTTCCAAAATGAATCACTTCACATTTATCAAGGTTGAACTCCATCTGCCACTTCTCAGCCCAGTTCTGCATCCTGTCAATGTCCTGTTGTATCCTGCAACAACCCTCAACACTATCTACAACTCCCCCAACCTTTGTGTCATCAGCAAACTTACTAACCCGCCATTCCACTTCCTCATCCAAGTCATTTATAAAAACCACAAAGAGCAGAGGTCCCAGAACAGATCCTCGCGGGACACCACTGGTCACCGACCTCCAGGCGGAATACTTTCCATCCACTACATTCGCTGTCTTCTTTCGGCCAGCCAAGTATAAATGTTACGAATTCGACTGATTATCTTAAATCGGTTGTTGTGTAGCGATTAGCGCACTCAGGAGTACATAGAACATACAGTGCAGAAGGGGGCCATTCGGCCCATCGAGGCTGCACCGACCCACTTAAGCCCTCACTTCCACCCTATCCCCGTAACCCAATAACCCCTCCTAACCTTTTTTGGTCACTAAGGACAATTTATCATGGCCAATCCACCTAATCTGCACGTCTTTGGACTGTGGGAGGAAACCGGAGCACCCGGAGGAAACCCATGGAGACACTGGGAGAACGTGCAGACTCCGCACAGACAGTGACCCAAGCCGGGAATCGAACCTGGGACCCTGGCGCTGTGAAGCCACAGTGCTAGCCACTTGTGCTACCGTGCTGCCCCAAATGTTCAGCAAGTGCTGCCCAATTACATCTAACAGGTGACATTTTGTTTTGGGGTTGTTTCCGGGTCTTGCAGCGATTTCTATAGCATTGAAGATGGTTCCAGTTTATCCTTTACCCTGACAAATACCACGGGTGTGCACTTCACCGTCTGATTTCGGCCAGGGACGTGTTAAAGAATTAAACTAACTGTCCGCTTTTACTGAAAATTCTTCCCGACCTCCTCCCTTTGCCAATTAACTTTTTCAGACCTTGTCTTAAAAGCTGTGTTTTTTTTTACAGACAGTCTCTCCCCACCTGCAGTGAATTACATTAGTGCTGATCCATTGCAGGCAATTTCCAGTCTGGTGCCTATTATCATACCGAGTGCCTTTGGTTGTCAGAGTTGACAGAGCGCACAGCTAGACCACTGACTTGTTTACCTCACACTCACATCAGTGTAAAGTTCTCTGAATTTGTTCACTACACTGTCTCAGGCATGTTGGGGTGAACAGAAAGGGGTAAACCAGCTTTCGGAAATAGGGGCCCAAGGAGGCCATTCAGCCCCTCAGGCCTGTTCTGCACCATTCAGTTAGACTGGGGCTGATCTGAATCTCGAGACCTCAGACTCACTGGAAAGTGGTGAAGTGAAATTCCACAACAAGTCAGGAGGTGGGAGAATATTCCGCGAGGGACACATGGAGAGTGCCAGAGTGTGGCTCCCCAGGGAATGTGTTTACGCTGGTCCTGGTGAGAGATTGGCAGCTGTTGCTGCTGAACTGAAATGAGTTTCCATTGACTGATTCCCTCACCTTGTCAAACACGGTCGGGTGGGGATGGTTTTGGACCTCCACCTTCAGCAATTGAAATCTCCATCCTTCTTTGCCCCCAGCTCTTCCCCCGCCCGCTGCAGCACTTGTCAAAGAAGATCGTCCAATCGAAGCTAAACAGCACGATCGTTGGGGTGTTCACCATCTCTCTGGTGTTCCTGTCTGCTTTTGTCAACATGGTAGGTGGACACGGCTGTGAGGGGAGCGCATGTTTTACAGCAGGTTACTCCCATTAAAAACAGAGGTAGCCCATAGCCCGGTCCGGGAAAACTCAGTGTACCAAAGGCACTTGGTGCTACACACAGGATAACACAAGAGTACAGAGTGTGTTACACACAGGATAACACAGTACAGAGTGTGTTAGACACAGGATAACACAGTACAGAGTGTGTTAGACACAGGATAACACAGTACAGAATGTGTTAGACACAGAATAACACCGTACAGAGTGTGTTAGACACAGGATAACACAGTACAGAGTGTGTTAGACACAGGAGAGCACAGAGTACAGAGTGTGTTAGACACAGGATAACACAGTACAGAATGTGTTAGACACAGAATAACACAGTACAGAGTGTGTTAGACACAGGATAACACAGAGTACAGAGTGTGTTAGACACAGGATAACACAGTACAGAGTGTGTTAGACACAGGATAACACAGTACAGAATGTGTTAGACACAGAATAACACAGTACAGAGTGTGTTAGACACAGGATAACACAGTACAGAGTGTGTTAGACACAGGAGAGCACAGAGTACAGAGTGTGTTAGACACAGGATAACACAGTACAGAATGTGTTAGACGCAGAATAACACAGTACAGAGTGTGTTAGACACAGGATAACACAGAGTACAGAGTGTGTTAGACACAGGATAACACAGTAGAGTGTGTTAGACACAGGATAACACAGTACAGAGTGTGTTAGACACAGGATAACACAGTACAGAATGTGTTAGACACAGGATAACACAGTACAGAGTGTGTTACACACAGGAGAGCACAGAGTACAGAGTGTGTTACACACAGGATAACACAGTACAGAATGTGTTAGACACAGAGTAGCACAGTACAGAGTGTGTTAGACACAGGATAACACCGAGTACAGAGTGTGTTACACACAGGATAACACAGTACAGAGTGTGTTAGACACAGGTATAACAGAGTACGGAACGTGTTAGACACAGGATAACACAGAGTACAGAGTGTGTTAGACACAGGTATAACAGAGTACGGAACGTGTTAGACACAGGATAAGAATATGGAGAGTGTTAAGACACCGACCAGATAGCTCAAAGGACATAATTAGTTTGACCGGGATACCACAAATACTATTCCTGTTGCATTGCAAATGGGACTCTGCTTCAAAACTCTTCATTAGTTGTAATACACTTGGGACTATCTTGAGGCAATAAGAGATGTTGAATATGTATCAGTCTTTCATGTGCAGTCGCTTAACTTCTCTTTACGAAGAGTGAGTGCTGTAAGGACTCAGAATACCAGGCATGGAGTAATAATAGGGAGTAAAATTAGCAGACAACAGAAAGAATACAATTACTCAGCCCCCCTGGGGTTGTGAAGGACTGTACTTCAACCGATATTAATTCAGACTTCTCTTATTGTCGGGTTCATTAATTCCTCTCAGTCACCCCCACCTCCTGCCCCGTGTTACTGGTTTAATCCCGACTGATCTGATTCCCGTTCCCTGGTATTGTCTGGGTCAATGACCTCTCCCAGCATTCTGTGATTTTGAGGGCATCTCTCCTGATGTTATTGGTGTTCCCTCATGTCGGGCACTTTAATTTCTCCCAGCTAGGAGCCTGTGTTATTTATGCGGGGAAATGTATTGCACAGAAGGAGGCTACTTATTTGCGTGCCTGCGCTGGCTTTTTGAAGGAGCTAGCCAATTAGTCCGACTCACTCCTGCCAACATGGCCCTGTGTATATTTGTTTCATACATTGATCTAAATTCCTTTTGAAAGTTATTATTGAACCTTCTTCAGGCAGTGCGTTCCCGATCACAACTCTCTGTGAAAATAAATTTCTCCTCTTCTCCTGCAGTGGTTGGTTTGCCTTAAATCTGCCACATACGTAGACTCAAACCAACCTCTCTTATGAACTCACCCATGGGGGTAAGTTTCACCTTTCAAACCAGGTGGTAAACAGGTGATAACCAACGGGAAGCCAGTTTACACCTTTCCCGATCTCCTTCTCCAATAGGGTGAGGTGTGGCAGCAACGCGCCTTGCCATCAAACGGCCACATCCCAAGAATGACTTAAAAATGAGGAATGTCGTATCTGGTCTCCATGCCTCGGACACCAGAGTCCATCCTCTTGATCCCCCCTCAAGGCTCCTGCTGCGTGTGTCGGTGTGGAAGTTAGTTGAGGACCAGGATCGATCTTACCACAGCTTGACAATCAAACCCATACTCAAATGTTTCCAGTTTGTAGTGATCTCTGTATATCAATACACATGATCAATAAATGTAGAAGTAGTACAGTCAATTCAACACTAGATGTCTCACTATCAGATGGTATAAGAAAGACTTTCCCGCTCTTTCTGAGAGCGTGTGCTTCAGGAGAATGAACAGACAAGACAGATTAGCTAGAGAGAGAGAGAAGTTATAAGTTATTTCATTGTTACATTGTACAGTTAGTTAGTTATCTTTACTGTATTTTATTTCTTTTACTAGTTGATAAATGAGTACAAAGGACTTACAAATATTATTTGTATTACTCATTAAATTAGTTCATCTTCACAAGAAGATTATTGTTTATTTCATCAACTTGGGTGGTTCAAAGAGTAATATATATATTTCGTAAGGTAATATAACCAGCTGAGAGGCTGGTTTAGCACAGGGCTAAATCGCTGGCTTTGAAAGCAGACCAAGGCAGGCCATCAGCATGGTTCAATTCCCGTAACAGCCTCCCCAAACAGGCGCCGGAATGTGGCGACTAGGGGCTTTTCACAGTAACTTCATTTAAAGCCTACTGGTGACAATAAGCGATTTTCACTTCAGGGCAGCACGGTAGCATTGTGGATAGCACAATTGCGTCACAGCTCCAGGGTCCCAGGTTCGATTCCGGCTTGGGTCACTGTCTGTGCGGAGTCTGCACGCCCTCCCCGTGTGTGCGTGGGTTTCCTCCGGGTGCTCCGGTTTCCTCCCACAGTCCAAAGATGTGCAGGTTAGGTGGATTGGCCATGATAAATTGCCCTTAGTGTCCAAAATTGCCCTTCGTGTTGGGTGGGGTTACTGGGTTATGGGGATAGGGTGGAGGTGTTGACCTTGGATAGGGTGCAGACTCGATGGGCCGAATGGCCTCCTTCTGCACTGTAAATTCTATGATAAACACAGCTCACGGATGGAAGACAGCTACTTGAGTTTGGCAGCGTAGGGCCCAGTGTTGCCTGGGGAAACTGTACCCCGACAGAGAAATGAGAGAGAGTGGGCAAGGGGGAGAGAAAATGCAGGCACAACTCGAGGTGGATTGATGAAGTAACCTTACGATGCTTTGCTCTGTTCCTTCACTCCAGTTTGTGTGCAGCAACCAGGATTTGCGCGTCTGTTTGGCTGAGGAATACAACACAAAGCCAGGCAACGTCAATGCCTGTCACATTGCCAACTCCAACGCCAATTACAGCCTGGACCTGGAGACAGGACTCTGTGGGGGAGAGCGACCCAACTGTAACTTCCCTGAGGTACCTTGTAGCCTGATTTGGAGGTCACCCAATCGAAGCTTATCCAGTCAATCCCAGTACTCCACCAATCTTTCCCAACAGTAATGTTTTCCATTTCAAGCATTTATCCTGTCCTCTTTTAAAATTTACAAATGTATCTGCGTTCACCACCTTTGTACGCGGTTCGTCACAGATCAACTTTCTCCGTAGAAACATTTATCCAAACTCCCACCGCCCCACGAGTTCTTTTGCTGATTGCCTTTAATCTCTTTCGGCTAAGACCCTCCTGCCGGTAAAAATTGTTTCTCCATTTTATTCTATCAAAACCCTTCGAGAGCTTGGCCTTCCCTGCCTTGGGGGAAGAACAATCCCTCCCCCATTCTCCACATGTTTACTTAGTTCATCTTATTGAATGCCAAAGCAGGTTTGAGGGGCGTACAATTGCTCCCAATTTGTAAGTTCATTTTTGCCCTGGTACCATTCTTCCTCCCCATCCTCTCTGAAGCCTTGACATCCTTTCTGTGGTGTGGCACCAAGAGTTGGACACAATCCTCGAGCTGAGGCTTACCAGAGGTGTGGTGCTCGGCTGGTGGGAGATGATGGAAAGCCAAGCAGAGTCCCGTGAGAGTTAAGTCTAAATACTGACGGGAACGGGGGGGGGGGCAAATTGGGGGATGGGAGAAGCAGAGGGAGGTCGCGCCACTTAAACAGATTTACCACTCAACTTAAAGTAATTCATATGGGCATAAGTAACTGGCCGGAGTCGTTTGGAGCCTGGGTTTCCAGCTCTTCTTCCTTCTCTCCATGAAGATCTGGTGCTCCAGACTCACGTCCAGCCCTTATTCTTAACTCCAGCCTGCTGATCTGATTGTAAACTTAGCTCCACATTCCATAGAATCGGCCACAGCACACTCGGGCCATCGGGTCTACACTGACCATCTGAAAGAACAACCCACCTAGGCCCACTCCCCCACCCTATTACCGCAGCCCCACCTAGCCTGCGCATCTGTTTAGCACAGGGCTAAATCGCTGGCTTTGAAAGCAGGCCAAGGCAGGCCAGCAGCACGGTTCAATTCCCGTAACAGCCTCCCCGAACAGGCGCCGGAATGTGGCGACTAGGGGCTTTTCACAGTAACTTCATTTGAAGCCTACTTGTGACAATAAGCGATTTAAATTTTCATTCATTTCAGCTCCGGACACTAAAGGGCAATTTTAGCCTGACCAATCCAGGTCACCTGCACATCTTTGGACTGTGGGAGGAAACCTACGCAGACACGGGGAGAGAGTGCAAACTCCGCACAGACAGTCTCCCAACGCCGGAATTGAACCCGGGTCCCTGGTGCTGTGAGGCTGCAGTGCTAACCACTGTGGCACCCCAATAACCTTTCACTCCCTCACTTAGCAAGAATCTATCTAGCATCGTCAGCCCTCTGGGGTGGCAGATTCCACAGATTTACCATCCTCAATGATTCAAATCTTCCTCATCTCAATGCGAAACGGTCTTCGAGATTTTAGCTCCCTCTCGGTTCCAAACATCTCGACTGAGATTAGCAAATGGACACCTCTTGCTTCCGTTTGCCACACAGATGATGCTGAAATTTCTAAATTCCAACTTGAAGAGAAAGATTTGATCAGATTAACTGGCCGGAGGGGTTTGGAGCCTGGGTTTCCAGCTCTTCTTCCTTCTCTCCATGAAGAACTGGTGCTCCAGCCCCACGTCCAGCCGTTATTCTGAGATGTGTTCCTCTGGTTCTAGAGCCCCCAACTACCCACTCCACCCCGCAACCCCCACAGACCCCCCCCCCCCCACCAGTCAGAGGAAACATTATTCATTCATATACCCCGTCACGCCCTGTAAGTGGTTTGTATGTTTTAATGAGATCACTGCTCATTCTGCCTAATTGTAGAGAATAGAGGACCCAGCCTCCTCGATCTCTCCTCATGGGACAATCCTGCCGTCGCAGGAATCCCCCCCCCCCTCCCCCCCCCCCCCTCTCTGCAGAGTATATCCTCCCTTGGGTAAGGAGACCAAAACTGAAGATCACAATCGGATCAGCCATGATGTTATCGAATGGTGAAGGTGGCTCGATGGGCCGAATGGCCCTACACTGGCTCCTATTTGTTATGATTAATCAATGTCGGGGCAGTGGGAAGCCGGATTCGGAGGAATCGGGTTGGGATTGATGTCCTCTCCTGGCTGTATTTACCTCAGTGACCCTTTGTGGAACTCGATCTGTTTTGACGTCATGAAGTGTGACATCAAGAGACATAACATCATTTTAATTACTAGTATTGCTGGTGCTGGGGAGGAGGGGGACGGGGTCTATCGCCCCCTAGCCTTAACACAATCTTGGGTGGTAATGGTACAACTCTGGCATGTAAGTGAGCAACGAGTGAAAATACTCCCCTCTTTGTCCAAGGAGATCTATTCTAATGAATCCCTTTGTCTCTCTTACCTTTGGACAGTACTTCACCTATTGCGTGCTGTTGAGCCTCCTAGCCTGTGCCGTGTTCCTCCAGATCAGCAGCATTGGAAAACTGGTCCTCATGCTGCTCATTGAGTTGGTTTACATCATAATGATGGAGGTGCCCGGGGCTATCCTTTTCGACAATGCGGATCTACTAGTCACCGCTAACAGTCTGTAAGTATCCATTTCCAAACCCTCTCCTATGTTTGGTTATGCGGTACCCCAGTCAATTCAAGACAAGTTGATGACACTGTCTCAAAGGAAGCTGATTGTACCCGTGACTTTATGCATTCACTCATTGATTTTACAAACAAGGAGGTTACAGTAAATCTTCATGAAATACTGGTTAGGTTTCAGCAAGCTGTCCAATTTTTGGACGCTGCGCTGTAAAAACACAGGAGAAGGAGGCGATAGAAACATGGAAACTAGGGCTGTTCGGCCCTTCGAGCCACCATTTAATTTGATCATGACTGATCCTTCAGATCATTCAGCCCCTCGAGCCCCAGTTACGTCACACCAATCAGATTATGGCGATTATGTATCTTTAAGCAGGATAGGGCGGCACGGTGGCGCAGTGGTTAGCACTACTGCCTCACGGCACCAAGGACCCAGGTCGGATCCCGGCCCCGGGTCACTGTCCGTGTGGAGTTTGCGCGTTCTCCCTGTGTCTGCGTGGGTCTCACCCCCACAACCCAAAGATGTGCAGGGTAGGTGGATTGGCCACGCTAAATTGCTCCTTAATAGGAAAAAAAAATTGCCTATTTTTTTACAGAGGTCTGCCAGGAACCCATCGGGTCCCGGCGCCTTCCCCGCCTGCATGGAGCTGATGCTCTCCATGACTTCTCCCAGTTCTATTGGTGCTTCCAGCTTCCTCTGTCTATCATCCACTACGACTGGCATGTCCAGTCCGTTGAGGAACCGTTTCATCCCCGAGTCCCCGCCGGGGGGCGCGGAGATGTACAGTCCCTGGTAGAAGGCCTCAAACTCTTGGTTGACCTTTTTTTGGTTCAGCTACTAGTCTACCTCTGCTATCCATCTCCCTCGTGGCTGCCTGCTTTCTCAGCTGGTGAGCCAACAGGCGGCTCGCCTTCTCTCCGTGTTCGTAGAAGGTCCCCCGTGTTTGGCAGAGTTGGTGCATTATCTTCCTGGTGGATAGCAGGTTAAAGTCCATTTGTAGCTTTGTCCTGTCTTCCAGAAGCTCTACGGTTGGGGCTTCGGAGTGTTTTCTGTCGACCTCCAGGATCGAGTCAATCAGTTGTTGCCTGGCCACCCTCCCTTCCCAATCTCAACCACCTTGTAGGGTATAATCTCTCCCCTAATCGCTGCCTTCCGTGCCTCCCAGAACGTGGAAGGTGAGACTTCCCCTTTCTGGTTGTTCGTGATGTACTTGCCTATGGTCTGTGGTGTTTTCTGGCAGAAGACCTTGTCGGCCAGGAGGTCCATATCCAGCCTCCATGCGGGGCATTGGGCCTGTCTCCAACCTCACATCCATGTAGTGTGGAGCATGGTCGGAGATGACTATCGTGGAGTATTCCGCTCTGACTATTTCTGGAAGCACCGATTTCCCCACTGCGAAGAAGTCGATTCGGGTTTGTATCTTGTGCACCAGTGAAAAAAACACGAATTCCTTCTCACCGGAGTGTCGGAAATGCCACTGGTCCACTGGCCCCATCTGCTCCAGAATGCTCCCAATTCCTTGGCCATGCGTGTCTTTTTCCCCATCCTGGGGATTGATCAGCCCGCCAGTGGGATCTGTGCACAGTTAACAGTTAAAGTCCCCCCGCCCATGATCAGCCGGTGTGTGTCGGTGTTGGGGATTTCCACCATGGTCTTCTTTATGAAATCCGTGTTGTCCCAGTTGGGAGCGAACATGTTTACCAGGACTACCGGTGCCTCATCTATGATGCCGCTGACCGTGATGTAATGTCCCTCTGGATCCATTATTGCCCTTGTCACTGCAAACACCATCCGCTTGCTAATCAGTATGGCTCATGGTAGGCCTGCCGCACCCAGCCCTTCCTTACCCGCAGTCAGTTCCACTCCTTCAGGTGCGTCTCTTGAAGGGAAACTACGCCGGCTTCCAAACTTCTTAAATGGGTGAAGACTCTGGATCTTTTCACTGGGCTGTTAAGTCCCCTGACATTCCAGGTGGGGTTTTTTGTGCCCCCCCCCCCCCCCCTTCCTGCGGGATTACCCATGCTTACCTAGTGGATATGCCCCTGCACGCTGAGGTTTCCCTTTGTTAGGGGGCCGTCCAAAATGGCCGCGATCACCGTTCTCACCAAGAGGTCCGGCCTCGGCGTTCCGGGGTTTCCCTTTGTCCAGGGGTTACCCAACATGGCCGCCAACTGCGTGTCCACCACATGGGTGAGCCCCTGCACTCCGGGGTCTCCCTTTGTTTAGGGACCCTCCAAAGTGCCTGCCTGCGGCGCCATCTTGTTCCCTCAACCTGAACCTTACCTGCTGAAGCCAATCTGAAAACCAATCCTTTCTTATCCTTATAGTTCCCTTGTAACTAATACACATATCAATCCTTTGAAACTACCTTTGTTTTCCTAACAATAGAATGGGAAACCTCATTGACAGTGGCGGGATTGGTAGCTTCGCACCACATCAAAAGAAGCTAAATGCTTCGACTGCCTCCTTTTTACAGCAGAAAGCACTTAATTGCCTTTGATGGGGTGAGAGGCTGTCAATCATAGCGAGAGTGTTTTTAAACATTGTGGTTAGCATCAAAACAGATGCATTCAAGTGCAAAGGGAAACATCAGTGAACAATCCACCAGCAGGGCTGTCTGGAGTACTAAAACTGTCAATCACTGGCAATCACATTAAATGTGTGAAATTGAATGGAAGATCTGAATTTCAAAGGATGTCAAGCGATTTCAAGATCTTTGAACTGTACTGGGCTTCAGAGGACGCCTCTGTGACATGTAACAGCTGCTGCCCTGAATACCTCCGTCTGAGGCAGCGGATGTGAGGAAAGGAAAGTGAAAATGCAGTGATTTTCCAATGGACCGCTTTTAGGCAAGGGTCTCTGATCGGGGAGGGTCTGGTGATGGGTGCCGGGGTGGGGGCCTGCGATGGGCTTTGGCGGGCACCTATGCTGCACATGTTTGCCCCGGGTCCACCGCATTCCCCCCCCCCTTCCCCCCCCCCACCCACCCACCCCAGAATAGTGAGGATTGAGTCGGAAGGTCAGCAAATCGGGTGTAATAATATAAAGGTGGCTGGCGGAACAGAGAGTTATTGCAAGACCATTGGTTTTATTTTTAACTCGTGAGAGCTGGAAGGTATTTATGTTCAAAAACAAAATTGCAAATGTGACAACCAACAAAGACTGAAAGTCCAGATGTGTGTCAGCATCCAGAATGAGTGAAGACAGTTTAATGTGCCAAGTGTCAATACTTTGTGTTGACACGTACCAATAAACCGACTGTGTGTGGCCAACATTCTCTAATTTCCTTCCAGCTGCCTCGCGAGGTGGGAGGATCGTTCCCAAACTGAGTCATCACCTCCATACACTTGTCAAAAACAAAGGTCCCCTCTGCCTCTCCAGTGTCCAGCCTCAGAGTGCTCCCTCAACCAATACTGCCCAGAAACAGCTCGTGACAAGTGCGAAGGATACACTTGAGGAAGGATAGCTGGTCGACTTACTTTTTAAAACGCTTCATTCATTCGCAATGTCCCCAGAGATCAATCTGTTCATAATTAATTGTAAAGGCAGGTAGGGACTGAATGGATAAAGGGGACTTTTATTCAAAGGGCAACCTTCAAAAGGCGATGTGGTGGGCGGGATTCTCCCGTTGGCCAAGACCGGAATCGGGAAACGCGATTGGGCGGAGGATCGTGCGTCAGCCAAAAAGCGTTGCGCGTGCTCCACACTCCAGAGCTTCGACAGTGGTGTCAGTAAACACCTACAGTAAACACCGTTGGCATATCTTTAACAGGCCAGACCCGGTACACTGCGGGGCTCCCGTGATGCTCCGCCTCTGCCAGGCGGAATTACTGACGGCACATTAGGGGCTGGTTTAGCACAGTGGGCTAAACAGCTGGCTTGTAATGCAGAACAAGGCCAGCAGCGCGGGTTCAATTCCCGTACCAGCCTCCCCGAACAGGCGCCGGAATGTGGGGACTAGGGGCTTTTCACAGTAACCTCATTGAAGCCAACTTGTGACAATAAGTGATTTTCCTTTCATAGTGGGATAGCGACCAGGAGATGGCCATGGAACCGGGGAGACCCCCAAGACCGGGGTGTCCGGGCACGGGCCGCCATTGCTGCGGTTTGCGAGGCAGCCATCTTGCGCACCCCGCTGACTACACACCGTGGCCCGGAGTGACACCGGTCGTCGGGGTGCCCCTCCCCACTACCTCCATATACCACACCCCCCACCCCACCAACCCCTTCCTCCCCCAAACCAGGAGCCTCAAGCCAGCGGGTCTTCACGCGGCCCACCCAAGGGGGACACCCACAGTAACCCCAACAAGATGACGCCAGACGGGGGCCGCAGTGCGTACCTCTGACATGGGTAGTGCCAGCCACCAGTACCCCTGCCAGCAGGTGCTGGGGCCAGAGGCCTCAATGGGACCAGGGGTCGTGTGCGGAGGGCAGAGTGCCAGGTAAAGGGCAGAGGAAGATGTGAGGATGGGGGGGGAGGGAGGAGGAGGACATGCGGGGGCAGGGGCTGCAGTGTGGGCCTGGGCCACCGTTGAGCCCGGTGGACCAGGATGGGCACAGGGGTACGCACCATGAGAATATGTCTTCTTTTTACCCCCTGAAGACAATGGACTTCGGAATCCAACCAGGAATGGTGGCCTTCGTCCTGGCCTCCGCAGCCCTGAGGGATTCACTGTGGCTGTACAAGCCGGAAGTGCTTGAGGAGGGCCCTGAAGCAGCGGAGTGCTGCCCCAGAGGAACAGGAGCCAGCCAATGAGGATGGGGAGCCAGCTGCCCAATGGGACGAGGAGGAGGTGGGAAGGAGGCGCCACCTCAGGCATCGTGTGAACCGGCAACGCCTGTCATTCGAAGAGCTGCCGGACCGGGCATGCCATCGAAGTCTCTGGTTGAGCAGGGGGGGCCGTACAACATATCTGCTGGATCATGGCACACCTGGCACTGTGGGGAAAATGGGGGAGGACACCCACTCTCGGTGACCATCAAGTTAACCGTCACCCTGACGTTCCTTCCAGACACCAGGTGGGGATCTGTCAGGAATCACGCAGACCTTGGTACACAGCTGCATCTACGCCATCACGGAGGTCCTATATGCCCGGTCGGCACAATATATCAACTTCAACTGCAAAGACCGAGGCTCCTGCAGTTCTAATGTCTCACTCCCCATACCTGCCTCACCGTGACAACCTCCTGTCCTCCCTGCTGCTGGAACAAATCAGAAAACCAGAGCGGAACTGCCTTCTGGCAAAACCTGCTCAGGTAAATTCTCCTTCCTCGACGTATCGCAGACTCGAGTTAACTCTGAGCCAAGGTTTCTCGAGCCGCTCTTACGGCAGACGGGTTTCTGTTGGATCACACTGGTGTCCATCAGCACCCACATACCGCAACAGATAACCTACCCATTCTTCATTGGGTTTGATTAACTAATCTAATTTACTCAATATTAATTAGTGCCAGGTTTGCAACAGTTCCACCTCCCTCCCTCCTTACCTTATTTTCAAGTCTTTCACTATCCTCCTCACAATAAAGTAAAGAGGTAACGTCACCAGAGTCCCAGGTGGCCATCTCCTGCTTGCCCCTTTGAGGGGCAGAGCTGCCTGGTGGTGATTTACCTGAGAACCCCACACCTCAGGCGAGGGGCAAGTTGAGAGGGCGGGGCCTTCATGAATAACCTCTGCTGGCACGGGGATTGAACCCACGCTGCTGGCCTCGCTCTGCATCACAAACCATCCAACTGAGCTAAAGCGGCCCCCTCCTCCTCACAATGCACCCTCAGCAAGGCCATGAAATCCTTCTGAAGTGTGGTGAGTTCCCAGAATTGGACATGGTATTCCCACTTGGACCGAAGCAGCGGTTAAAGGTTGAAGCTGTGTGGAGGGCAGCCTCACCTGATGGCAGGATCGGAGCCAGCATCCATCAGCAGCCGAAGGACATCAGGCTGCCCGGCAGCAGCAGCCACGCGAGGCAGCGTGAACCCGGTCGCATCGAGTGTTTTGCACAATATCGGCACTGTCACCACTGAAGGCCACGAAGCCAGCTTCCCAGGGGCCCAGTGCTGAGCTTGTCTGCTGTGTTCGGCTCAGTTTCCAGCTCGCTGTCTTTGCCGTGTCCCATTTGCCTGGGAGTCTCTGATTGTTGCTCCTTGTCCGTTTCTGATGTGGTCTCGGCCACCTTACTGAAAGAATTGGTCTGGTCAGAGCGGCCATGGTCTGTACTGTCCAATGGGAGCACATCGCACAGTAAGCTGCGTAGATGCTGAACGTCTCCAGTCTTACACGCGGTGTACAATTCGTTCATCACTCGATAATGCTCATTCTCTGGAAAACACAAGGCTGTTACTGTTATTCCAATGCACTCCGAGCAGACCTCACACACAGCGTCTGTGCCTGAACTCATGCCCCATTCATCCAGCAGCTCAGTTTGCTGACCTACATTACCCAATAATGAAGCAACACCTTAATTTGAAAAATCTTATCTTTTTCTAAAAATTCAATAGCTTCAGCCTATCTCTGTAATCTCGAGCTGATCAAACCTCATATCTACACTCCTCTAAATCCTGCTTCTTGAGCACCCCAATTTAAACAGCTCAGCTGTTTCGCAAACATACAACATAGGAGATGACCATTCAGCCCATTGAAGCTGTTCTACATTCAATAGGATCATTTGCATTAGCTATGAGGAGCGGTTGAATAAACTCGGTTTGTTCTCACTGGAACGAAGGAGGTTGAGGGGCGACCTGATAGAGGTCTACACAATTAGAGACATTCAAGTTAGAATGCAGAGTTCTGGGCCACACCCTTAAAAAGGCTTTTTTTTTGTTTATGGGATTTTTTTTTGAATTGGAACAGTTAAGGGGGAATTCATTAAGGGTTATACATAGATTACCAAAGCTGTGTGGGGTCTTCATGTTTGTAATTGATAAAAATTCTTGCTGTGTGTGTTTATATAAATGTTAACTAATTTCTTAGAATAAAGCTTATTTTGATTAAAGTGTCTAGGAAGACTTGAATTGCACCTGAAGGGTAGGCTCCTGTGCTCATCCAAGCCAAATTCAACATAAAAGGTTATAGGTCAGGTGAACTCCATAACATACTTTGGAGTTTTTAAACCCTGGCTCATTAGAGTTATTTATTTATTTATTATGATCTTCCTGTTTGTTCTTGCTCTTGCGTTGGTTTGTATTTATTGTTCATAAATATAAAACATTACAAATGTGAGGTAATGCATTTTGGAAGGTCTAATGCAGGTAGGGAATATACAGTGAATGGTAGAACCCACAAGAGTATGGCAGTCAGAGAGATCTAGGTGTACAGCTCCACAGGTCACTGAAAGGGGCAACACAGGTGGAGAAGGTAGTCAAGAAGACATACAGCATGCTTGCCTTCGTTGGCCAGGGCATTGAGTATAAAAATTGGCAAGTCATGTTGCAGCTGTATAGAACCTTAGTTGGGCCACACTTGGAGTATAGTGTTCAATTCTGGTCGCCACACTACTAGAAGGATGTGGAGGCTTTAGACGTGCAGAAGAAATTTACCAGGATGTTGCCTGGTATGGAGGGCATTAGCTATGAGGAGAGGTTGAATAAACTTGGTTTGTTCTCACTGGAACGATGGAGGTTGAGGGGTGACCTGATAGAGGTCTACAAAATTATGAGGGGCGTAGACAGAGTGGATAGGCAGAGGCTTTTCCCCAGGGTAGAGGGGTCAATTACTAGGGGGCATAGGTTTAAGGTGCGAGGGGCAGGTTTAGAGGAGATGTACGAGGCAAGTTTTTTACACAGAGGGTAGTGGGTGCCTGGAACCCGCTGCCGGAGGAGGTGGTGGAAGCAGGGACGATAATGACATTTAAGGGGCATCTTGACAAATACATGAATAGGATGGGAATAGAGGGATACGGACCCAGGAAGTGTAGAAGATTGTAGTTCAGTCGGGCATCAGGGTCAGCACGGGCTTGAAGGGCCGAAGGGCCTGTTCCTGTGCTGTACATTTCTTTGTTCTTTGTTCAATGTAGATCGAGCCCACCAGGGTGCCCGCTCAGCGGGGTTCGCCGCCATCGCCGGGATGCCCCAGGTCCAGGGGTAATCCACGGAATGCATGTCCCCCTATGAGCCACAGCCCATGACGGGCCGGTCTTCACAAACCGAAAGGGGTTCCACCCGATGAAAGTGCAGCTGGTGCGTGACCATGAGCTGTGCATCATGCACGTCTGCACCCAAAACCCAAGCAGTGTGCATGATGTCTTCATCCTGGCACACTTGGAGGTTCCTGACACCTTCAAGGCACTCCCCTGGGTGAGAGTTTGGCTCCTGGGCGACGGGGATTACCCATTGCGGTAGTGGCTGATCACGCCTATCCGGAGGCCACGGATCGATGCGTAGACCTGCTACAATGATGCTCATGTTGCAATCAGAGGCGTGATGTCACGGTGCTTCGCTGGGCTCAGATGCGGTTCAGGTGCTTGGACTGCTCTGGAGGGGCCCTCTAGTATTGGGCTAGGAGAGTCTCCCACACCGTGGGGCCTGCTGTGCCCTCCCCAACATCGCGCAGCAGAGAGGCGACGTGCTGGAGGAGGGGGTTGAACGGCAGGTCTCGGCGATGAGGAGGATGCGGAGGAAGAGCAGGGCATGGGGCACAGGCAGGACCTCCGCACAAAAGATGCTCTAATAACCTCCACTAGGGAGCCGAACCAGGGGCATGGGCATCCCATCCCACCCCCTCATCTCCCCCATCCCCCCGCCGGCTGACCACCTAAATCCTGACCACCATTCCAACAACCCCTCTGCAACCCCCGACATGATTCCTACCCGCCGCACTATCGGGTGCGGGCCCTGGGTTGGCAGTAACATGAGATGGAGGATGATGACAACCCGCTCTGCAATGAGCTCTGGTGCTGTGCATCGTTTGATAATGTCTGACTCCTGCCCATGGTAGCACTTTCCAGCGTGCGCCTGGGTGATCCGTGCATGCGAGCTGACCATTCCATCGCACGGTCCCACCGAATCCCTGGGGGTGGTGGAGGTGGGGACGGGTTGTGGGGGGGTTGGGACAGAGAGAGAGGGGGGGGGGGTCTAATGGGGCGATGAGCGGGGTCCAATCTGGGTATCCCCAGCCCGTGTCCACCTCAAACATCCACCAACTCTCTCCCCCCCCCCCCCCCCCCCCCCCCCCACTACCACCCGCTCCCCTTCTGCAGTCAGCCGAGCCCATCCCTCAGACCCGTCTGACTCTGACAGAGCACTGACGCAGGTTGGAACTTTACAGGTATTTATTTTGAAAGTAACAGCTGAACACCCACTATAAATATTTGTGCTGTTACGGGCCAGGGTTTAGAAAACTCCAAAATATATTATGGACTATAACTGTTTGTTGAATTTGGCTGGGATGAGCACAATGGTCTGCTTCTCAGCTGTTATTCAACAAACTTCTCGGGCGCTTTTAATCAAAAAAACAAGCTTTGTTCTAAGAATTTAGTTAACATTTGTACATTTGTAACTTGTATCAATTACAAACACAAAGCCCCCACACAGCGACAGTGATCTATGTATAACCCGTAATGAATTCCCCCTTAACTGTTCCAATTCAATAACAAAATCCAAGTAAAGCCTGACTCCACTTTTCAAAGACGTGGCCCAGCACACGGCACTCTTGCTGGTATAAGACTTGTTATTGATACTCTGTTCCCCTTTCCAAACAGCCGGTTTCAATTCCTTCCAGAAGGCAATAATCTCTTTTAAGTTATCAAGCAGTCTGGAAACAGCTTTTAAAATGAAGATAGAGAGACACTTCTTTCAACCTGTGCTGTTCAAACCAGTCTAAACCTCAAAGCGAAAGTAAAACCCGCAGAGCCACAGCCCAGCTCCACCCACACAATGACATCACTGAAGCCATGTGATAAGACAAAAATGTTTCTTAAAGGTTCACTCCCATGACAGTGCCCTAGGCTATACCCTATCCTATGTGCTGCGCCCATGCCAACTTAAATAGTGTTTGCCTTACGGGCCCTCACGCTACGTCTAGGTGGATCCCCAGGTGGTACATCAGGAGTGCAGGTGGTCTGCTGTGATTCCCGCCCTGTGACCTGGGTCTCCTTTGGCAGCCGTCTTCTGGGGCGACCGGGCCTGAATTGGCCTGGTTGTCGCTCGGGTGTCCCAAGTGGCGTGGTGCCGCCCTGTTCTGCCCGCTGTCGATCGGATGTGCCAGGGACAGGATGGGGTGGAGTCTGAAATGCTGTGGTGATCCGGCACCTCCCCTCCGGGAATCACTGGCATGGACCCCATCACCACCTCCTCCCTCGGATGCCCTCCGGGCTACTCCGTAGGGCAGGGCTGCAACTGGAGCAAACTCCTGGGGCTCCCCCGCCACCTGGCACGCTCTCGTCTCGACCTGGGTCTCTATGCTCGTGTCTGTGGAGCAGAGGACTGGGCCACTCCTTCTGGGACTGTGCCACATCACTCAGTGACTGTGCCACCTCCGTCCGAGACTGGCACTGGTCAGAACAAAGAACAAAGAAAAGTACAACACAGGAACAGGCCCTTCGGCCCTCCAAGCCTGCGCCGACCATGCTGCCTGTCTAAACTAAAATATTCTACACTTCCTGGGTCCGTATCCCTCTATTCCCATCCTATTCATGTATTTGTCAAGATGCCCCTTAAATGTCACTATCGTCCCTGCTTCCACCACCTCCTACGACAGCGAGTTCCAGGCACCCACTACCCTTTGTGTAAAAAAAAACTTACCTTGTACATCTCCTTTAAACCTTGCCCCTCGCACCTTAAACCTATGCCCCCTAGTAATTGACCCCTCCACCCTGAGGAAAAGCCTCTGACTATCCACTCTGTCTATGCCCATCATAATTTTGTAAATCTCTATCAGGTCTCCCCTCAACCTCCATCGTTCCAGTGAGAACAAACCGAGTTTATTCAACCTTTCCTCAAAGCTAATGCCAGCGCCCAGGCAATGATGACAATGCCCTCTGCCATTGACTGGGCCAAGCTCTGGAGTGCCGCTGTTCTGGAGTGTCCAGGGGGCCCTGGTACATAGCTGCCTGAGACAGGGCAGCCCTGGGCACCATCCCTACAGAGTGCCCCAGGCCTTGGACATCTGAGCCATGACCAATACCTTTGCCGCCAAGGCCTCCACTGTGGACGCCACCCGTGTGGTGTTGGCCTAGGTGGCGCGCATGGTCGGCACCACCTCCTGCCCCCGCACGCGGTTTAACTCCTCCAACTGCACCTGCAAGTGCTGGATGGTTGCTGACAGCCCCTCGTGTGTTGCTGACAGCCCCCGGCTCTGTGTCTGCATCTCCATTATCGATGGGACCGTCCTTTCCAGAAGCCCGACTGGACGGCAGCTAGTCCCTGGGGTCGGCCACCCTCCGACGTCCAGCCCCTCAAAGGATCCTGCCTCCACCTGATGCACCACAGCACGTGTGTTGAGGGCACCAGATAGTGTGGGGGACGTGGGGTGGGCGTCGTGCCAGAGGAACATCGCAACTCAGCGGCGCTCACTTGGTTGCCCGATGCTGACCTCCGCATCGGCGACTGCCTTCTCACCGGGCCTACCGACAAGGCTAAGTGCGGCGGACAGATAGTGCACTGTGTTAGGCAGCCAGACGTGGGCAGCACAGGGGGTGGGCAGCTGGTGGCCTTTGTGAGCAGGGCACCCGGCTGTGGCGGGGGGTATGAGTGCTGGCATGTGGTGCAGGGTGGGGAGCGTGCACACTGCTGGCGGGTGGAGTCCGGTTGCCCTCCGGATGGGACGGGTGTTGGTGCCAGGGGCACAGTACTGCCTACGCATCTTGGCCATGCTGAGAAGTGCATGCAGCTTCTTCTGCTGTCCGATCCTGGCTGTGGGGCACAAAACGCTCACGGCCTATGCCACCTCCGTCCAGGCACTGTATACGGCAGCAGGGTCCCGATCCCTCCCAGAGAACAAGGTGGCTCGCCTCTTCTATATGGTGTCCAGCAGGGTCTCCGGCTCTGTGCCTCTGAATCGAGGGGTCGTTCTCCGTGCTACCATCTTGTTGGCTGGGATGAGTGTGTGTGGGGGTGGAGTTCCTAGCAGTGCCAGCATCAGTTTTGTGTGGGGTTTAGAAACGTTGAACAGAGGGCAGCATTGTCCATGTGGAGTTTTCACATTCTCCCCGTGTCTGCGTGGGTTTCGTCCCCACAACCCAAAGATGTGCAGGGTAGGTGGATTGCACCTCGAGTCTGCACCGACCCACTTAAGCCCTCACTTCCACCCTATCCCCCTAACCCATCCTAACACTTTTGGACATTTAAGGGCAATTTGTCATGGCCAATCCACCTAACCTTCACATCTTTGGACTGTGGGAGGAAACCGGAGCACCCGGAGGAAACCCACGCAGACACGGGGAGAACGTGCAGACTCCGCACAGACAGTGACCCAGCAGGGAATCGAACCTGGGACTCTGGTGCTGTGAAGCCACAGTGCTAACCACTATGCTACCGTGCTGCCCAAAGTTTCCTACATTACAACAGTTACTACACTTCAAAAAGTACGTCAATGGCTGTAAGGTGCTTTGAAATGTCCAGTGGTCATGAAAAACACAAGATAAATGAAAGTATTGCTGAAAACAGACACGTCGTTGAAGCTCTTCATCTTCCACTCATCAGGTTAATGCACAAGAATGTAAAGGGAACAACAATTTATACTTCATGAGAAGAAAGTGCTGATTGGTTAACAAGTTGACTCTGATTGACATTGCCATGCAGTCTGCACCAGTTAAGTGATGACTGACAGTTAACTGCCAAACTTTGTTTAAATTCAAACCAGGCAGGTCGATTCTGATTGGTCAAGGCAATTCCCTGGGGAATGAACCAGAGACTGGCTGTCACCTTTTTTGTTTATTGAATCGGTGCGATGTGTGTACATGTTCTGTTTGTCTGCAAAGGACAGGGCCCTGCGTATTAATATACGTGGCTACCAGCACACCTAAGTGCGCCACATTGCAAGCCCGACAGATCATCGTGAATTGGTCGCCAGCATAACTCTTAGCACACTGAGGATTGTTTAGCGAATGTTGTCCAATCGCAGAATCACATCTAACATTGGTATTCTTGCAAAGTGTCCTGACGGGTGCAAGGCGAGCTACTTTGACAACATGTATAGTATTTGGGCGGCATGGTAGCACAGTGGTTAACACTGTTGCTTCACAGCGAAAAGGCCCCTGGTTCGATTCCCGCTTGGGTCACTGTCTGGGCGGAGACCTCACGTTTTCCCCATGTTTGCAGGGGTTTCTTCCGAGTTCTCCGGTTTCCTCCCACGGGTCCCGAAAGACGTGCTGTTAGGTAATTTGGACATTCTGAATTCTCCCTCAGGCGCCAGAGTGTGGCGACTAGGGGCTTTTCACAGTAACTTCATTGCAGTGTTAATGTATGTCTACTAGTGACAATGGTAAATTATTACAAACATTATAATTATTTCAGCAGTATTCAGGTTCTGTGCTACCAGCGACTATAGAACATACTATCTTAGTGCAAGTCTTTCTTTTCTTTTTGTTTATTACCTTTTTTGATTATTTTTCATAGGATTGTTAGCGATATGTGTACCCAGACATGTAACTTACTTTAACTGCACCATTGCAGCTCCTGAACTCTTTTGTCTTTCACCCAGTGTTGCAAGGTTATGTTACAACGGCTGAATTGTCGAAGGGTTAAAGTCCAACTCGGTAACCTGTCGTATGGCCCATGTTCTGGCACCTCCTCCTATCGCTGGGAGAAGTTTGGATACCACCCAAGTCAAACAATTAGCCTTAAATTCAACATTTCAAATATATTACTAGTTTTTGAATGTTGTGTGCTGATTCTGATCAAAAGGACGAGTACGATTATGGTTCTGTTTTATTTAAACAAGCAGTAACTGTGACCATTCTGCCAACGCTATCCCGAGCTGTGCGTTTGTCCAACTCAAATATTTATTTTACAGATTTTACTGAAATCCCTGTTGACTTTTGAACATGAACACAGTGGCTTTCCAATTGATTTTACATCCGATTACCATTATCTTGCTTGCAGGATATCGCAAAGTTGCTTGACGCAGTGAAATATCTATGCAGCAGAACGGAGTGTGCACATGGTGGCTGATTAATGAGTAGAATCAGAATGGGTGTACAGAGTGAAATGGAAATGTGAATTGCGTTGATCTGAATTGGCCCCGTAATTCATAGATGGTAATCAGGGAATGTTGATGTACGGTTATTGGTGTCTGCCCCCTTGCTGTCTTTTGTTATGTCAAATTTGCTTGTGAATGATGGCTTGTAAAGAGGTGCCCTTCTACAGAAACCTCCCCCACTTGTCACAGTGAGACGTTCTGCTCCAGTGGCAATAAACAGAGGAATGTTCTGGAATCCCCCAGCAGGAGAGGCCAGACCTCGCTGAGGGAAATCAGTGGAGGTTTTTGGGCAAGGTGAACAAGGGTCTCCACAAGGCATTACTTGAGGTGACATTGTCCTTGAGCAATACAGATTCGACTGCCTTTTTAAAAAAAAGGACTTGGATTCACATTCCATGACTTCAAAGAGATTGCAAAGTTGCAGCCAGTGTTTAAAGTGAGTTCACCATTGTAATGTGGAAAACACGGCAGCTAATTTGCAAACCAGCAGATATCCGCAAATAGCAATGTGATAAAGGGCAGGTAAATCTATGGGCGCAATTTAGCGGACTCAAGTTAATGTCCGCTGAACGGTGCGTTTAGTGGGTTATGTCCCAGTGGCTTCAGCGGCAAGAAACACCTGGCTATTTAACGGCACTTTCCCGTTTTTTTGGGCCTTCTCCCCACCGAGGCCGCACTTAGAGGTCTGATTTTCAGGAAAGGCCCCTCATTGATCGGGACGCCATTTTGTCCAGGACCTTGGGAAGTCTATAGTTCCTTGTTGCTTTCTCCATGGCAAACTCTCAGCCAATCAGATTCAACTTGCCAACCAATCAGCAGCCTTTTCTCTTGGAGTACAAATTGTGGTGATCCTTTGAAATTTGGTATTCTTGTGTTTGTCCTGATGAGTGCAAGATGAAAAGCTTCAGTCTGTCTTTTCAGCGATATCAAATTCAATTCATTAATTATTCTGGAATTGAAAGATAGTCTCAGCAATGGTGATCATGAAAACATTATCGATGGTCATAACAAACCATCTGGTTCAGTGATGTTGTCTAGGGAAGGAAATCTGCCATCCTTACCCAGTCTGGCCTCCACAAAAGTCCAGATTCATGGCAATGTGGTTGAATCTTAAGTGCCCTCTGAAATGGCCATGCAAACCATTCAGATCAGAGGCAATCAAGGGTGGGCCATAAATGCGGGCCTAGCCAGCGATGCCCACACCTCATGAAGAATTTTTAAAATTCAGCTGTTGGCTACCTGACAGGAAGGGCGTCTCAGTAGTCCAAGTGCGTTATAATTGTAAAACCATTCTTTATAAATGCATTGCACTTTAGAAGTATATTTCCAACTCAACCTACCGGAATACTTTAAATTATTTGGGAACAATTTACATTTTCCATAAATTATTCCTGACTGAACTTTTCTTTTATTCTCCAGCAGCCCCACCAATGGAACATGGACTTGGTGAGTATTATCCTGAGCTACATTCATTCTAAATACAAATTTGCCAGGTCAGTCCTCAATAATGTTGTAGACCTGACAGTAGCAATAATGGTGAGGCCATCAGCGTTTTTAAAATGTAAATGAGACAGCAGATTTGGCAGCAAATGCATGTAAAGTTTGGAAGCTGGAAATAGCTGTCCAAGCTGCCCTGCTATTCCCAATACTTCCCCAGACCAGTATCTCGCTGAGAGATTCAGCATTAAAACACGTGATTGTTGTACGTGTGTAATAGGTACTCACTAAATGTGGCGGAAATATGTAGGGCTTGGCTTTTCGAGAGTAAACAGATTATTATAGGCAAGGTACTACCAAACAACCTCTGTGGAAATGAACATGAACTTTTTACAAGTGTGGAGTCTCAGTAGGGCTTTTAATTATTGTTAGACTTTTTTAAAATTTAAGTTGCCCGTTTGTCCTTTTCATTTCACTCTTAATCTCATTTTACTTTCCCTTGTGGGTGGCACGGTGGCGCAGTGGTTAGCACTGATGCCTCACGACGCCGAGGACCCGGGGTCGATCCCGGCCCCGGGTCACTGTCCATGTGGAGCTTGCACATTCTTCCCGTGTCTGCGTGGGTCTCGCCTCCACAACCCAAAGATGTGCAGGGTAGGTGGATTGGCCACGCTACAATTGCCCCTTCATTGGAAAAAAAAATTAAATTAAAATTTTAAATTAAAAAAAACATGTTTTTAAATGTTTTACTCACCCTTGCTCTGATTTTCTTTATGTAAATTATATGTTACATTGAATTAAATATTCTAATTTACACTTCCGGGTTTAGACTTAGCTGAGGAAGGCTCACAGTTCACAGTGGTATGAGATCCCCAAGTAGAGGGCGCCTAAGTTTTGCCAATAATGGTGACAAATTGGCATAACATGGCTGAAAGGAATAAGATGGTGATTAAAAATCCTTTTTGTTTTAAATGTGGCCCCTGCCACATTGACACCACGTGGTACTGTCGGCAACGAAGGAGAAAATGCTGGAAAATCTCAGCAAGTCTGGCAGCATCTGTAAGAAGAGAAAAGAGCTAACGTTTCGAGTCCGATGACTCTGTCAAAGCTAACAGACAGGGAATGTGGGAAATATTTATACTGTGGAGTGAGAATGAAAGATGAGTCATAGCCACAGAAACCCAGGGAAACCGGGGGCCAATGGCCACAGAAACAAAGGGGAAAGAGGGCGAATGGCAGTCCCCAGAGAGAACAAAAGATGTGAAAGGTCAAACAGCAGAGAAACTAACATCAGAGGATGAACTGTAGGTGTGGAGGGAGGGGAAGGGGGAAGCAAAGAGGAGAAAGGTGCAGGAAAGGTGGATAAGATTGGGGCGGGGGGGGGGGGGAGAGAATTAAATATATATTAAGAAAGAAAGAAATGGTAAAAGACAGTTAAAATGAAATGAAAACAAATGGGTCGAGGTGGGGCTGATCATCTGAAGTTGTTGAATTCAATGCTGCGACCGGAAGGCTGTAGCGTGCTAACCGGGAGATGAGATATTCTTCCTCCAGTTTGCATTGCGCTTCACTGGAACATTGCAGCAGGCCAAGAACAGACACGTGAGCATGGGAGCAGTGTCTTTTGTTATTATATGGTACTGTCGTCAGATGGCCAATAAAACTAATACATCTGGTGGGATTTAATATAGGTGGTAACCTTTGCAATGAAACCTGGTAGCACCTCCACCAACCCAATGTCTGGAAATCCTGTTGGGATTAATTGCCAATTTGGCAGCAGGAACCTTACTGCCGGGGTGGCTGGCTCCATCAAGGACAATTCAGTTGCGGCCCTGAGAGTGGCTGTACTGCTGTACTGACAGTGCCATCGGGGGTAGTGACCTGAGTCCTATCGCCGTGGAGTCTTCTGGAGTCAGATACGTGGAGCGGTATGGACACCCCAGGGGTGCTGGCATTGGGTGAGTCGGGAGATGGGTCAGGCTTCCTCAGACATTGAGTACCTGAACGCAAGCCCCTCCAGCCCCACTCAAAGGCCGCCAGCGAACATGTCATGCGACCTTCCCGGATGGTAAACCACCCCTCCCGCTGCTGGTAGAATCCGTCAGGGTTTCTGTTGCATATGGGCTCAAAGCCCCCCCCCTCCCTGACCCAAGCCACTGAATCGGACGTTGGCTGGAACTCCACCCTGCAATGGCTACCCAAGCACACTGCCCCCTTGCCTCTGAACTCACCTCCGGGAGAAGCATCAGATTCCACCCATCGTTTCATGACGTTCCACGTTTTAATCCCAGACGGAAGGTGGATTGGATCGAGATTCCCCTCGAGCCAGGTTTGAAAGGGTTACGTGGGAACAGTTTTAATAACTGAAGTTTGCTCATGTCACCAGTGAGATTCATTTCTCACCTCACCGCTTTCAAGTCAATAGTTATTTATTTCTCCTATTTCCTGGTAGAATCTAATAGTAAATGGAATTAATATTTTGCAATCCTTGCAAAAAAACAAATCCAAGTGGAAATTAAATACCAACACCTTTAAAACAGTCAGAATTTGTTATTTGCTGTTGGTGGTATTATTGGGAATAGGTTTATGTGAGTTTACAGTAGAGGACAGAATGTAAATTCAAGTGGTTCTGTTCTTTGTGCCTCACTCAAGACAGTATTGGGCAGGTGCTTGGGACCTGGAGACTGTAATGTTTGCTTCCTTTGTCCTGAGCTTCGTCCGCTGTTGGGCTGTTTTGAATGTTCCTTGGAAATATTGGGCTGGATTGGGCTACCGAGGCATGTAGCGGGAGTGGGGAAACCTCCCGCCCCAGGCCAGCCTCGTTGGAGAAAGTGCTCGCAAAGGCAGGATCTTCTTTCCTGGGGTTGGGTTGGATGCAGGCTGGAGTCAGTCCAGTCAACCCAAGAAGGAGTTTGGAGGTTTGGAAATAGTCACAGGAGCGGTTAGGTGCGCAGGCGGGCTGCTTAAGAGGTCCGCCTTGGTGGTGTGGGACCCCATCCCAGTTAATATAAGACTGAAACACCTTCTCGCCCACATCCCCTCATCCCCACACACTCCCCGTGCCCCATCCATGCCACTTATGCCTCCGCCACCCTCCCCATGACATTTCATGCCTCACGTGCCAAGTTCTGCCCCTCCTTCAAACCTCCTGTGACCCGTCATGTCTCCTAGGCGAAGCTACGCCCCTACACCCACCTCCCGTGGTCCCTCATGCCCCTCCCCTATCTCCCGTGACAGGCTATGGCACTATGCCCAATGACACACTACACAGAATGAATGAACCGGAGAGTGGCATTACGATGTATCAATAAGACGTTCATTCATTAATTTCCAATATGTTGAAAAAAGTAATTTCACTACAGGGCAATAAAAATGTCAGTCATCCAGACCCTTCCATCACTCTCCTTACTTGTGCCTCATAGATGCTGGACAGGCTTTGGGTACAGTTAGAAGTCTTACAACACGAGGTTAAAGTCCAACAGGTTTATTTGGAATCACTGGCTTTCGGAGTGCAGCTCCTTCATCAGGTGAGTCTGAAGGAGCCACGCTCCGAAAGCTAGTGATTCCAAATAGACCTGTTGGACTTTAACCTGGTGTTGGATTGGATTGGATTTGTTTACTGTCACGTTACCGAGGTACAGTGAAAAGTATTTTTCTGCGAGCAGCTCAACAGATCATTAAGTACATGAGAAGAAAAGGGAATAAAAGAAAATACATAATAGGGCAACACAACATATACAATGTAACTACAAAAGCACTGGCATCGGATGAAGCATACAGGGTGTAGTGTTAATGAGGTCAGTCCATAAGAGGTCATTTAGGAGTCTGGTAACAGCGGGGAAGAAGCTGTTTTTGAGTCTGTTCGTGCGTGTTCTCAGACTTCTGTATCTCCTGCCCGATGGAAGAAGTTGGAAGAGTGAGTAAGCCGGGTGGGAGGGATCTTTGATTATACTGCCTGCTTTCCCCAGGCAGCGGGAGGTGTAGATGGAGTCAATGGATGGGAGGCAGGTTTGTGTGATGGACTGGGCGGTGTTCACGACTCTGAAGTTTCTTGCGTTCTTGTGTTGTAAAACTTCTTACTGTGGCCACCCCAGTCCAACACCGGCATCTCCACATAATGTCTTTGGGGAGTCAGGAGGTGAGTTACTTGCCACAGGATTCCTAGCCTCTGACCTGCTCTTATCGCCACAGTATTTATATGGTGAATCCGGTTCAGTTTCAGGATTTTGATAGTGGGGGATGTCATTGAATGCCATGGCGTGATGGTTAGATCCTCTCTTGATGGGGATGGTGATTGCTTGACACTTGTGTGGCGCAACTGTCACTTGCCACTTATCAACCCGTGGGCAGCACGGTAGCATTGTCGTTAGCACAATTGCTTCACAGCTCCAGGGTCCCAGGTTCGCTTCCCGGCTTGGGTCACTGTCTGTGCGGAGTCTGCACGTTCTCCCCGTGTGTGCGTGGGTTTCCTCCGGGTGCTCCGGTTTCCTCCCACAGTCCAAAGATGTGCGGGTTAGGTGGATTGGCCACGCTAAATTGCCCTTAGTGTCCAAAATTACCCTTAGGGTTGGGTGGGGATCCTGGGTTATGGGGATAGGTTGGAGGTGTGGGCTTTTTAAGAGCCGGTGCAGACTCGATGGGCCGAATGGCCTCCTTCTGCACTGCAAATTCTATGATTCCATGAACCCAAGCTTGGATAGCGTCCAAGTCTTGCTGCATTTGGGCAATGATTGCTGCTTGTGTGATCCGCAGCCCCAGTGCGCTGTGTGGGTGACAGACAGAGAAATGGGGACAAGCTCTGGAGGATCTAGCACTGGAGCTCAATGTGTTTCCTGATAGCATTCAGGCCCTTGCATGATGGCAAAAAAAGAGCATTGTCAGTTTACACTAGGGGTTAGACCGGGTACTGATAATGCACTTCTGTCCTCTCTGCAAAGCAGACACTATGATCAGGCTAAGACTACCAAATTAAATTTATTTACATATCTTCGATTACACAGGATAAGAGATAAAATAATGGCAAAGTAATGTGACTTGCAAAATAGGTTAAATTGTGTCAAGAAATTAGCGTTCAAAGAACAATACAGCACAGGAACAGGCCCTTTGGCCCTCCAAGCCTGTGCCGGTCATGATATTAACCTTTGCCAAAGCCCTCAGTACTTCCTTGTGCCATACCCCTCTATACCATCCTACCCACTTGTTTGTCAAGATGCCTTTTGAACGCCGTTAATGTATCTGCTTCCATAACTTCCCCTGGCAACGCACTCCAGGCACTCACCACTCTCTGCGTAAAAGACCTGCCTCGCACATCTCCTCTAAACTTTGACCCATGGACCTTAAAACCTATGTCCCCTGGTGACTGACCCCTCCACCCTGGGAAAGAGTGCCTGCCCATCCACTCTATCCTTGCCCCTCATAATCTTGTAGACCTCTGTCAGGTCACCCCATAACCTCCGTCTTTCTAATGAAAACAGTCCAAGTCTATTCAACCTCTCCACATAGCTAACGCCCTCCAGACCAGGCAACATCCTGGTAAACCTCCTCTGCACCCTCTCCAAAGCCTCCACATCCTTCTGGTAGTGTGCGACCAGAAGTGTGCGCATTCAAAATGTTAAGTGTCATTTAACTATGAAACGGAGCCAGCATGGCTTTGAGTCTTTGGCAGTGGAAAGATGAGGGATGGACATCAAAAATAAATAGAAGCAAGATGCTACCCAACTGTGAAGGATCCAAACGCCAATAAATTGCCTAAACCTGAATCAGCTTTGAAATTGTTCATGCATGTTTCAATCAATCTTTTTCAGATGTAATATGGGAACCCAGCAAGAAGAAACCTTCAGCTATGGCTGTTTATTTCAATTATTTCTTTCTTTGTGACAGCTCCCTGAGGTTCTCAAAGGTTGCCTTGAAGATCATGACTCCTATTGTTATCACGGTGTTTGTTCTGGCACTCTATCTCCATGCTCAGCAGGTAGAATCGACGGCCAGGCTTGACTTCCTCTGGAAACTGCAGGTAGGAATGCAGCCATAACCTTTGATCACAACACTCTTCACTCACTCTGGTGCCAGGTTCCCTCAGTGCCAAACCATGTCTGCGCTTCCCCCACTCGCTTTAACTCTTCAATTGATGATCAGCAGTGGGGGAAACCTTTTGTTGATCTGAAATTATTCCTCGTCTTTCGACCCACTGCCTGATGAGCCATTCTTGCCAGTAAAGTTCCCAATCGATGCAGCGTCAATGATCTCATTCAGCAGCTAACTTCAGTACTGTTTAAAATGGGGTGGGGGTGGGGGTGGGGGAAGGGGGGTGCTATTTCCGGTAAAAGGACAGCAGCGGTCTTCTTCATTGGCTTGTCTCAGTGTGAGTCTTTATTGAACTGATTAGAAATGGCAGCCCACAGCAAGCTAGGTAGCTCACTTAGTAAGATTGAACTTTCTTTTTTTTAAATTATAAATTTAGAGTACCCAATTAATTTTTTCCAATTAAGGGGCAATCTCGCGTGGCCAATCCACCTGCCCTGCACATCTTTTGGGTTGTGGGGGTGAAACCCATGCAGACACGGGGAGAATGTGCAAACTCCACACGGACAGCGACCCAGAGCCAGGATCGAACCCGGGACCTCGGCGCCGCGAGGCTACAGTGCTAACCCACTGCGCCACCGTGCTGCCCTCGATTGCCCTTTCAAAACTCAACATTCAACATTCCCCTTTCAAATCAAACAAAGAATACAAACCGGGGTGTGGGGGGGTGGGGGGGGTGTGGGGGGGTGGGGGGGGTTGGGGGGGGGGGGGGGGGGGGTGATCGTCCTCCAACAGCTCCGATTCAGAGATGGTGACAAGACCAGCTGTCTCCATCGATTTAGCCAGACTACAATGTCCAAATGTGATCGACATACCGATGATCCAAGTTCAGGCATGGATAGCTTTGCTTCGAGAGAGGCAGCAGAAGACCACATAGATCCTTATGGTTCTCAAGATTGGGGGTGCATGACAAAATATGCAATGAAGAAAATAAACAGACTAAAAATAAAACTTGAATTTGAAGTGTGTCTTCTGTGGCTCTGTGTGTTGGACTCTTCCCAAGTCAAAAGGTTGTGGATTCAAGTACTGAGAAGGCATTGGGGCTGTGGTCCTTGTTCTCGGACCAATAAGATTTAAAAATTAAATCTAGTTAATAGCCGAAAATTATCAGCAATCAAGATTTCACTTTTAAAAACTTTTACTGTAAGAAATGACTACGAGAAATATTGACTAGCCATTATTTTCTGCTTCTGGGAAACTTATACTTTAAACTACAGAGAGGAACATACCCTTTTAGACATAGCACACGCGACCCTTTCCACCCGGTCCTGATAGCAAAGAGTCCACAGTTGCTCTCATCCCCCATTTCCCCACTTCACTGAGCGGTAACTTAGACTGACCAGGCGCGTGCCTCAGTTTTCGGAGAGTCCCTGTAAAGGCCGCTCTACAAATTTTGTCCCCCTCCCCCTCCGGTCATGCCAGGACATGTCTCCCAGAGTCTTCCCAGGAGCTACAGGGTGCATCTCTTTGACTAGAGGCCTAAAGGGTGGGTTGCCTGCCGAGGAAAAGGTGGGCAGACTAGTATTGTGTCTACTGGAGTTTAGATGCTGAGGGGGGTCTTGACAGAGTGGGTGTGGAAAGGATGTTTCCTCTCGTGGGAGAATCTAGAATTAGAGGTCACCTTTTAAAACTAAGGGGTCGCTCATTTATGACAGGAGACATTTTTACGAGTGACTCTTTTGTGGCCAGGGTGACACAATAAGGGACTGGGGCAGTGCCCGGTCACGGACCACCATTGCCAAGGCCTACAAGGCAGCCACCCTGCAGCGCACGTCACTGCCCATCCACCATTGGCCTCCGGTTCTGCAGAGTGCCACCAGCCGTAATTGTGTCTCCGCCATACCATCCACCACCCGGGGTGTTTCGGCACCTCCCCTGTGGTAGTCACCGGCACGGGCCCCATCACCTCCTCCCTCGGGGTGCCCGGTGGTCCCCAGGCAACTCCATGGGACGGGGGTGCAAGCGGAGCCCACCCCCGAGGCTCCCCCGCCACCTGGCGCTGCCAGTCCTGGAGTCCCCCTCTGGTCCCGACCAGGGCCTGCAGGCGCGCGGCCACGGAGCACAGGGCGTGGCCCATCTCTGTCCGGGACTGTGCCACATCACCCATTGACTGTGCCACCACCTTCTGGGTCTGTGTCACATCAACCAGTGGCTGTGCCATCTCCCTCCAGGACTGGGTCACCTCCCTCTGAGTCTGTGCCATGTCAGCCAGCACCTGCCTTCGACGTTCTCAGCCATGGCCCACTGTAACTGGGCCACGCTCAGAAGCGCCGCTGCCATTGCCAGATGACTCGGGCACATGGCTGCCTATGAGGCGGCAACCCTGACCCGGGCCACAGCCGGCACCTGCACAGGCCTCGGACATGCTGATCCATAGCCAAAACCCCTGCCCCAATGCCTCACTGCGGACGCCACTGTTGGCCTGGGTGGCACACATGGTTGGCACCACCTCATACTCCTGCACGCGGTTGGACTCCTCCATCTGTGCCTGCAGGTACTGCCTGCTCGACAATAACCCCTCATATAACCCCTGCATCGCCGCTATAGATGGGACCGGCCATTCCAGAAGCCTGAAACCTGGACACCAGCTAGTTACTGGGGTCGGGCAGCCCTCCAACCGTCCACCCCCTTGCGAGTTCCCACTTCCACCTGATGTACCGGATCATCTGTGTGGTGCGCACCAGATAATGTCCAAGGAACCTCTTCACTAAAGTGCCCAACCGAGCTGATCGTCTCTGGGATGGTGGAGGGTGTTGGGGGAAATCAGCGCCATCCTCTGCCCCGAGCTCAGGGGGAGGGCTGGTGTCCGGGCTGCTCTCCTCGCAACTGCTCTGCTCACGGGGGGGAGGCTCCGGCTGTGGCACTGGCTGGGGGAGGGAGACACCAAACGGACCCGCCCCATCACCAGCTGGTCCTGCAAGACACAAGACAAGGTTAGACCATGGGCCGGGGGTGGGGTGAGGGTGGTGGGGGTGGTATTGGGGGAGTTGCCGTACGTGACACGGGGAGCCACAGCTGGGTTGGGGGTCTCACTTCCTCGCCCGCAGCCGACCTCCACCCCGCCGACCACGTCCCGGGTCCTCTGCTCAGCCACGGCGAGGGGTGAGGGAGGGGCTGCCGGTGGGGGGGAGACAGAAAACACACAGTGTTAGACAGTCCAACGTTTGCAGCCCAGGGGCTGAGTAGCTGGTGGCCTCAGTGACCAGGGCACCCAGCCATGGCAGCCGGTATGGATGCCGGTATATGGTGCAGGGTGGGGGTTCTGCCAGCCTCCGGGTTGTGTGGGACGCGGGTTAGTGCCGGGGGCACGGTGCTGCCTACTCACCCTGGCCGCCCTGAGGAGCTTGTGCAGTTTCGTACGGCACTGCTGGCTGGTCCAGATGGTTTTGCCACTGCGCTGAAGGCCTCGGCCACCTGCGCCCAGGCACGGCGTATGGCGGTGGCTGGCAGCCTCCTTCCGGGGTACGGGGTCGCCGGCCTCTCCTCCACAGGGTCCAGGAGGGTCTCCGGCTCGGTGTCTGTGAATCTCGGGGCTGCTGTCCTCGCTGCCGTCTTGTTGGCTGGGATGGTGTGCGGGGGGAGTGAAGCTTGTCTATGTCAGCTTCCTGAGTGTCAATTGTGAATCCGGCGCCGCTTCTCATTGGAATCGATCATGTTCCACGTGGCGCCGGTGCCAGCCCCTTAACAATCGCTGAATCAATCCGGGTGCAGCGCCAGTATGCTGCCGTGGAAGTCCACGAATCCTCCACCGGCATCAACACTTCGGAACTGAGAGTCCAGTCCAGGGACTGCATATTTTTAAGGCAGAACTAGATAGATTCTTGATAAGTAAGGGAGGGGGAAGGTGGAAAGAAATGTTATCGGAGGTAGGAAGGAATGTGGAGGTTACAATCAGATCAGTCGTGACCGATTGAGGGTGGAGCAGCCTCGAGGGGTTGAGTGTTCAACTCCTGCGCCTAATTTGTATGTTCTCGTGTCTCCTACCCACACCCGGCTGTGGTCGCTCACAAAGCCAAGCAGCTTCCTCTCTCTGATGACCACCGAACTGCTGTCTATCACTGATTTGTAGGGAAGCCTGTAACCTGACCTCAAAAATTGCCTCCTCTGCCCTCTTCCCTGTGGCAATGTGAAACACATTAAAATAAGAGCAAAATACTGTGGATGTTGGAAACTCATTAATCTTGCATTCCAGGGGAGAAACGGCGATTAGTTATTCTCGACCCCTAACTCCCTTGCATCCTAGAAGTACATGGACAGTTTACAGCACAACTGTTTAAGACCAGATACCTGAAACACCTGTCTGGGACTTTGGGAGCCTCCAAAACTTCTCAGGGTAAACTCAGAGACAGACTGCTGCCGTTGTCTCCGAGCGTAAATACCTTTCACCTTCTTCTCATTAAAACATCCTGAGACTTCCTTTAATCTCCCACAGTCAGACCAGCCAGCCTAATTGTGAGGCTTTAGAACAGGTCACACGACCAGTTTCATTTACCTAGATTTAAAGATATAGCCCCAAAATACAATAATCCTATAAACCTCATAATTGTCACATAATTTAGATCAGATGCCCTCCCAGGTGGATGAAAAAATGCCATGGCACTATTTCAAAGAAAGGCAAGTGTGTTAAACCCCGTGTTCTCAACTAATATCACTCAAACACATCACATGGTCATTATCACGTTGCTGTCCATGGACATTTGGTGCCTGTAAATTGACTGCCTTGTTGCTTACATTAGAATAATGATAACACTTCAATAGTGTGTGCAGGTATTGATGAGGTGAGAGGAGAGATATTACTCAGCAGGCAAAGAGTCAAAGCCCTTTCCTGGACAGCCCAGTGAGTGAAATCTAGAAAATGGCCTCCAAATACTGGGTTGACATTCAGCTGAGGTACTTGCTTCCAATGGGTGCAGTTCCCCTCTTTCGAAAAACTACGTGGGGCCCTTTAGCCTTAGGTTGTAGCCCACTCAGACAAAGGTTCCCTGAAGATAAAAATGGTGAGGAAGGCAATAGGAATTTGCCTCAGCCACTCTTGCCTCATAGACATTTGCCAAGAACTCCCCGCTCTTCTTCAAATGGTGGCATGGAATATCCCCACTTGAGCAGGTAGATGTGGCCCCAGTTTAAACATCTCTAAACAGACAGATGGGTGACCACTAGAAAGGTCAAGCAGTCAGTGCAGGAATTCCCCCATGGCTGTCCCCCCTCTCTAACAGGTATACCTTTTTGGATACTGTTGGGGGGGAATGGCCTATCGGGTGAAACAGCAACGACCAGAGCAGTGACACCACAACTGGCTCTGTTGGTCAGCAGGGAGGGTCAAAGCGCAGAAGAGCAATAGTCATAGGGAACTCTATAGTCAGGGGAACAGACAGGCACTTCTGTGGTTGTAAAAAAGACTCCAGGGTGGTGTGTTGCCTCCCTGGTGCCAGGGTCCGGAATGTCACTGAACAGCTACCGGGCATCCTGAAGGGGGACGGTGATAAGGCAGAGGTCATGCTACGTGTTGGTACCAATGACACGGGTAGAAAGAGGGATGAGGTCTTGCATCAGGAATTCAGGGAGCTCGGCTGTAGACTAAAGAGCAGGACCTCTCGGGTTGTAACCTCTGGATTACTCCCAGTGCCACGCGCTAGCGTGTACAGAAATAGGAGAATAATGCAGATGAACGCGTGGCTTAAGAGTTGGTGCAGGAGAAAGGGTTTTAGATTCCTAGATCACTGTGACCGTTCCTGGGGAAGGTGGGACCTGTACAAGTGGGACAGCTTACATCTGAACCAGAGAGGGACTAACCTTGCTGGCGGCTTTGCTCGTGCTGTTGGGAGGAGTTTAAACTAATTTGGCAGTGGGAGGGGACACAGACTGTTAGCAGAATAGGGACACAGGTATCACAGAAAAACAATCAAGTCAGAGGGAATACAGATGAGTCAATTGCTGCAGTAAGGAGAGATTATATCTTGGGGCTTGCGTTAAATGAAGCTTTGTGGCTAGAGTTGAGGAATAGAAAAGGGGCAGCCGCATTGCTAGATGTTTATTATAGACCCTCAGATAGTCAGCAGGAAATTAAGGAGCAAATATGTGCACAATTTGCAGAAGTGTGTGAAAATAATAATAGGATAATTATAGTGGGTGATTTCAACTTTCCAACATGATAATCTTTGTTGTCACAAGGAGGCTTACATTAACACTGCAATGAAGTTACAGTGTAAAATCTCAAGTCGCCACATTCCGGCGCCTGTTTAGGTACACAGAGGGCGAATTCAGAATGTCCAATTCACCTAACAGCATGTCTTTCAGGACTTGTGGGAGGAAACCGGAGCACCCGGAGGGAACACAACGCAGTCACAAGGAGAATGTGCAGACTCCGCACAGACAGTGACCCAAGCTGGGAATCAAACCTGGGACCCTGGCGCTGTGAAGCAACAGTGCTAACCACCGTGCTACCTTACCGGCCATTGGAACGTTTTTAGTGTTAGGTTAGGTTTAGTGGTTTGGCCGCGATTAGGGCTAGGTTTACATTTGGGGCTCGTCTCCGTGACTACCATCAGAGTTAGGTTTAGTTTTTTTTCTCGCTGTGACTACTGCACCGCAATCACTCTCTCCCGGAAAACATCAGCGGACTGTGGGAATCTGGAGTGGGAATCTGGAATTTTCCAATGTCACTGTTTCCATTTGTGTGTTATGTCAGCATTTAGGAATGTTACTCGTTGGACCCTGGCCCTAATTTCAGAACTCTGGTGCCAAAATCGATTGGTAGTCACTTGAGTGGTTACACTAGCTAGAACGTCGCTGCATTGAGAGAGTTTGTACGGCACTGATCAACTATAATTCCAGTGCTGGACTCAAAACCGTTGACAACAGCGCCCCCAAGTGGGTCAAAACGGCTGGTGCATTTGGTTGAAACGTTTTCTGTTCAGGATGTTTGATTTTAAGTTAAATTAAAAATAATTTTTATTAAAGGTTTTCATAAAATATCAATAACAAAATGAAAAAGGAACCCAGCAGGGTTAAGTACAAAACACAGTCCAGAAAAGCAACCTTCCATACACCCTTCCGCCCAGTACATAAATAATACATTAACATTAACACCCCGTCTGAACACAACAGGTATATACACCCCCTCAGACCCTCCAGTGTGAATAACAAAAACAGGACATAAAGAACCCCCCCCCGAGTTGCTGCTGCCATTGACCAATGTCTACCGTTCTGCCAGGAAGTCTAAGAACGGTTGGCACCGCCTAAAGAACCCTTGTACCGACCCTCTCAAGGCGAATTTCACCCTCTCCAACTTAATAAACCCCGCCATATCGCTGATCCAGGATTCCACGCTTGGGGGCCTCTCATCCTTCCACTGAAGAAGAATCCTCCGCCGGGCTACCAGGGATGCAAAGGCCAGAATACCGGCCTCTTTCGCCTCCTGCACTCCCGGCTCCTCTGCCACCCCAAATATTGCGAGCCCCCAGCCTGGTTTGACCCTGGATCCTACCACCCTCGACACCGTCCTCGCTACGCCCTTCCAAAATTCCTCCAGCGCTGGGCATGCCCAGAACATATGGGTGTGGTTTGCTGGGCTTCCTGAGCACCTAACACACCTGTCCTCACCCCCAAAAAAACGGCTCATCTTTGTCCCGGTCATATGTGCCCTGTGCAGCACCTTAAACTGTATGAGGCTGAGCCTCGCGCACGATGAGGAAGAGTTCACCCTCCCTAGGGCATCTGCCCACGTCGCTTCCTCAATTTCCTCTCCCAACTCCTCCTCCCACTTACCTTTTACCTCCACCACCGAGGCCTCCTCCTCCTCCTGCATCATCTGGTAAGTTTCTGAGATCTCCCCCCCCCCCCCCGAGAGCACCCTGTCCTGTACTGTGTGTAGCCGTGAGAATTCCACCACCTGTCGTCTGGCAAACGCCCTTACCTGTAAGTACCTGTAAGGTGTTCCCCGGGGGGAGCCCGTACTTCTCCTCCAGCTCACCCAGGCTCGCGAACTTCCCGTCCACAAACAGGTCCCCCAACTTTCGTATCCCTGCCCTGTGCCACCCTGCAAACCCTCCACCTGTTCTTCCTGGGGCGATCCGGTGGTTCCCCCGTAATGGGGTCCACGCCGAGGCCCCAACTTCCCCCCCTGTGCCGCCTCCACTGTCCCCAAATTTTGAGGACAGCCACCACCACTGGGCTCATGGTATACCTCCTTGAAGGGAGCGGCAGCGGCGCCGTTGCCAGCGTCCCCAGACTCGTATCCACACAAGACGCTGTCTCCAGCCTCTTCCATGCAGCCGCCTCCCCCTCCATCACCCACTTGCGCACCATTGTCACATTGGCGGCCCAGTAGTACCCATAGAGGTTGGGCAGCGCCAGCCCCCCCCTATCTCTACTCCGCTCCAGGAACACCCTTCTCACCCTCGGAGTCCCTCGCGCCCACACAAACCCCATTATACTCCTGTTAACCCGCCTAAAAAAGCCTTCGGGATAGACACGGGGAGGCACTGGAACAGGAACAAAAACCTTGGGAGCACCGTCATTTTGATTGACTACACCCTATCCGCCAGGGACAGCGGCAACGCGTCCCACTTCTTGAACTCCTCCTCCATTTGCTTCACCAGCCTTGTAAAGTTAAGCCTATGCAGGGCCCCCCCAGCTCCTGGCCACCTAGACTCCCAAATACCTGAAGCTCCTCTCCGCCTTTTTTAGTGGGAGCTCGCCAATCCCCCTCTCCTGGTCCCCTGGATGAACTACAAACAGCTCGCTCTTCCCCATGTGGAGCTTGTACCCCGAAAAGTCCCCGAATTCCCTAAGAATCCTCATTACCTCCGGCATTCCTCCCACTGGGTCCGCCACATACAGCAGCAGGTCGTCTGCATAAAGTGACACCCTATGCTCCTCCCCACCCCGCACCAACCCCCTCCAGTTCCTCAACTCTCTCAGTGCCATAGCCAGGGGTTCAATCGCCAGTGCGAAGAGCAGGGGGGACAAGGGACACCCCTGTCTCGTCCCTCGGTGCAACCGAAAGTACTCGGACCTCCTCCTGTTTGTGGCCACACTCGCCATTGGGACCTCATACAACAGCCTAACCCACCTGACAAACTCCTCCCCAAACCCAAACCTAAACCTCTTCAGCACCTCCCACAGGTACCCCCACTCTACCCTATTGAAGGCTTTCTCCGCGTCCATCGCCACCACTATCTCCGTCTCCCCCTCCCTCGCCGGCATCATGATAATGTTCAAAAGCCTCCGCACATTCGCGTTCAACTGTCTCCCCTTCACAAACCCCGTCTGGTCTTCATGGATGATCTGTGGCACACAGTCCTCAATCATCGTGGCTAAGACCTTCGCCAGCACCTTGGCATCTACATTTATCAAGGAAATCGGTCTGTAAGACCCACATTGCAGGGGATCCTTGTCCCGCTTCAGGATCAAGGAGATCAGTGCCCGGGACATCGTTGGTGGCAAAGCCCCCCCCCCCCACCTTGCCTCATTGAAGGTCCTGACTAACAACGAGCCCAACAGGTCCATATATTTTTTATAGAATTCGACCGGGAATCCGTCCGGCCCCGGTGCCTTCCCCGCCTGCGTGCTTCCTATCTCTTTGATCAGCTCCTCCAGCCCAATCGGGGCCCCCAATCCCACCACCAGTCCCTCTTCCACCTTTGGAAACCTCAATTGGTCCAGGAAGCGGCCCATCCCTCCCTCCTCCCGTGGGGGCTCGGATCGGTACAATTCCTCGTAAAAGTCCCTGAAGACCCCATTGATGCCAACCCCACTCCGCACCACGCTCCCGCCCCTGTCCTTAACTTCCCCGATCTCCCTAGCTGAGTCCCACTTCCGAAGCTGATGCGCCAGCATCCGGCTTGCCTTTTCCCCATACTCGTAAATCGCCCCCTGGGACTTCCTCCACTGCACCTCCGCCTTCCTGATGGTCACCAGGTCGAATTTGTCCTGGAGGCTACGCCTCTTCCTCAATAATCCTTCCTCAGGCTCTTCCGCATACCTCCTGTCTACCCTCACCATCTCCCCCACCAGCCTCTCCCTCTCCCCCCGCTCCCTCCGCTCCTTGTGGGCCCTAATGGAGACCAGCTCTCCCCTCACCACCGCCTTCAGTGCCTCCCATACCATCCCCACTCGGACCTCCCCGTTGTCGTTGGTCTCCAAGTACCTCTCTATACTTCCTCTGACCCGCTCGCTCACCTCCTCGTCCGCCAACAGCCCCACCTCCAAGCGCCACAGCGGGCTCTGGTCCCTCTCCTCCCCCATCTCCAAGTCCACCCAATGCGGGGATGGTCCAAAATGGCTATTGCCGAATACTCGGTATCCTCTACTCTCGCTATCAGCGCCCTACTCAAAATTAAAAAGTCGATTCGGGAATAAGCCTTATGGACAAGTGAGAAGAATGAAAATTCCCCAGTCCCCGGCCTTGCAAATCTCCAAGGGTCCACCCCTCCCACTTGGTCCATAAACCCCCTCAGCACTCTAGCCGCCGCCGGCTTCCTATCCGTCCTAGACCTGGAGCGATCCAGTGCCGGATCCAACACCGTGTTAAAGTCTCCCCCCATTATCAGGCCCCCCACTTCCAAGTGTGGGATCCGACCCAACATACGAAGCATAAAACCCGCATCGTCCCAGTTCGGAGCATACACATTGACCAGTACCACCCTCTCTCCTTGCAGCTTACCACTTACCATTATGTACCTACCGCCATTATCTGCCACAATGCTCGACGCCTCGAATGACACCTTCTTTCCCACCAAGATCGCCACCCCTCGATTTTTGGCATCCAGCCCCGAGTGAACCACCTGACCTACCCACCCTTTCCTCAATCTTACCTGGTCTGCCACCTTCAGGTGTGTCTCCTGAAGCATGACCACATCCGCCTTGAGCCCCTTCAGGTGCGCGAACACCGGGGCCCGTTTAACCGGCCCATTCAGTCCCCTTACATTCCAGGTTATCAGCCGGATTAGGGGGCTACCCGCCCCCCTCCCCCGCCGACTAGCCATGACCCCTCCTCAGCCAGCCACGCGCCCGCACCCCACACCCGGCCCGTTCCCCACAGCGGCATACCCCCGTCTCGACCCCCCCCCCCCCACTCGATCCAGCTCCTCCTTGACCAAAGCAGCAGCAACTCGACCCCCCCTCACCCCCACCCACGGCTAGGACCCATCCTAGCTGATTTACTCCCCCCATTGCACTTCCGCAAGTCAGCTGACTCCTGCTGACCATGGCCACTCCCGCCTCTCCTTCGACTCCTCCCATTGTGTGGCACACCCTCCTCTCCAGTCCCCATCCATAGGCTCTCCCCCTCCCCCTCCGTTCTAAGCGCGGGAAACAACCCCCGCTTCCCCGCCCCAGCCCCGCCCCCTCCAGTCTTCAGCGCGGGAAAAAGCCCGCGTTTTCCACCTACCAGGCCCCGCCACCTCTGATGCAGCTCCTTTTACAGGCCCGGTCCCCTCACCCCTGACTCGGACCTCCCTCTCCCCCGCGGGGCCCCATCTCACCGCCGGCCACCACCCCTGTTCCATTTACCTACCTCCCTCCAAGAGCCCCCCCGACCAACCCAACCAAAACACTGCCCAACCCGCCCCAGCCACCCTCACCGACCCGAAAGAGAAAAACACAGAGAAAAAGAAACCTGGAGCAAAAAAAAGGCTCCCCCCTCAAAACAAAAATAAACATAACATATCAACCGCAGTCCCCAATCGCCCATCCCGACCCTCAATCTGTGTCCAACTTCTCGCCGTGAACAAAGGCCCACGCCTCCTCCGGAGACTCAAAATAATGGTGCCGGTCCTTGTAGGTGACCCACAGTCGCGCCGGCTGCAACATGTCAAACTTCACCCCCTTCCTGTGCAGCACTGCCTTCGCCCGGTTGTACCCGGCCCTCCTCTTCGCCACCTCCGCACTCCAGTCCTGATATATCCGAACCTCCGAGTTCTCCCACCTGCTGCTCCTCTCCTTCTTGGCCCACCTGAGCACACACTCCCGATCGACGAACCGATGGAACCTCACCAACACCGCCCACGGGGGCTCATTAGCCTTGGGCCTCCTCGCCAGCACTTTCTGGGCCCCTTCCAGCTCCAGGGGCCCCTGGAAGGACCCCGCTCCCATCAGCGAGTTTAACGTGGTGACCACATAGGCCCCCACGTCTGGCCCCTCCGGGAGGCCCAGAATCCGCAGATTCTTCCGCCTCGACCGATTCTCCATCTCCTCGAACCGCTCCTGCCATTTCTTGTGGACCGCCTCGTGCGCCTCCACCTTTACCGCCAGGCCTAACATCTCGTCCTCATTGTCAGAGTTCTTTTGTCGAGCCTAGCGGATCGCCGCCCCCTGGGCCGTCTGTGTCTCCAGCAGCTTATCAATAGAAGCCTTCATCGGCTCTAGCAGGTCCGTTTTAATCTCTCTGAAGCAGCGCTGGATACCCTCCTGCTGCTCTTCCGCCCACTGCATCCACGCTGCCTGGTCTCCGCCCACCGCCATTTTGTCCTTCTTCCCTCGCACCTTCTTCGGGTCCACCACCACCTTTTCTGTCGCCCCGCTCCTCGTTGAAGCCATTATACTGACGGGGAGCTGTTATAGACTCCTTCCCACACCGGGAAACGTCGAAAAAGTGCCGTCGGGGGCCCTGAAAAGAGCCCCAAAGTCCGTTTGTGCAGGAGCAGCCGAATCTGCGACTTAGCTCCGCATAGCCGCAACCGGAAGTCTGTTCCGGGAGTTTTCTACCAGTCACAAGCAAGGAATCGCTCCAATACAGTCAGCAGTGTGCCGGGGGTGGGGGGACTCCACTTTCCCGCCTTATCTCCATCACCCTTGATTGCCTTCCTGATTAAAAATCTGTCTGTCTCAGCCTTGAACACACTTCATGTCCCAGCCTCCGCAACCCTCGGCAGTGAAGAATTCCCCAGATTCACAACCCTCCGAGAGAAGAAATTCCTCCTCATCTCTGCCCTGGGGCAGAGAAATCAGGGCGGTTTTAAGTTTTAATTTGTTTCAATTAATCTTATCCCTGCCAACCCCAGGTGCCAATATCCAGCTCCGCTCCAGTCCCAGGCTTCTGAGGTACGGTGTACAGTACCCGTGTTATCCTACGCTTTTAAGAAAGAATTACTGCGAGCATTAGCAAGACCATAGCAGCTGTTCCCCAAGACAAGGTGAACAGACCAACGATGCGGCGACAAAGAAGAAGATCGCTGGTCAATAAAGAACAAAGAAAAGTACAGCACAGGAACAGGCCCTCCAAGTCTGTACCGAATATGATACTCTAACTTTAAAAAAAACCCTTGAAATGAAATGAAAAATGAAAATCGCTTGTCACGAGTAGACTTCAATGAAGTTACTGTGAAAAGCCCCTAGTCACCACATTCCGGCGCCTGTTCGGGGAGGCTGGTACGCCTGTGATTATCCACCCTTCTGTCCTTACTCGGTCCGTGTCCCTCTATTTCCTTCCTATTCATGTACCCATCTTAAATGTTGCTAATGTGCCTGCTTCCACCACATCCTCTGGCAGCGCGTTCCAGGCACCCACCACTCTCTGTGTGAAAAACTTACCCCGCCCATCTCCCTGAAACTTTCTCCCTCTCACCGTGAACCTCTGCCCCTTGTAATTGATACTTCTACACTTAGAAAAAGCCTGCGATTATCCACCCTGTCTATGCCTCTCATAATTTTGTAGACCTCTATTAGGTCTCCCCTCAGCCTCCGTCTTTTCCAGTGAAAACAATCCTAGTTTATTCAAACTCTCCTTGTGGCCAACACGCCCGAGACCAGGCAACATCCTGGTGAACCTTCTTTGCACTCTCTCCACAGCTTCCACGTCCTTCTGATAATGTGGTGACCAGAACTGCACGCAATACTCCAAATGTGGCCTAACCAAGGTTTTATACAGCTGCAACATGATTTCCCAACTCTTGGACTCAATGCCCCGGCTGATGAAGACAAGCATGCCATTTGCCTTCTTAATCACCTTGGCCACCTGTGCTGCCACTTTTAGGGAACTGTGGACCTGCACGCCCAGATCCCTCTGTATTTTTTTTTTTTTCAATACAGCGCAGTACAGGCCCTTCGGCCCACGATGTTGCACCGAAACAAAAGCCATCTAACCTACACTATGCCATTATCATCCATATGTTTATCCAATAAACTTTTAAATGCCCTCAATGTTGGATGTATGTCAATGTTCCGAAGGGCTTTGCCATTCACAGTATAATTCATACCTGGATTTGATCCTCCAAAATGCATCACCTCGCATTTGTCCGGATTAAACTCCATCTGCCATTTCTGTGCCCAAGTCTCCCATCTGTCTCCAACCTCAAACTTGGTGTAAAAACACGACACTTGACCAAATGTTTCTGGGGCAATCTGGGGGAAAAAATCAAGCAAAGCTCCCTTGTGGCTGATGGCTCACAAAGAGAGAGTCTTGAAGGGACTAAAATAAAAACAAAACATACTAAAACTCCACGAGAGTCACCAGAAATCTATCAAGGAAAAAGACAGCCTCGTACTGTGTCTGGACTTCCCCAATTAAAGTGAAAATGGAAAGATAGGCAAGTTTCTTCATAGGCTGAATGAAATGAATATGGGAGGTGTATTTTTTTCTCTTCTCTCTATGAAGGGTTTAAGTATTTATCCAGCATATCCTTGGGCCATGGGTCAATATATGTGGCTGCCAATTACTGTTTTGGAAAATGGATTTGTAAATCAAAAATAGATTATTTTGTCATACATTATTGTCTGTGTGGTCACATTTATCCAAATTGTTGCAATATTTGCCTGTATAACACAGTCCAAAAACAAGCACAATAATTTTGACCCAGGATCTATTTTCGATTCGGATCAGACAGGGTTTGCACACTTCCCGTACCAGCCTCCCCGAACAGGCGCCGGAATGTGGCGACTAGGGGCTTTTCACAGTCACTTCATTTGAAGCCTACTTGTGACAATCAGAGATTTTCCTTTCATTTTTCATTTCTTACTGTGCTCTGATTCTTCCGAGCTATCCTCAGGTACTTCATAACCAACACAGTGCAGCAAACCACGTAGGGAGCAGATCCCCACTCTCCGGTCCCACCCCCGCGCTAGCTGCTGTACTTCGCTAAGTAAAGGATTTAAATGTCCCAAAGCCTTTTTGAACAGGTAAGGAGAAGAGGTAAATGTGTAAGGAGGTTGGGTGGGAAAGGTAAATGGGTAAAAGGATAGGGTTGTTGAGGGGAGAGGGTGGGTGTGGTAAGGGGTGTAGGGTGGGCAAGGGATTGAGTGGATGATGTAAATGGGTAAGGGGAATAGGGTAGCGGGGGGGTGAGTGGGTCGATGGGTATGGGGTAGTAGAGTCAGGTCGGGGTGGTCAGGTTGGGGGATCGTCAGTGGTCGAGGAGTTAGATTAGGTTTATTCCTGTGTAACATTTCCTGGGTAACCATCCAGGTAACTAAGTCCGAATTGTCCAGAACCTCCACCTTTCAGAGTTGGAGACCTTTTCAGAGGGTCCCAAGGAGCAGAGGAATTGCCCACTGGAAATTCAAACTTCCCAGGAAATTCTAATAGAGGTCTCGGACTTCCCAAGAGGTACCATAATGCACCTTCCGATCATCCGGAGACCAGGAGATCGGGACCGTTGTATACAAAGTACTTTCAGATTTATTGGACTGGTGTTTCAGGATTTGAACACAGCGATGATGAAGAAACAGCTGATTTCTATCCATGTCAGGATCATGTGTGACTGGAGGGCAATCAGAAGTGATGGGATTCCTACAACATGTATTGCTCCTGCAGGGTAGGTGGATTGAACACACTAAATCGCCCCTTAATTGGAAAAAAATTGAATTGGGTACTCTAAATTTGTTTAAAAAAAACATATTACTGTTCCTGGATTCTCCATAGGTCGCAAGAGGAGGAAGATGCAATCAGACTGACCTCAGCCATTTGCTGTGCCACCTCCTGTAGATAGATAGTGTATAATACGTACCTCATCTACAGTACGCCAGTGTGGAGGGAATGAACACTGTATCTGATGGGATGGATGCTGATCAAGTGGACAGCTCTCTCCTGGATGGTGCAAGTGATGAATATTTCAGTTCAGAACTGGGCAGAGCCTCGGAGATGGTGCAGGCGAATAACATTTCTGTATCAATTGGTGTTTGATCCTTTGAAACGGAAACTTATTCCTTTAAATGCTGACTCTGATGGAGTTGATCCAGGAACACTCGACTATGCTGGGCACCACTTTGGTGATGAGAAACCTCTTCAGGTAGCTCTTGGAAATATAGATGTCATGTGTTCAGGAAGTCAGCTACTCATTGGATTGGATTAGTTTATTGTCACGTGCACCGAGGTGCAGTAAAAAGTAGCAGTTCAGACAGATCGTTCCACACGTAAAAAGAAAATACATAATAGGGCAAACATAAAATACCCAATGTAAATACATCGACACAGGCATCGGCTGAAGCATACAGGAGTGTAGTATTACTCAGTAGAGAAGATGTGTGAAAAGATCAGATCAGTCCACAAGAGTCATTTAGGACCCTGGATGCCGAGCACCCAGCCTCTATCCTGCTTTCTTAACCATGGGGCTGATATTGTTGATTGAGCATTTGGTCAATCATCCTTTGTATCAAGTGTGGCTCCAGCCATTGGGGAATGGGAGTTCCCCTTGACCCTCCCTCACTGAGCTCATTACTACTTGTGTTTCTCCTGGCATACACACTGAACATTAGAACATAGAACATACAGTGCAGAAGGAGGCTATTCGGCCCATCGAGTCTGCACCGACCCACTTAAACCCTCACTTCCACCCTATCCCCATAACCCAATAACCTCTCCTCACCTTTTTTGGACACTAAGGGCAATTTTAGCATGTCCAATCCACCTAACCTGCACGTCTTCGGACAGTTACCTCTGACACTTGTGTGACGTATGGAAGCAAGTGATTATGTGTCTGGGCTATCGATCCAGAGGCCTGGTCTTCGTAATGGTGGGCACCGCGGGGACTGAGATGTTTTATCGGCCCCATTGGTCACACTTTGATTTGATTTTTTAAAGTTTCCTTTGCGATTTATTTTTTTGTTTGGTGCAGTGTCCCTTTAAGGGGCTGCTCCGGGGAGATGACCCTTAGTTTGTTTAATTTGGTTTAATTGTTTCTCAACCTAAAATAATATCCAGTGGCCTGGACCAATGATTTGGTGACCTGAGTTCAAATCCCACCAAGGCAGCTGGAGAACTTATATTACATTAAATGAATCTTGAATTTCACAGAATCATATGGGCGGCACGGTAGCACACTGTTGCTTCACCGCACCAGGGTCCCAGGTTCGATTCCCGGCTTGGGTCACTGTCTGTGCAGAGTCTGCATGTTCTCCCCGTGTCTGCGTGGGTTTCCTCCGGGCGCTCCGGTTTCCTCCCACAAGTCCCGGAAGACATGCTGTTGGGTGAATTGGACATTCTGAATTCTCTCTCAGTGTACCCGAACAGGCGGCGGAGTGTGGCGACTGGGGGCTTTACACAGTAACTTCATTGCAGTGTTAATGTAAGCCTACTTGTGACACTAATAAAGATTATTATTAGTATTATCTGAATCCCTAAATTCGGTCCACCAAGTCTGCACCAACCCTCCGAATGAACACCCCGCCCAGGCCCAGTCCCCGCCCCATTCCCGTAACCCCACCTAGCCTTTTGGACACTAAGGGCAATTTAACATGGCCAATCCACCTAACCTGCATATCTTTGGACTGTGGGAGGAAACCGGAGCACCCGGAGGAAACCCACGCAGACACGGGGAGAGCGTGCAGACTCCACACAAACAGTCACCCAAGGCTGGAACCGAACCGGGTTAGGATTAGGGTCAGGGTTAAGGTTAACTCCATCAGGTGTTGCATGGCGGAATTATTGATAGCAAATTTCCATCAATTCGCTGATCATTAGGAGGGGAGGCTGACGCCGTTAGATTTGTCCTGTTTTATGCATTGGGAGATATTGGGCAAATTTCCTCATGTCGTAGCTGCACTGGTGTCTCGTCCTTGGAGGGTGGGGTGTAACGAGTAGTTCTGGAAAGCAGGCCTTCAGCATTACAGCTGGGATGTCCTCGAGGTGCAGCCTTTGCTGCCTCCTGCGCACTCAGACACTTCCCAATGTCACGTGAACTGAATTGGCTGGAGGCCGTGGTGGGGACCTGAGGTCCAATAGGATGGTGCACTGGCTACTTACGACAGGAAATGCATCCTCGCACGTCAGCTCTGTCTCATGCCCTTGCGTGTTGTTCGCTGCCCATTTGGTTGAGGGTGCAGATGTTTCAGATGTTTCTGCACCGGTTGCCCCTCAATGACCCGGATTCATTCAATAGAATACCACAACGCGACTAATCTGAGTTTAAATTCACAACCCTCCCCACTATCACAATTAAGATAATTGGTAAAAAGACCAGGCAAGGAGCTGAGAATACACTCTGGGTAAGATGTCGGAGCAGATTATCAAATGACTTTCGAGCGGAACTGAAAAGCGGAGCTATGGGGAAGAGCAGAGGAATGAGACAAATTCGATAACTGTTCTAGAACCGATACCAGCCAGAACCAGGGGGCACAGTCTGAGGATACAGATGAGAAGAAATTTCTTCACCCAGTGAGTGGTCGGCCTGTGGAATTCACTGCCACAGAAAGTAGTTGAGGCCAAAACATTGTATGTTTCCAAGCAGCAGTGAGGTATGGAACTTGAGGTGAAGTGGATCAAAGGATATGGGGGAAGGCGGGGTCAGGCTGTTGAGTTGGATGATCAGTCATGATTCTAGAATGATCATACCTGAGAGACGTGGTGAGATACAGTGTAATAAATGAGACCGTGCATTGTGTATATAAACATAAGTGTTTGAAATTATCATCATGTAATGGCCCTTCACCATTTCCTGTTCAGGCCACTGAAGAGAAAGAAGAAATGGAGGAACTTCAGGCGTACAACAGGCGCCTCCTGCACAACATCCTTCCCAAAGATGTTGCCGCACATTTCCTTGCACGTGAGAGGCGTAATGATGAGCTGTACTACCAGTCCTGTGAGTGTGTGGCAGTAATGTTCGCCTCCATCAGCAACTTCTCCGAGTTCTACGTCGAGTTGGAGGCAAACAATGAAGGGGTCGAGTGCCTCCGACTTTTAAACGAGATCATTGCTGACTTTGATGAGGCAAGTGTTGCTGGCGGAGTGATTGGATGCAAGGATGTGTAGATCTGTGTTTCTGTTGCTGAAACCGGGAAGGTGGTAGTACAGCAGTACCGTCGCCGCGTTAGTAATCCAGCAGTCCCAGGCTAATCCTCTGGGGGCATAGGTCAAATCCACCGTGGCAGCTGGTGGAATTTAAATTCATTTAACAAATTTGGAACATAAAGCTAGTCTCAGTAATGAGACCGTGAAATTTTCATTGATTGTTGTAAAAATCCATCTGGTTCGCGAATGTCCTTTGGGGAAGGAAATCTGCCATCCTTACCTGGCCTGGCCTACATGTGACTCCAGACCCACGGCAATGTGGATGACCCTCCACTGCCCTCAGAAATGTCCGAGCGAGACACTCAGTTCAAGGGCAATTAAGATTTGCCAACAAATGGTGTCCTTGCCGGCAACATAATCTTTATTAGTGTCACAAGTAGGTTTACATTAACACTGCACTGAAGTTACTGTGAAAATCCCCGTGTCGCCACATTCCGCCGCCTGTTCGGGTACACTGAGGGAGAATTCAGAATGTCCAATTCACCCAACAAGCACGTCTTTCGGGACTTGTGGGAGGAAAACGGAGCAGCCGGAGGAAACCCACGCAGACACGGGGAGAACGTGCAGACAGTGACCCAAGCCGGAATCGAACCCAGGTCCCTGGTGCTGTGAAGCAACAGCGCTAACCACTGTGTTACCGTGCCGCCCATCCACATCCTGTGAAAGTATATTAAAAAATGACACGGCCACCATTTATTGACCATCCCTAATTGCCACCGGGAAAGTGATGGTAAAATATCTTTTTTAGTCATCACAGTCCACTGCACCTGTAGTGTTGTTAGGGAGGGAGCTCTAGGATTTGTGACCCAGCGACAGTACAGGTCCAACTCAGAATGGTGTGTGTACTTGGAGGGAGTGGTTTATCATGTGCCTCCTGCTACACTTATCCTCTTAGGTGGTAGAGGTCCCGCATTTGGCGTCACGGTAGCATTGTGGTTAGCACAATTGCTTCACAACTCCAGGGTCCCAGGTTCGATTCCCAGCTTGGGTCACTGTCTGTGCGGAGTCTGCACGTCCTCCCCGTGTGGCGTGGGTTTCCTCCGGGTGCTCCGGGTTCCTCCCACAGTCCAAAGATGTGCAGGTTAGGTGGATTGGCCATGATAAATTGCCCTTAGTGTCCAAAACTGCCCTTAGTGTTGGGTGGGGTTACTGGGTTGTGGGGATAGGGTGGAGGTGTGGACCTTGGGTAGGGTGCTCTTTCCAAGAGCCGGTGCAGACTCGATGGGCCGAATGGCCTCCTTCTGCACTGTAAATTCTATGATTTGGGAGGGATGCCCAATCATCATCCCAATCTATCTTGCCAAAGATGGTATAACGGCCAGTGTCTCCTAAGTTACATTAAGGTGTTGTCTGGTTTATTACAGATCATCAGCGAAGAGCAGTTCCGACAGCTGGAGAAGATTAAGACTATAGGGAGCACATACATGGCAGCATCAGGTCTGAACGACTCCACGTATGACAAAGTTGGGAAAACACACATCAAGGCACTGGCAGACTACGCCATGAGGCTGATGGACCAGATGAAGTACATCAACGAACACTCATTCAATAACTTCCAGATGAAAATAGGTAACTTGGGCCTTCATGGGGAAGGATGTCAAGGTGATACAGGGAGTGCAGAGGAAAGTTACTTGAGTGGTGCCCGGGATAAGATGCTTCATGTGGAGACCCCGGGTTGTTCCTCTTAGAGCAGAGGAGGTTAAGAAGGTAATTTAATGGAGGCGTTCAAAATTATGAAGGAGTTTTGATGAAGGAGAAAGGGGGAAAGTTTTCAGTGGGTGTACTCCAAGGACACAGATTTAACATGATTGACAAAATAACCAGAGGTAACATGTTGATGAAACCTGTTTTTTTGCTCAGTGAGTTATAATCTGGAAGTTGCTGCCTGAACAGGCGATGGAAACAGATTCAGTAATAACTTTCAAAAGAGAATTAGATAAATACTCAAAAGGAAAAATTTTCTAAGGTAACTAGGGAAGAGCAGGTTGAGTGGAACTAATTGAATAGCTCTTTGAAAAAGGCAGCATTAATCCAATAGGCCGAGTCCTCCTCCTGTGATTTACAACTCTATGATTTTGAGTTGCTCCACAGTTAAGTGTACGGTTCATTGCAAGAAAGCTATCACTAAATACCATGGACATATCATCCGGGAACAGGAAGCCATCGACGCACGCACAGGATATTCTTGTGGTTTACACGCATTACATATTGCCTGTGTCAGTTCGAGAAGTTAGATGCAGTGAATGCCTCTGCATCTTATTCAAATGAAGAGTCACATCTTGAGCTGCTGTACAGTGGTTCTGACCAGGAGGGGGATACGGTTTTGTGGAGTAAGTCCCCAACAAAAGTAGATTGAAACAGACAACATAAATGTGGCCAACTACCACAAAAATAGGAAAGGCAAATAGCGTGGAAGCATTTTAGCGGAAGCCAAATATCTAAATGAGGGAGGAACGAATGGAAGGATTTGACGATGGTTCGAGAGGTGAAGTAAGTGGGTGAGGAGACTCACATGGAGCAGAAACAATAGCATGGCCCACTTGGGCAGAATGGGCTGTATCTGTTCAGTAGACTTGATGTAATTCTATGTAACTTGGCCTGGAATCTGAGACAGGAGTTAGAGGAGACCCCGCAGGTATTGGAACAGCATTCCAGAGAATGGATTTGAGCTTTACAGAGAATTGTTAAGGGGGAAGGTTGGGTGGGGTGGGGGGGGGGATCAATAAGAGGAAACTAAGCTTCCTGAAGGTGACATCATGGTGGCTCAACGTGAGATTGATGGGATGGTTGTGATGCATCATGCAGATTTTAAACCCGATCTTTGCACGAGCGCAAGTTCCTGGAAAGGGGAATCTTATTGGGATAAGACTTTACAGAGGACTAGAGTGGTGTGTTTAACTGCTCTGTGAAATTCAAATTGTGGATTTCGTTGCTCTGACAACGGGGATTCTTCATTCCTGCAGTTCAGTTGCCGAGGAACTTGGGTGAAAGGGACAAGGCCGATGGAGCGAAACACCGACAAGGTGGGACAGAGTCAGTACAGCGCAGAAGGCGATCATTCACCTCACCAAGCCCGTGTTGCCTCTCTGTAGTGCAATCCAGTCGGCCCTGTTCCCCCACTTACCCTGCAAGTTTATCTCCCCCAGAGTCGGACAAAGTAAATCAAGGAGCTGATAATGAGTGTGAGGTTTGAAAGCCTTTGGATGGTAGGCTGAAGGAAACCACTGAAAATATCGAACCAAAGCAAACAGGGAGGCTGGAAGGAGTGAGGACTTCCACATCATGAGGTCCTGGGAAGAAGCTGGAGTTTTCACCACACATCTGAGTGATGCATCAATCTGTCTTTTTCTGTTTAGGGCTGAACATTGGTCCTGTAGTAGCAGGAGTGATTGGAGCCCGCAAACCTCAATACGATATCTGGGGAAACACTGTCAACGTGGCAAGTCGAATGGACAGTACAGGAGTTCCTGACAGAATACAGGTAACGGAAAAAACTATGGCTGCAAAGTTGAATAAACAGATGGCATGTAAAATAACTGTCAGGTTTCCATGAGGCTACAGTTACCCGGTCGTTTTGAGATGAACATAAGAACTAGGAGCAGGAGTAGGCCATCTGGCCCCTCGAGCCTGCTCCGCCATTCAATGAGATCATGGCTGATCTTTTGTGGACTCAGCTCCACTTTCCGGCCCGAACACCATAACCCTTAATCCCTTTATTCTTCAAAAAACTATCTATCTTTATCTTGAAAACATTTAATGAAGGAGCCTCAACTGCTTCACTGGGCAAGGAATTCCATAGATTCACAACCCTTTGGGTGAAGAAGTTCCTCCTAAACTCAGTCCTAAATCTACTTCCCCTTATTTTGAGGCTATGCCCCTAGTTCTGCTCTCACCCGCCAGTGGAAACAACCTCCCCGCATCCATCCTATCTATTCCCTTCATAATTTTATATGTTTCTATAAGATCCCCCTGCATCCTTCTAAATTCCAATGAGTACAGTCCCAGTCTACTCAACCTCTCCTCGTAATCCAACCCCTTCAGCTCTGGGATTAACCTAGTGAATCTCCTCTGCACACCCTCCAGCGCCAGTACATCCTTTCTCAGGTAAGGAGACCAAAAGTGAACACAATACTCCAGGTGTGGCCTCATTAACACCTTATATAGTTGAGGCATAACCTCCCTAGTCTTAAACTCCATCCCTCTAGCAATGAAGGACAAAACTCCATTCTCCTCCTTAATCACCTGTTGCACCTGTAAACCAACTTTTTGTGACTCATGCACTAGGCCACCCAGGTCCCTCTGCACAGCAGCATGTTTTAATATTTTATAATTTAAATAATAATCCATTTTGCTGTTATTTCTACCAAAATGGATAACCTCACATGAAAGGTTTGCTCTTTTCGGATAAACACTTTCTTCCTATATTTCTATTCTTTTATGGGATGTGGGAGTTGCTGGCAAGGCCAGCATTTGTTGCCCGTCCCTAATTGCCCTTGAACTGAGTGGCTTGCTGGGCTGTTTCAGAGGACAATTAAGAGTCAACCACCTTCCTGTGGGTCTGGAGTCACATATGGGCCAGACCTGGTCAGGCCAGCAGATTTCCTTCCCTAAAGGCCATTGAGATGAATTTTTACAAAAATTTATGAAAGTTTCATGGTCACCATTACGGAAACAAGCATTAAATTCTAGATTTATTCATTGAATTTAACTTCCACCAGCTGCTGTGGTGGGATTTGAACCCATGTCCCCTAGCCCTCTGGAGGACCAGTGACATTACCACTACACCATTATCTCTCCATTGATGGCTGTTTGCCCCTTCACCTCCCGGACAGTGCCCAGCAGGTCCTCCCAGCTCAGAGGAAGAGTAACCGAGGCGCTCCTGTCCTTACCAACCAATCACTATTAAAATGGCTTCAGTACCACTAACAGGGATGATTATTAACTTCCCCCTGAAATGACCTAACGTGTCATTGTGAGGTGGTGGCGGCATTTTTCTAATGTCATTCGACTAGTAGTCTAGAGGCCCAGGCTATTGCTCTGAGAGCATAGGTTCAAATGGATCTGGTGGAATTTAAATTCAATTGATTATTAAAATTAAATCAATTAATTTTTTTAAATTCTGGAAATGAAAGCTAGAGTCGGTAGTGATTGCTGTAAAAACCCATCTGGTTCAGTAATGTTCTTTAGGGAGGGAAATCTGCAGTCCTTACCTTGCCTGGCCTACATGTGACTCCAGACCCACAGCAATGTGCTTGACTCTTAGCTGCTCTCTGGGTTTTGATATCCCATGTCCCATGAAAAAAACTAAATTAAGAACAACTCGATAAACAACAGATGCCCAGTGTACCAGAGAGACACACACAACCACAGAATCTTTACAGGGCAGAGAGAGGCCATTTGACCCATCGAACATGCCCTGGCTCTGTGAAGGAGCCTTCTATTTATTCCCGTAACCTTAAGCACCCTTTCTCTTCAGATGGAAATTCAATTCCATGTTTACTCTGACAATGACGTGACAAGAATTAATAACGTTTCTAAAAATCTTAAAAACACATGAGAACATGGTTGGACATGCACTTCAAAAACCATCATCCCTAAAAAGGGGGGGGGGGGGGGGGCAAATAGATTTTGGGTAGTTCCTTCACCAGGACTGGTAAATCGCTTTGGCTCAGTTGGCAACACTCTCACCTTAATGGGTTCAAGCCCCAATCCGGGGCTTGAGCCTGAAAACCTTGGCTGCCCCTCCCCGTGCAGTGCTGAGAGAGAGCCGCACTGTCAGAGGGGTTGGCTTTTGAATGAGGTCTCTGCCCTCCCAGGTGGCCGTAAGTAATCCGTGGCGCTGTCTCCCAGCCAATAGTAACCTCAACCAACATCAGAAAACCGAATATCTGGCCCGTTGTGATTGCGGGAGATTGCTGAGTGCAACTTGGTCAGTATGACAGTGACTGGGCCTCAGAAATTACTGCATCGGCTGTAGATGCTTTGAATGGAGTGTCCTTAGGGTCCGAAAGGCCAAATGCAAATTACGGCCGAAACATTAGCTTGCTTTTTCCCCTGCAGTTACTCAGGGGTCCTGCTGTGTGTTTACAGCAATTTCACATTATCAGTTTGTCCTTGATGTAACTGCATCATCTTCTGTCACCCTTTAATTTGGTTGTTCACTATCTCCTCAGGTGACGACAGATTTGTACCAGGTCCTGTCAGCTGAAAGCTATCACTTGGAGTATCGGGGACTGGTAAAGGTCAAGGGCAAAGGAGAAATGTGTACATATTTCCTGAACGAGGGACCAGACATTAGTTAGCGATGTCGAGCACAGAGGAAAAATATAAACTATGGTCGTCAAAACTCTTGGAATTCCTGTGCCCTCCATGTGATTACGAGGAATGAACCGAGGATGTACAATGTTAGAGCCACAGCCGAGTGATGTCCTCGATTCCCAACAGGACAAACGCCAGACAGAGACCTTTCAAAGAAAAATCCCCCCAAAGTAGAAGACAACCTAGGAGAAGCTGGGAACATACGGGCAGCAGGAGGGGGCATTCCAGCCGTGGAGACTTTCCCATCATTCAGTAAGAGGCTGATCTGCAGCTGAACTCCATCCACCCATCTTGTTCCAAAAGTGTAAGACACCAAGATCGTGCAAGCTCTGGCCGACACTCGAGTCGGATAATTGTTCCCCTCCTATCACTTTTAATGTCACACAATCGAAGAATGTATATTAAATAATACAAGTGTTGTGGAGATTTGGTGCACCAGGAACTACCACAGACACACATTTACATGTACACACATACACACAAGTAAATACTTATACAGAAACACTTACATATACACAATTACATATGCACAAGCACATACACACACATGTAAACACTTGTAATAGTAATCTTTATTAGTGTCACAAGTAGGCTTACATTAACGTTGCAATGAAGTTACTGTGAATACGGAAACACTGACATAGACCTGTTTACATATGCACAAATACGTACATATACACACACACACGTAAGCACTTTTGCAGAAACACTTGCATATACACACACACATTTACATATGTACAAACACACACCCACATGTAAACACTTATACAGAAACACCTACATATACACACACATGCAAACACTTACCTCTAAACACAAACACACACTTACAAATACAAACTTAGACATGCAGACACTTGCACACACACACAATTATATATACACACAGATATTTACATATACTTAAGACACACAGACACTTACATATACAACACACGCAAACACACTAATATAAAAACTTATACTTACACAATTAGACACAAACTCATAAATGTACACGCATATACACATACATACAGCCTTACACATACTCCAACATTTACGAGCATACAAATATACACACATTTCCAAATACAAGCATGTATACACACCACGTAGGCCCCTACAGGGTAAACTTGGACTCAGCACAAATTTCAGGTGGTCACCGATGGCAGATATATTTTGACGTGCTGGGCGAGTGCAGGGAACTGCCGCCTGTGCCAAAGTGACGTACATGGCACCCAGCGTGAATGTTCATGACGTGTGTTAAAATCAGGCCGGGCCTCATTCCTGCCATGGTACACCCAGGGTGAAACCAGGATCCATCGCTGGTGATTAACCCGACAGCATCCTCGTCTTTTTAACAGTCAGCAGCCCACTGGGGCACTGCTGGGAATCCAATATGACCATGTGCAAATGGGAGAACCTTTGAGTGTTCGTCTGACTGTGCCTTCCACACAGCAGGGGCTGGAGGTGAGGGGGAACAAAACTACTTTAAAAATCTACCACTTATTTTAGTTTGTAATATTACAATTGCAGATTTAGCAGAGTACTAGAATTCTATATTTGTAACAATAATAGCAGACGCTACACACAGCAGTGCATATTATTCTGATGTATTAGTTGCCATTACAAGCACTAAGCACAGTACTCTCTCTATTTAGAACACGAGCACTAAGCACAGTACTCTCTCTATTTAGAACACGAGCACTAAGCGCAGTACTCTCTCTATTTAGAACACTAGCACTAAGCACAGTACTCTATTTAGAACACGAGCACTAAGCACAGTACTCTCTCTATTTAGAACACGAGCACTAAGCGCAGTACTCTCTCTATTTAGAACACGAGCACTAAGCGCAGTACTCTCTCTATTTAGAACACGAGCACTAAGCACAGTACTCTCTCTATTTAGAACACGAGCACTAAGCACAGTACTCTCTCTATTTAGAACACGAGCATTAAGCACAGTACTCTCTCTATTTAGAACACGAGCACTAAGCGCAGTACTCTATTTAGAACACTCTCTCTCCCAGTCACACATTATTCTCAATTTGCAATATGGCTTCATTGCATGCATGTCAGATCTTCCATCATCCTCACACAGCCCACCACCTCTCACGCCCTGTCCTTACTTCCTCTCCTCCTGATATTCATCCTTTCATTGTTAAAGCAGTACCTGATACAGCGGGCACTTTCTCACTATTTGACTAGCCCATGAACAGGGATCGACAATGTTACGTGAACGGAGAGGGTCATTTATGGGTCTCTGACTGCTGGAACGTAATTGGTGAAATAAAATTTTGTGATTTATAAGAGGGAAATGTACTCTTTTTTTTTAATCCACATCTTGCAGACATTATGGTAATTTCCCATGGAAATTGAAATGTGTTCAATAATTTATTACAGACTGTATTAAACAAGATATTGCTTCACTTGAAAAGGGTTTTGTGTGCCGTTTGTCCGTGGCTGTGACTCTGGAAAAATATCATTGTTCTGTCGCAAAGTTTAACCCAAAACCTTAACAAACAAAAGCAGCAACTTGCATTTATTGATCATCCCTAGCTGCCTTCTTCAACCGCTGAGGTGTAGGTACACCCACAGTGCTGTTAGGTAGGGAGATTTTGACCCAGCCACAGTAAGTGATATATTTCCAAACAGGATGGTGAGCGACATCACAGAAGTGAACAATGGTGAACGCCATCACAGAAGTGAGCGATGGTGAGTGATATCACAGAGGTGAACAATGGTGAGTGACATCACAAAAGTGAACAATGGTGAGTGACATCACAGAAGTGAGTGATGGTGAGTGACATAACAGACATGAATGATGGTGAGTGACATCACCGAAGTGAACGATGGTGAGTGACATCACAGAAGTGAATGATGGTGAGTGACATCACAGAAGTGAAGTCATCAAGTCGCCAGGCAGGAATCGCCAGACAGGAATGTTCCCTTTCAGTCAGGGAACACTTCAGCAGTCAAGAGCATTCAGCCTCTGATCTTCGGGTAAGCGTTCTCCAAGGCGGCTTTCAGGATGCGCGACAACGCAAAATCTGTGATTATCCCTCTCTCCAGTTGCTCCGTCTGGACCTGTAAAGACTTAATTACCTGCAAAGACTCACATTCAAAGTATCGCCTTGCATCTTTGACCTTGTCTATATATATATTTATATATATGTTTCTGGGACCCACCTCTTCATTCACCTGAAGAAGGAGCAGTGCTCCGAAAGCTAGTGATTCAAAACAAACCTGTTGCACTTTAACCTGGTGTTGTGAGACTTCTTACTGTGCCCACCCCAGTCCAACGCTGGCATCTCTACATCATGCCTATTAATGAAACCCAGGATACTATCTGCTTTATTAACTGCTCTCTCCACTTGTCCTGCCATCTTCAATGTTTTATGCACAAGTACACCCAGGTCCCTCTGCTCCTGCGCCCCCTGTAAGAATTTAATCTTAATATAAGAGCTTGTTAGGTGAATTGTAAATTCTGAATTCTCCCTCCGTGTACCGAACAGGTGCTGAAGTGTAGTGACTAGGGGATTTTCACAGTAACTTCATTGCAACGTTAATGGAAGCCTACTTGTGACACTAATAAAGATATTATTATTTTACCTCTTACTTTATATTGTCTCTCTATGTTCTTCCTACCAAAATGCATCTCCTGATACTTCGCACCTTTGGTGTAGTAAAGCACCCCAGCACTCCACAGGAACATTATCGAATAGCATTTGACACTGAACCACGTAAGAAGATAGTATGATCAAACTTGAAAAGTTTGATCAAGGATTTTAAGGAGTGTCTTAAAGGAGTAAAGAGAAGTGGAGCGGTATAGTTAGGGAATTCTAGAGCATAGTGGGCAATCAACAGATGGTACAGTCATCAACACTGGAACAATTAAGATCAGCAATGCACATCAGGCAGAATTGGAGGAACACAAATACTCGGAAGGTTGGAGGGCTGGGGCAGCACGGGAGCACAAGTGGATAGCACTGTGGCTTCACAGCGTCAGGGTCCCAGGTTCGACTCCCCGCTGGGTCACTGTCTGTGCGGAGTCTGCACATTCTCTCCGTGTCTGCGTGGGTTTCCTCCTGGTGCCCCGGTTTCCTCCCACAGTCCAAAGACGTGCAGGTTAGGTGGATTGGCCATGATAAATTGCCCTAGTGACCAAAATTGTTAGGACGGGTTATTGGGTTACGGGAATAGAGTGGAAGTGAGGGCTTAAGTGGGTCGGTGCAGACTCAATGGGCTGAATGGCCTCCTTCTGCACTGTATGAGCTATGAGTTTTCAGAGATAGGGAGGGGAGGGGGCCAGGTCACACAGGAATTTTGAAAACGTCTGGGAAGACCCTCACCAATAAATTCTGGTGGAGAGGAAACCCGAGACACTACACGTGTAGTGTCTCCCACCCGCCCTCCTCCTCTAACCTAATAATAAAACCCATTGGTCTGAGGTAAGTACCATATTTTTATTATATTATTATTATTTTTTATAAAAATTTAATTGAGTTGTTAGCTAGATCTTGGTAGAAAGTTAGAGGAATGGCAGGGAAGGGAGTACAATGTTCCTCCTGCAGGATGTTTGAGGTGAGGGATGCAGTTAGTGTCCCTGCTGATTTTACCTGCAGGAAGTGCTGCCATCTCCAGCTCCTCCAAGACCGAGTTAGGGAACTGGAGCTGGAGTTGGAAGAACTTCGGATCATTCGGGAGGCAGAAGGGGTCATAGATAGCAGCTTCAGGGAATTAGTTACACCAAAGATTGGAGATAGGTGGGTAACTGTAAGAGGGACTGGGAAAAAACAGTCAGTGCAGGGATCCCCTGCGGTCGTTCCCCTGAGAAACAAGTATACCGCTTTGGATACTTGTGGGGGGGACGACTTACCAGGGGTAAGCCATGGGGTACGGGCCTCTGGCACGGAGTCTGTCCCTGTTGCTCAGAAGGGAAGGGGGGAGAGGAGCAGAGCATTAGTAATTGGGGACTCTATAGTCAGGGGCACAGATAGGAGATTTTGTGGGAGCGTGAGAGACTCACGTTTGGTATGTTGCCTCCCAGGTGCAAGGGTACGTGATGTCTCGGATCGTGTTTTCCGGGTCCTTAGGGGGGAGGGGGAGCAGCCCCAAGTCGTGGTCCACATTGGCACCAACGACATAGGTAGGAAAGGGGACAAGGATGTCAGGCAGGCTTTCAGGGAGCTAGGATGGAAGCTCAGAACCAGAACAAACAGAGTTGTTATCTCTGGGTTGTTGCCCGTGCCACGTGATAGTGAGATGAGGAATAGGGAGAGAGAGCATTTAAACACGTGGCTACAGGGATGGTGCAGGCGGGAGGGTTTCAGATTTTTGGATAACTGGGGCTCTTTCTGGGGAAGGTGGGACCTCTACAGACAGGATGGTCTACATCTGAACCTGAGGGGCACAAATATCCTGGGGGGGAGATTTGTTAGTGCTCTTTGGGGGGGTTTAAACTAATGCAGCAGGGGCATGGGAACCTGGATTGTAGTTTTAGGGTAAGGGAGAATGAGAGTATAGAGGTCAGGAGCACAGATTTGACGTCGCAGGAGGGGGCCAGCGTTCAGGTAGGTGGTTTGAAGTGTGTCTACTTCAATGCCAGGAGTATACGAAACAAGGTAGGGGAACTGGCAGCGTGGGTTGGTACCTGGGACTTCGATGTTGTGGCCATTTCGGAGACATGGATAGAGCAGGGACAGGAATGGATGTTGCAGGTTCCGGGGTTTAGGTGTTTTAGTAAGCTCAGAGAAGGAGGCAAAAGAGGGGGAGGTGTGGCGCTGCTAGTCAAGAGCAGTATTACGGTGGCGGAGAGGATGCTAGATGGGGACTCTTCTTCCGAGGTAGTATTGGCTGAAGTTAGAAACAGGAAAGGAGAGGTCACCCTGTTGGGAGTTTTTTATAGGCCTCCTAATAGTTCTAGGGATGTAGAGGAAAGGATAGCGAAGATGATTCTGGATATGAGCGAAAGTAACAGGGTAGTTATTATGGGAGACTTTAACTTTCCAAATATTGACTGGAAAAGATATAGTTCGAGTACAATAGATGGGTCGTTTTTTGTACAGTGTGTGCAGGAGGGTTTCCTGAAACAATATGTTGACAGGCCAACAAGAGGCGAGGCCACGTTGGATTTGGTTTTGGGTAATGAACCAGGCCAGGTGTTGGATTTGGAGGTAGGAGAGCACTTTGGGGACAGTGACCACAATTCGGTGACGTTTACGTTAATGATGGAAAGGGATAAGTATACACCGCAGGGCAAGAGTTATAGCTGGGGGAAGGGCAATTATGATGCCATTAGACGTGACTTGGGGGGGATAAGGTGGAGAAGTAGGCTGCAAGTGTTGGGCACACTGGATAAGTGGGGCTTGTTCAAGGATCAGCTACTGCGTGTTCTTGATAAGTATGTACCGGTCAGACAGGGAGGAAGGCGTCGAGTGAGGGAACCGTGGTTTACCAGGGAAGTGGAATCTCTTGTTAAGAGGAAGAAGGAGGCCTATGTGAAGATGAAGTGTGAAGTTTCGGTTGGGGCGATGGATAGTTACAAGGTAGCGAGGAAAGATCTAAAGAGAGAGCTAAGACGAGCAAGGAGGGGACATGAGAAGTATTTGGCAGGAAGGATCAAGGAAAACCCAAAAGCTTTCTATAGGTATGTCAGGAATAAGCGAATGACTAGGGAAAGAGTAGGACCAGTCAAGGACAGGGATGGGAAATTGTGTGTGGAGTCTGAAGAGATAGGCGAGATACTAAATGAATATTTTTCGTCAGTATTCACTCAGGAAAAAGATAATGTTGTGGAGGAGAATGCTGAGCCCCAGGCTAATAGAATAGATGGCATTGAGGTACGTAGGGAAGAGGTGTTGGCAATTCTGGACAGGCTGAAAATAGATAAGTCCCCGGGACCTGATGGGATTTATCCTAGGATTCTATGGGAGGCCAGGGAAGAGATTGCTGGACCTTTGGCTTTGATTTTTATGTCATCATTGGCTACAGGAATAGTGCCAGAGGACTGGAGGACAGCAAATGTGGTCCCTTTGTTCAAAAAGGGGAGCAGAGACAACCCCGGCAACTATAGACCGGTGAGCCTCACGTCTGTAGTGGGTAAAGTCTTGGAGGGGATTATAAGGGACAAGATTTATAATCATCTAGATAGGAATGATATGATCAGGGATAGTCAGCATGGCTTTGTGAAGGGTAGGTCATGCCTCACAAACCTTATTGAGTTCTTTGAGAAGGTGACTGAACAGGTAGACGAGGGTAGAGCAGTTGATGTGGTGTATATGGATTTCAGCAAAGCGTTTGATAAGGTTCCCCACGGTAGGCTATTGCAAAAAATACGGAGGCTGGGGATTAAGGGTGATTTAGAGATGTGGATCAGAAATTGGCTAGCTGAAAGAAGACAGAGGGTGGTGGTTGATGGGAAATGTTCAGAATGGAGTACAGTCACAAGTGGAGTACCACAAGGATCTGTTCTGGGGCCGTTGCTGTTTGTCATTTTTATCAATGACCTAGAGGAAGGCACAGAAGGGTGGGTGAGTAAATTTGCAGATGATACTAAAGTCGGTGGTGTTGTCGATAGTGTGGAAGGATGTAGCAGGTTACAGAGGGATATAGATAAGCTGCAGAGCTGGGCTGAGAGGTGGCAAATGGAGTTTAATGTAGAGAAGTGTGAGGTGATTCACTTTGGAAGGAATAACAGGAATGCGGAATATTTGGCTAATGGTAAAGTTCTTGAAAGTGTGGCTGAGCAGAGGGATCTAGGTGTCCATGTACATAGATCCCTGAAAGTTGCCACCCAGGTTGATAGGGTTGTGAAGAAGGCCTATGGAGTGTTGGCCTTTATTGGTAGAGGGATTGAGTTCCGGAGTCGGGAGGTCATGTTGCAGCTGTACAGAACTCTGGTCCGGCCGCATTTGGAGTATTGCGTACAGTTCTGGTCACCGCATTATAGGAAGGACGTGGAGGCTTTGGAGCGGCATTATAGGAAGGACGTGGAGGCTTTGGAGCGGGTGCAGAGGAGATTTACCAGGATGTTGCCTGGTATGGAGGGAAAATCTTATGAGGAAAGGCTGACGGACTTGAGGTTGTTTTCGTTGGAGAGAAGAAGGTTAAGAGGAGACTTAATAGAGGCATACAAAATGATCAGGGGGTTGGATAGGGTGGACAGTGAGAGCCTTCTCCCGCGGATGGATATGGCTGGCACGAGGGGACATAACTTTAAACTGAGGGGTAATAGATATAGGACAGAGGTCAGAGGTAGGTTCTTTACGCAAAGAGTAGTGAGGCCGTGGAATGCCCTACCTGCTACAGTAGTGAACTCGCCAACATTGAGGGCATTTAAAAGTTTATTGGATAAACATATGGATGATAATGGCATAGTGTAGGTTAGATGGCTTTTGTTTCGGTGCAACATCGTGGGCCGAAGGGCCTGTACTGCGCTGTATTGTTCTATGTTCTAAGGCTGAGAATTTTAAAATTGAGACATTACTCAACTGGGAGCCAGTGTAGATCCAGTGCGCACGGGGGTGATGGATGGACAGGATGGTGCAGTTTGGAAGCAGCAGAGTTTTGGTTGAGTTTAAATTTGTGGAAGAGGAGAGTCTATCCAAGAAGAGCACTGGACTAGTCACAACTAAAGGTAACACACTGTGTGTTTCTAGAATTTCCGAGTTTAGGATTGAACCTATCCTGCAACAAGCCTTTCTCTCTTGTCTATTACGATCCCAGACCAGACCCCACCAGATGCTAGGATACTAGACCCCAATATTTCAGCTTATTTCTAAGACTGGATGGAAAGAATGATTCACTCCAGGAGTGATTGCATGAGGAAATCGGGATTTGGTATTTTTAAAACAAAACTTTATTATAGCTACAATATTAAACTTTGTTAACTTCATAAACAAAAAGAAATACTTACAATTATCCCTTAAACACTACTACTCAATTCCCCATTAAACAGCAAGAAACATACAGCTCTCAATCCATCTTAAAATCAGAATGGCATAGTGTAATACTTGCTTCACAGAGCAGATTTGGGCTCCGGTTGGAACCCCTTCAGACTATAGCTAGATGTCTTCAAAAAGCTGTTTTAACTAGCTTGTTTCAGCTTCTTCTTTGTCGCCAGACAAGACTACTCTGCTTTAAGCATTATTACTCTTTTTATAACTATCCTGCTGTGAGACAATTGTGGACTCAGTGTCAGACATATCAGACTTCAATTCCTCGCCAAAGCTTTCTCAAAAATGTCTCTGAATCCCTTAGCCCCACCCAACAATGACGTCATCTCCCCAAGCTGAAAAACAAATTAACTTTCCAGGCCGAAAGCACATTACCACCCCAGGGACTTTCCCCAGTCAAACCACAGTTCATTAGCCCAGACTGAAAACATATTCCTCTGGTCAATTTCATCTTCTGACTCCTAAAAGCTTCCAGGCCCTGCGAAACAGGATTCTTTTTTTTTAAAACATGACCACTGCGGTCAAACACACTCTAAACCCCAGGCTTTCAACCCTTAAATGGCCAAATGTTTAGAATCCAATATTCCTAAAATCCTCCATTCTTCACACACCTCAATTGTTCTCACCGTCTCCACCACTACTTCTATTGCTCGCTGTCTTCCGCAGTCACCTACTTCTCTTTCCTGAACTCTCTCCTCTGCCACTCATTTTCCTTTTGCTCTCTCATCCTAGTAATGTTGACTGAGGGATGAATATTAGCCAGGATAAAAGTGCTCTTCTTCAGAATAGTGGCCATGGGGATCTTTTACTTTCCCTCGAGAGGGAAGACAGTTCGTTGGTTTAATATTTCATTCGAAACAATGCACTTCCAACAGTGCAGTACTCCCTCATCTCCTCGCTGGAGTGTCACCCTAGAATGTATGGTCAAGTCTCGGGAGTGACTCTCTCAAATCCACAAATACTAAAACTGTAGAAACTCTAGATACATAATTAATCTGCATATATAATTGATAATTGGGCAGCACGGTAGCATTGTGGTTAACACAATTGCTTCACAGCTCCAGGGTCCCAGGTTCGATTCCCGGCTTGGGTCACTGTCTGTGCGGAGTCTGCACATCCTCCCCGTGAGTGCGTGGGTTTCCTCCGGGTGCTCCGGGTTTCTCCCACAGTCCAAAGATGTGCAGTTTAGGTGGATTGACTGTTTAGCACAGGGCTAAAAGCGCTGGCTTTGAAAGCAGACCAAGGCAGGCCAGCAGCACGGTTCAATTCCCGTACCAGCCTCCCCGAACAGGCGCCGGAATGTGGCGACTAGGGGCTTTTCACAGTAACTTCATTTGAAGCCTACTTGTGACAATAAGCGATTTTCATTTCATTTCATTTCAAATTGCCCTTAGTGTCCAAAACGGCCCTTAGTGTTGGGTGGGGTTACTGGGGATAGGGTGGAGGTGTGGACCTTGAGTAGGGTGCTCTTTCCAAGAGCCGGTGTAGACTCGATGGGCCAAATGGCCTCCTTCTGCACTGTAAATTCTATAAATACAGTTTCTATGAATCTCATATTATTTATATGGAAGTCACGGAACTAATTTTTTAAAAATCTATTGTTGGTCACAGTAGTTTAATATGTTTTGCTTATATTTATTTTAGACTATCTATTTCCATGAATTAATCCTACCTGTAAAAGGCAAGGGTCTGACTGCAATAAAAGTCATTCTTAAATTCGCCAAATGGAAAGTGTCTGGATATTTACTACTGACATTGTTATTGCATCTACCACTCAGTGCAGCAACATTTTAAGTTCTTCCCATTAAGTGTTAACTAACAAGCTGTTCACTGCAGCAATGTCACTGGTCCAGCAGAGGGAGCCAGTTTGCACCTTTGGTCATCGGATCCCCCCCATCAGTCATTCAGAACAATCAGGGTTTTAACAATTATCATTCAAAATAAATCTGCAGTTTTATTTACCTTTTTACTGACCTAATGACAGAGACGGTCTCCATCCCTAAACAAGGATACGCTTGCCTTTGACGGGGTGCACCAAAGGTTCAGCAGATTGATTCCTCGGGGGGAGATTGTGTGTGTATGAGTTGGGGAGAGGCGAGATTGAGTGGAATATCCTGTATGCTGAGGGTAGAGGTACTATACAGAGGTCGGGCAGGGTAAGGATTCATGTGGGATTGGAAAACAGTGTGCTACAAAGAGACACATGACATGAGATTAGTGTCAGTTATGAATCGGACAGAGACTTGTGTAGAAGCAAGCATGGAGTTAGCTCAAAGCTTGGGCTATACCCTGTACATATATATGTAGTTATGCGTTATCAATAAACATTTAATTTTCAACCATTCAAGACTTTGAGCCTCTTTGTGAGACCTATTGAACAGTCAAGAATTCCAAAGAAACTTGTCCTCATTTCAATCCTAAATGGCTGTCCATTATCCTGAGACCAGGACCTCTTTAGTTTTAGACCCTCCCAACGGGGACAGACAACTCTGCGTACAGCCTATCAGGTTCCCTCAGAATCTTGTGCTGATTCAACCCTCGCACATGGTCGATCAGACATAGCGTGGAAACTCCAGGCTAATTCTGTTGAAGACCCAGAGAAATGGGGTTAAAAATGGCCACCTTCTGGAGTCAAAGAACAAAGAACAAAGAACAAAGAAATGTACAGCACAGGAACAGGCCCTTCGGCCCTCCAAGCCCGTGCCGACCATACTGCCCGACTAAACTACAATCTTCTACACTTCCTGGGTCCGTATCCTTCTATTCCCATCCTATTCATATATTTGTCAAGATGCCCCTTAAATGTCCCTATTGTCCCTGCCTCCACTACCTCCTCCGGTAGTGAGTTCCAGGCACCCACTACCCTCTGCGTAAAAAACTTGCCTCGTACATCTACTCTAAACTTTGCCCCTCTCACCTTAAACCTATGCCCCCTAGTAATTGACCCCTCTACCCTGGGGAAAAGCCTCTGACTATCCACTCTGTCTATGCCCCTCATAATTTTGTATACCTCTATCAGGTCGCCCCTCAACCTCCTTCGTTCCAGTGAGAACAAACCGAGTTTATTCAATCGCTCCTCATAGCTTATGCCCTCCATACCAGGCAACATTCTGGTAAATCTCTTCTGCACCCTCTCTAAAGCCTCCACATCCTTCTGGTAGTGTGGCGACCAGAATTGAACACTATACTCCAAGTGTGGCCTAACTAAGGTTCTATACAGCTGCAACATGACTTGCCAATTCTTATACTCAATGCCCCGGCCAATGAAGGCAAGCATGCCGTATGCCTTCTTGACTACCTTCTCCACCTGTGTAGCCCCTTTCAGTGATCTGTGGACCTGTACTCCTAGATCTCTTTGACTTTCAATACTCTTGAGGGTTCTACCATTCACTGTATATTCCCTACCTGCATTAGCCCTTCCAAAATGCATTACCTCACATTTGTCCAGGTTAAACTCCATCTGCCATCTCTCCGCCCAAGTCTCCAGACAATCTAAATCCTGCTGTATCCTCAGACAGTCCTCATCGCTATCCGCAATTCCACCAACCTTTGTGTCGTCTGCAAACTTACTAATCAGACCAGTTACATTTTCCTCCAAATCATTTATATATACTACAAAGAGCAAAGGTCCCAGCACTGATCCCTGTGGAACACCACTGGTCACAGCCCTCCAATTAGAAAAGCATCCCTCCATTGCTACCCTCTGCCTTCTATGGCCTAGCCAGTTCTGTATCCACCTTGCCAGTTCACCCCTGATCCCGTGTGACTTCACCTTTTGTACTAGTCTACCATGAGGGACCTTGTCAAAGGCCTTACTGAAGTCCATATAGACAACATCTACTGCCCTACCTGCATCAATCATCTTAGTGACCTCCTCGAAAAACTCTATCAAGTTAGTGAGACACGACCTCCCCTTCACAAAACCGTGCTGCCTCTCACTAATACGTCCATTTGCTTCCAAATGGGAGTAGATCCTGTCTCGAAGAATTCTCTCCAGTAATTTCCCTACCACTGAAGTAAGGCTCACCGGCCTGTAGTTCCCGGGATTATCCCTGCCACCCTTCTTAAACAGAGGAACAACATTGGCTATTCTCCAGTCCTCCGGGACATCCCCTGAAGACAACGAGGATCCAAAGATTTCTGTCAAGGCCTCAGCAATTTCCTCTCCAGCCTCCTTCAGTATTCTGGGGTAGATCCCATCCGGCCCTGGGGACTTATCTACCTTAATATTTTTTAAGACACCCAACACCTCGTCTTTTTGGATCACAATGTGACCCAGGCTATCTACACCCCCTTCTCCAGACTCAACATCTACCAATTCCTTCTCTTTGGTGAATACTGATGCAAAGTATTCATTTAGTACCTCGCCCATTTCCTCTGGCTCCACACATAGATTCCCTTGCCTATCCTTCAGTGGGCCAACCCTTTCCCTGGCTACCCTCTTACTTTTTATGTAAGTGTAAAAAGCCTTGGGATTTTCCTTAACCCTATTTGCCAATGCCTTTTCATGACCCCTTCTAGCCCTCCTGACTCCTTGCTTAAGTTCCTTCCTACTTTCCTTATATGCCACACAGGCTTCGTCTGTTCCCAGCCTTTTAGCCCTGACAAATGCCTCCTTTTTCTTTTTGACGAGGCCTACAATATCACTCGTCATCCAAGGTTCCCGAAAATTGCCGTATTTATCTTTCTTCCTCACAGGAACATGCCTGTCCTGTATTCCTTTCAACTGACACTTGAAAGCCTCCCACATGTCAGATGTTGATTTGCCCTCAAACATCCGCCCCCAATCTATGTTCTTCAGTTCCCGCCTAATATTGTTATAATTAGCCTTCCCCCAATTTAGCACATTCATCCTCGGACCACTCTTATCCTTGTCCACCAGTACTTTAAAACTTACTGAATTGTGGTCACTGTTACCGAAATGCTCCCCTACTGAAACATCTACCACCTGGCCGGGCTCATTCCCTAATACCAGGTCCAGTACCGCCCCTTCCCTAGTTGGACTGTTTACATATTGTTTTAAGAAGCCCTCCTGGATGCTCCTTACAAACTCTGCCCCGTCTAAGCCCCTGGCACTAAGTGAGTCCCAGTCAATATTGGGGAAGTTGAAGTCTCCCATCACCACAACCCTGTTGTTTTTACTCTTTTCCAAAATCTGTCTACCTATCTGCTCCTCTATCTCCCGCTGGCTGTTGGGAGGCCTGTAGTATACCCCCAACATTGTGACTGCACCCTTCTTATTCCTGATCTCTACCCATATAGCCTCACTGCCCTCTGAGGTGTCCTCTCGCTGTATAGCTGTGGAGTCATCCAGTGATTTTCCCCGTTGACGTTATGTTGGCAAAAACAATGAAATTTCTTTTTGAACTCATCAGAATTTGAAGACCATGGACTGCAGTGACGGTCATGTGCTGAGCAGACGGCTATCAGGTGGCTCTCCTCCTGAACATAGCCAAATAGGCCGAAATTAGCCGAAACATTCGGTAGCATCTCACGCTCAATTAAGAAAAGGAACAGAACCAGCCAGCCAGCAAGTGGGAGCTGGACAGGCCGAAGAGACGGCAGGAGCGGAGGAAAAGGCCACGAACAACAGGCGGGCGAGTCGGTGGACCCACAAGGCCTTGACCACCCTGGAGAGAGGGAGACCCGATGACGCGAGCATCGGGAGATGGATGGAAGACATTCCTTTATGAAGGACTGGCCACGATGAGTGAGGCAATAAAGGTGGAAATCCAGGTGCCGGTCAAGGTGGCAGTATCGGAGGCGTTGGTCGCCATGCAAACGGCGATCTATGGATTGGGGAAGAAGGTGGAGGGGCAGGGGAAAACAATCCTCAAGCTGGAGAAGACGTCGACGGACATGAGCGACAGATTGACAACTCCCCCCCCCCCCCCCCCCCCCCCCCCCCCCGGAGATCAGAGCGCACAGGTCGCTCCGATCGAAGCCTAAGGCGGGGAACAACCAAGGGCGATAATCATGAAACTGCATCAGGATCGCGAGAGGATCCTGAGGTGGGCGAGACAGCTGAAGGCGAGTAGCTGGGAATTATAGAATCCGGGTCGATCAAGACATTGGAACGGACTTGGCAAAACGCAAAGTGAAATCAGCCCTGTACAGGAGGGGGGTGAGATTTGGACGCTGTTCCCAGCCAGGCTCTGGTTCACGTTCCAGAATAAGGAGCATTACTTCAACACCCCACGGTGGAGACGGACGAGTTTGTTCGGACGAACGGGGCAGGCAAGGCAATGCTGAAGGCGAAGCAGAGGAAAGAGGGAAAGAAAGAACTATGATGGACACACACTATGTTTGCGCGGAAATGTACTGCCTCCCTTTCATCAGAAAGAGCAGATCACAGGGAAGGACAAGGGCAGTGGCACGAGGGTGGGGCAGAGGGAGCGGACAGTCAGCGGGCACGAGACAGGGATGTGGTAGTCACCACTGTTGTATTGTATATACTACATACGAGGGTATTACGGTAATGCCCCTGTACTACAGGTACGGGGGTAGATCCCTGCTTGCTGGCTCCGCCCAGTAGGCGGAGTATAAATGTGTGGGCTCTCCGAGCTGCAGCCATTTTGGCAGCAGCTGCGGGAGGCTCCACATCTCTGTATAATAAAGCCTCGGTTACTCTCTACTCTCGTCTCGTCGTAATTGATAGTGCATCAATTTATTACGCAGCGATTTTACACCGATGGATATCCGCATCAAGCCTGATCGCCTGCAGCTGCACCCTCAAGCAGACAACGCCACATCGGCCTTCGACCACTGGCTAGTTTGCTTTGAAACCTACATCGGATCAGCGACAGAACAACCCTCAGAAGCACAGAAACTCCAGATCCTCTATACGCGGCTGAGCGCCGATATTTTTCCCCTCATCCAGGATGCGCCCAACTACACTGAGGCCACGGCGCTACTGAAGGAGAACTACACTCAGCAGCCACTTCGGAGGGTCCTGAAACAAAGGGAAACCCCAGAGTACAGGGGAGCACCCACGTGATGAACACACAGTTGGCAGCAATGTTGGGAGACCCCAGAACGGAGGGAAACCCCGGAGTGCAGGGGCGCGTCCACCAGGTAAGTGTGGGTGACCCCGCAGGACCGGGGGGGGGGGTCAGAAACCCCCCACCAGCATTATCACCTGGAACGTAAGGGGACTTAACGGCCCAGTGAAAAGATCCAGAGTCTTAAGAAGTTTGAAAGCCGACAGAGTCTTCCTGCAAGAAACGGACCTGAGGGAGAAGGACTGACAGCGGAGGGCTGGGTGCGACAGACTTACCACTCGGGTTACGGGATGAGGACTGGGGGGGGGGGGGGGGGTAGCAATACTGATCGGTAAGAGGATGGTGTTTACAGCGACAAGGACCCAAGGGGACGGTATGTCAAGGTCAGCGGTGTCCCGGACGGAGCACCGGTCGTTCTGGTAAGAGTGTACGCTCCAAACTGAGATGACATGGACTGTGTAAAGAAGGCCATGGCGGAAACCCCCAACATCGACACACACCGACTGATCACAGTGGGGATAGGGGAGGGACTTTAACTGTGTGCAAGACAGGCATGGCTAGGGAACTGGGAACGTTCATGGAGCAGATGGGGGCAGTGGGCCCGTGGTGGTTCCCACACCCGGATGAGAAGGAACTCGCGTTCTTTTCACTGGTGCACAAGGTATACACTCGAATCGACTTCTTTGCAGTGGGGAAATCGGTGCTTCCAGAAATAGTCAGAGCGGAATACTCCACGATAGTCATCTCCGACCATGCTCCACACTACATGGATGTGAGGCTGGAGACAGGCCCAATGCCCTGCATGGAGGCTGGACACGGACCTCCTGGCCGACAAGGTCTTCTGCCAGAAAACACCACAGACCATAGGCGAGTACATCACTAACAACCAGAAAGGGGAAGTCTCACCTTCCACGTTCTGGAAGGCACGGAAGGCAGCAAATAGGGGAGAGATTATACCCTACAAGGCGGTTGAGATTGGGAAGGGAGGGCGGCCAGGCAACAACTGATTGACTCGATCCTGGAGGTCGACAGAAAACACTCCGAAGCCCCAACCGTAGAGCTTCTGGAAGACAGGACAAAGCTACAAATGGACTTTAACCTGCTATCCACCAGGAAGATAATGCACCAAGTTCGAGTACAATAGATGGGTCGTTTTCTGTACAGTGTGTGCAGGAGGGTTTCCTGAAACAATATGTTGACAGGCCAACAAGAGGCGAGGCCACGTTGGATTTGGTTTTGGGTAATGAACCAGGCCAGGTGTTGGTTTTGGAGGTAGGAGAGCACTTTGGGGACAGTGACCACAATTCGGTGACGTTTACGTTAATGATGGAAAGGGATAAGTATACACCGCAGGGCAAGAGTTATAGCTGGGGGAAGGGCAATTATGATGCCATTAGACGTGACTTGGGGGGGATAAGGTGGAGAAGTAGGCTGCAAGTGTTGGGCACACTGGATAAGTGGGGCTTGTTCAAGGATCAGCTACTGCGTGTTCTTGATAAGTATGTACCGGTCAGACAGGGAGGAAGGCGTCGAGCGAGGGAACCGTGGTTTACCAAGGAAGTGGAATCTCTTGTTAAGAGGAAGAAGGAGGCCTATGTGAAGATGAAGTGTGAAGTTTCGGTTGGGGCGATGGATAGTTACAAGGTAGCGAGGAAGGATCTAAAGAGAGAGCTAAGACGAGCAAGGAGGGGACATGAGAAGTATTTGGCAGGAAGGATCAAGGAAAACCCAAAAGCTTTCTATAGGTATGTCAGGAATAAGCGAATGACTAGGGAAAGAGTAGGACCAGTCAAGGACAGGGATGGGAAATTGTGTGTGGAGTCTGAAGAGATAGGCGAGATACTAAATGAATATTTTTCGTCAGTATTCACTCAGGAAAAAGATAATGTTGTGGAGGAGAATGCTGAGCCCCAGGCTAATAGAATAGATGGCATTGAGGTACGTAGGGAAGAGGTGTTGGCAATTCTGGACAGGCTGAAAATAGATAAGTCCCCGGGACCTGATGGGATTTATCCTAGGATTCTATGGGAGGCCAGGGAAGAGATTGCTGGACCTTTGGCTTTGATTTTTATGTCATCATTGGCTACAGGAATAGTGCCAGAGGACTGGAGGACAGCAAATGTGGTCCCTTTGTTCAAAAAGGGGAGCAGAGACAACCCCGGCAACTATAGGCCGGTGAGCCTCACGTCTGTAGTGGGTAAAGTCTTGGAGGGGATTATAAGAGACAAGATTTATAATCATCTAGATAGGAATAATATGATCAGGGATAGTCAGCATGGCTTTGTGAAGGGTAGGTCATGCCTCACAAACCTTATTGAGTTCTTTGATAAGGTGACTGAACAGGTAGACGAGGGTAGAGCAGTTGATGTGGTGTATATGGATTTCAGCAAAGCGTTTGATAAGGTTCCCCACGGTAGGCTATTGCAAAAAATACGGAGGCTGGGGATTGAGGGTGATTTAGAGATGTGGATCAGAAATTGGCTAGCTGAAAGAAGACAGAGGGTGGTGGTTGATGGGAAATGTTCAGAATGGAGTACAGTCACAAGTGGAGTACCACAAGGATCTGTTCTGGGGCCGTTGCTGTTTGTCATTTTTATCAATGACCTAGAGGAAGGCGCAGAAGGGTGGGTGAGTAAATTTGCAGACGATACTAAAGTCGGTGGTGTTGTCGATAGTGTGGAAGGATGTAGCAGATTACAGAGGGATATAGATAAGCTGCAGAGCTGGGCCGAGAGGTGGCAAATGGAGTTTAATGTAGAGAAGTGTGAGGTGATTCACTTTGGAAGGAATAACAGGAATGCGGAATATTTGGCTAATGGTAAAGTTCTTGAAAGTGTGGATGAGCAGAGGGATCTAGGTGTCCATGTACATAGATCCCTGAAAGTTGCCACCCAGGTTGATAGGGTTGTGAAGAAGGCCTATGGAGTGTTGGCCTTTATTGGTAGAGGGATTGAGTTCCGGAGTCGGGAGGTCATGTTGCAGCTGTACAGAACTCTGGTACGGCCGCATTTGGAGTATTGCGTACAGTTCTGGTCACCGCATTATAGGAAGGATGTGGAGGCTTTGGAGCGGGTGCAGAGGAGATTTACCAGGATGTTGCCTGGTATGGAGGGAAAATCTTATGAGGAAAGGCTGATGGACTTGAGGTTGTTTTCGTTGGAGAGAAGAAGGTTAAGAGGAGACTTAATAGAGGCATACAAAATGATCAGGGGGTTGGATATGGTGGACAGTGAGAGCCTTCTCCCACGGATGGTTATGGCTGGCACGAGGGGACATAATTTTAAACTGAGGGGTAATAGATATAGGACAGAGGTCAGAGGTAGGTTCTTTACGCAAAGAGTAGTGAGGCCGTGGAATGCCCTACCTGCTACAGTGGTGAACTCGCCAACATTGAGGGCATTTAAAAGTTTATTGGATAAACATATGGATGATAATGGCATAGTGTAGGTTGGATGGCTTTTGTTTCGGTGCAACATCGTGGGCCGAAGGGCCTGTACTGCGCTGTATTGTTCTATGTTCTATGTTCTATGTTCTAACTCTGCCAAACACGGGGGACATTTTATGAACACGGAGACAAGGCTGGCCGCCTGTTGGCTCACCAGCTGAGCAAGCAGGCAGCCACGAGGGAGATAGCCCAGGCAAAAGGTAGCAGAGGCAGACTGGTAGCCGAACCAAAAAAGGTCAACCAAACATTTGAGGCCTTCTACAAGGGACTGTACACCTCCGCGCCCCTCGGCGGGGACTTGGGAATGAAACGGTTCCTCAATGGACTGGACATGTTAGTCGTGGGGGAGAACAGATGGAGGGAGCTGAAAGCACCAATGGGACTGGAAGAAATCATGGAGAGCATCAGTTCCGTGCAGGCAGAGAAGGCACCGGGACCTGACGGGTTCCCGGCGGACCTCTATAAAACATTCACACCAACACTGGCCCTGCACCTGCGGGATATGTTCACAGACTCGCTAGCAAGGGGCACCCTGCCTCCAACACAATATCGCTGATACACAAGAACGACAAAGACCCGACGGAATGCAGATCATACAGACCCATTTCGCTGCTCAACGTAGACACAGAAATACTCACAAACGTCCTGGCCAAGAGACTGGAGAACTGCAAACCAGATGTGGTTGCAGAGGACCTGACGGCTTTGTCAAGAAGAACAGCTAACGGCGAACATCAGGTGGCTGCTGAACATGCTAATGACCCCCCCGCCCCCCCCAGAGGTGATCATCTCCCTGGACGAAGAAAGGCCTTCGCCAGAGTTGAATGGAAGTACCTCATAGAGGTACCGGAACGGTTTGGGCTGGGACGGGTTTAACCCGTGTGTGAAGCTCCTGTACAACGCTCCCAAGGCGAGCGTTCAAACCAACACCACCAGCTCTCAATATTTCCAGCTGCACAGAAGCACAAGGCAGGGATGCCCATTGTCCCCGCTCCTGTTCGGCCTGGCAATCGAATCCCTGGCGATCGCTCTGCAAGATGCGAAAGGCTGGAAGGGCATCCAAGGAGGAGGCGGAGAGCGCAGAGTTTCACACTACGCAGGTGACCTGCTCCTCTACATCTCGGACCCAGATAATGGTCTGAACGTAATAATGAAGCTCCTGGAAGAGTTTAGGGCCTTCTCGGGCTACAGGATCAACCTGGGCATGAGTGAGGCAATCCCAGTGAACCCGAACGGGAGGGACGGAGCGGGGGGGGGGGGGGGGGGGTGTCTACCATTCAAACTAGCCCAAAACAAATTCCGCTACCTGGGGAGCCAGATAGCCCCTGACTGGACACGATACACAAGTGGAAGCTGAACAGTGTGGCGGAGGAAGTTAAAAAGGACCTACAGTGCTTTCCAAGTTGATGTGGGAAGGAGGAGAGCTGTGAGGATGGGTATGTCAGGACACCAATGGCAGGAACGTGGGAGTGGAGTGTTTGGTGATAGGTGCGTCATGCGATCGACCCTCCAAGGTTATGTTCAACCCTGATGTGGATGCGTTTCCTGGTGTGACTCTGGAGCCCCACTCTGGCATGGCTGTCTCTGTTGCATTTTCTGCAGAGGAAGGCGGCAAGCTGCAAAGATGGACCCTCTCATATGACCAGAAGACATAGGAGCAGAATTAGGCCACTCGGCCCATCGAGTCTGCTCCACCATTCAATCATGGCTGATATTTTTCTCATCCCCATTCTTCTGCCTTCTCCCCATAACCCCTGATCCCCTTATTAATCAAAAACCTATCTATCTCTGTCTTAAAGACACTCAGTGATTTGGCCTCCACAGCCTTCTGCACTCATTCCATTCCATGGAAATCCGGGGCCACTGCATCGCGACCCTCACTGTCCATGACGTAGAGTTCAGCAACATCCAGCTCTACGTCCTCCCCCACCTCTGCGCTGCCCTGTTACTCGGCCTGGACTTTCAGTGCCATCTCCAAAGCCTAACCTTAAATTTTGGCGGACCCCCCCCCCCCCCCCCCCCCACACCGTCTGCGGCCTCACGACCCTTACAGTCAATCCACCTTCCCTGTTTGCGAACCTCACCCCTGATTGCAAGCCCGTCGCCACTAGGAGCAGACGGTACAGTGCCCAGGACAGGACATTCATCAGGTCGGAGGTCCAATGGCTTCTGCGGGAGGGGCTCATCGAGGCCAGCAACAGCCCCTGGAGAGCTCAAGTGGTGGTAGTGAAGACTGGGGAGAAACACAGGATGGTCATTGACTACAGTCAGACCATCAATCGGTACATGCAGCTCGACGCGTACCCCCTCCCACGCACATCTGACATGGTCAATCAGATTGCGCAGTATCGTGTTTTTTCCACAATGGACCTGAAGTCCGCCTACCACCAGCTCCCCATCCACAAGGCGGACCGCCAATACACTGAGTTTGAAGCAGATGGCCGCCTCTATCACTTCCTTAGGGTTCTCTTCGGCGTCACCAATGGGGGTCTCGGTCTTCCAGCGAGAGATAGACCGAATGGTTGACCGGTACGGACTGCGGGCCACCTTCCCGTACCTAGACAACGTCACCATCTGCGGCCACGATCAGCAGGACCACGATGCAAACTCCAAAAATTCCTCCAGACCGGCAAACTCCTTAATCGCAAATACAATAAGGAGAAATGCGTGTTCCGCACCAACCACTTAGCCACCCTTGGCTATGTCGTGGAAAATGGAGTCCTAGGGCCCGACCCCGACCCCATGCGCCCCCTCATGGAACTCCCTCTCCCCCACTGCCCCAAGGCCCTCAAACGATGCCTGGGGTTTTTCTCCTACTATGCCCAGTGGGTCCCTAATTATGCAGACAAGGCCCGCCCACTCATTCAGTCCAAAGTTTTCCCCCTGACGGCTGAGGCCCGTCAGGCCTTCAACCGCATCAAGGCGACATCGCCAAGGCCCCGATGCACGCAGTCGACGAGTACCTCCCCTTCCAGGTGGAGAGCGATGCATTGGACGTAGCTCTGGCCGCCACCCTCAACCAGGCGGGCAGGCCCGTGGCCTTCTTTTCCCGCACCCTCCATGCCTCTGAAATTCGGCACTCCTCTGATGAAAAGGAGGTCCAAGCCATTGTAGAAGCTGTGAGACATTGGAGGCATTACCTGGCCGGCAGGAGATTCACTCTCCTCACTGACCAACGGTCGGTTGCCTTCATGTTTAATAATACACAGCGGGGCAAGATCAAAAATGACAAGATCTTGAGGTGGAGGATCGAGCTGTCCACCTATAATTACGAGATTTTGTATCGCCCGGGGAAGCTCAACGAGCCCCCCAATGCCCTATCCCGCGGTACATGCGCCAGCGCACAAGTGGGCTGACTCCGGGCTCTCCACTATGACCTCTGCCACCCGGGGGTCACCCGGTTCTTCCATTTCATCAAGGCCCGCAACCTGCCCTGCTCCATTGAGGAGGTTAGGACTGTCACCAGAGACTGCCAGGTCTGCGCAGAGTGTAAGCCGCACTTCTACCGGCCAGATCGAGCGCACCTGGTGAAGGCCTCCCGCCATTTTGAACGCCTCAGCGTGGACTTCAAAGGGCAAGTACGCAACACGTACTTTCTGAACGTGATTGATGAGTACTCCCAATTCCCTTTTGCCATCCCATGCCCCGATATGACTACTGCCACGGTCATTAAAGCCCTGCATAGCATCTTCACACTGTTCGGTTTCCCCACCTACATCCACAGTGATCGGGGATCCTCCTTCATGAGCGATGAGCTGCGTCAGTTCCTGCTCAGCAAGCGCATCGCCTCAAGCAGGACGACCAGCTACAACCCACGGGGAAACGGGCAGGTGGAGAGGGAGAATGGGACGGTCTGGAAGGCCGTCCTGCTGGCCCTGCGGTCTAAAAATCTCCCTGTCTCCCACTGGCAGGAGGTCCTCCCCGACGCGCTCCACTCCATCCGATCGCTCCTCTGCACCGTGACTAACGAGACCCCTCACGAACGCATGATTGCCTTCCCCAGGAAGTCCACCTCCGGGGTCTCGCTCCCAACATGGCTGACAGTTCCTGGACCCGTCCTCCTCCGGAAGCATGTGCGGACCCATAAGTCGGACCCCTTGGTCAAAAAAGTCCACCCCTTACATGCTAACCCACAGTACGCCTACGTGGCACACCCCGACGGGCGCCAGGACAAGGTCCCCCTCCGGGACCTGGCACCAGCTGGATCCCCACCCACGACCCATGACCTGACACCGCCCCCCCTCCCCCTGGTTGCCTCTTTCACCCCTGCGCCACTCATCCTCCCTCCAGCGAACCTCACCGCAGCCCCCACCCCAGTAGGATCCGCCCTCCCACTAGTTCCACTCAGGGGTGATGAAGACGAGGACAACACGCTCCCGGAGTCGCAGGTGACCAAGTCGGCACCCACATCACCACCAGGACTGAGGCGATCGCACAGGAGGGTCAAGGCCCCCGACAGACTTAACTTGTAATATTTTCCACCACCCCCGCCGGACTCTTTTTTTTAACAGGGGGTGAATGTGGTAGTCACCACTAGTAGTATATTACATATATTACGGCACTGCTTATATTAGAGGTACAAGGGTAAATCCCTGCCTGCTGGCTCCGCCCAGTAGGTGGTGTATAAACGTGTGTGCTCGCCGGTGCTGCAGCCATTCTGGTTCCAGCTACAGGAGGCACAACATCTTTGCTCAATAAAGCCTCGATTATTCCACTACTCTCGTCTTTGTGGTAATTGATAGTGCATCACTGTTTTTATGTTAACAACCAGGATGCTTTTAAGTATTTGTGTTCTGTTTGAAAGGAAGGGGATAGAACCAATCGGACCTTTGAAGATATAGGGAACAAGGAGTCACAACTCCTTGCAGGTGAAAGTTGGACCTGAAAGATTCAGGCTGAGTGGAATGGCTTTCGAAGAAGACTGGAAGTTTTGCCCTTGCACAGGGAGAAGTGAGCCTGTGTGAGAGCAAGGAATAACTTAGGTGAATTGGACGTTCTGAATTCTTCATCATTGTACCCGAATAGGTGCCGGAGTGTGGCGACTAGGAGCTTTTCACAGTAACTTCATTGCGGTGTTAATGTAGGCCTACTTGTGACACTGATAAAGATTATTATGCTGCCGGCTAGGACAGAATTTGTCCCTAATTGCCCTTGAGTGTCTCGCTCGGACATTTCTGAGGGCAGTTAAGAGTCATCCACATTGCCGTGGGTCTGGAGTCACATGTAGGCCAGGCCAGGTAAGGACGGCAGATTTCTTTCCCTAAAGGAAATTAGTGAACCAGATGGGTTTTTACGACAAGCAATGAAAATTTCACGGTCACCATTACTGAGACGAGCTTTATATTCCATATTTGTTCATTGAATTTAAATTCCAACAGCTGGACTGTTTTATTGCTAACGCGGCGACGTTACTGCCGTACTACCATCTTCCATCTTTTGGGGCAGCACGGTAGCCTTGTGGATAGCACAATTGCTTCACAGCACCAGGGTCCCAGGTTCGATTCCGGCTTGGGTCACTGTCTGTGCGGAGTCTGCACATCCTCCCCGTGTGTGCGTGGGTTTCCTCCGGGTGCTCCGGTTTCCTCCCACAGTCCAAAGATGTGCGGGTTAGGTGGATTGGCCATGATAAATTGCCCTTAGTGTCCAAAATTGCCCTTAGTGTCCAAAATTGCCCTTAGTGTTGGGTGGGGTTACTGGGTTATGGGGATAGGGTGGCGGTGTTGACCTTGGGTAGGGTGCTCGTTCCAAGAGCCGGTGCAGACCCGATGGGCCGAATGGCCTCCTTCTGCACTGTAAATTCTATGATCTATGATTCCCGGTTTCAACAGCAGAAACACAAATCCACACATCTTATTATTATAGATTATAACTTTGGAGTTATTCTTGTAAAGGTGCAGTGCACAGCGAAAAGGGTTGTAAGACTTATCTCGATTGTACTTGTTAGTTAATGCTGAAGTATCTTTCCTTTAGTTTGGTGCATTTGTTGCCTGTTAAGTGATGTTTGGTCTATGTTGTTTTGGTTTAATTTTACAGTAAAAGTCTTGAAACATGAAGGGTGGGATTCTCCGTCAGCCGACAGCAGAATCGTGAAATGTGATGGGGTGGAGAATACGACGTCAACCGAAAATTGAGGTCGGCACCAAATGGAGCATCATGCTCCAGTGCCTCAATAGCGGCATGAATGCATTCCATGGCGCGTGCCAGCATGGGCATGCAAAGTGTACAGCAGCATGTATTAACATATCATTAACATATCATTAACGGGTCTGACCCAGTCGTCTCCTAACTCCCGCGATGCTCCGCCTCCGCCAGGCAGAAGTGATGATGGAAAGGTTCACTTGTGGTATTTAAACTCGGGGAACCAGCGCCGCAGCTGCTGAGGTAGAGAGATGGGGTAAGAAAAGTTCCCAAAAGAACAATGGTGGGCTGGCGGTTGCGCCGCTGGCTGGGGGGCACCTGCCAGGGCCAGGAAGTGTAGTGGGGGGCGATCAGGAGATGGACCGTGGTGTCGGGTTGTCTGGGCCGGGAAGACTCAGGCTGACCAGGGAGACCATACAGCATAAACGCCGGATTATGGCGCACCTGGAACCGCGGATGTGTGGAGGACACCCACTCCTGAAACGTGTCGGGATATCGGTCGCCTTGAACCTCTTCGTCACGGGGTACTGAATGGCCTCCTTCTGCTCTGTAAATTCTATGTCTATGTCTACTTCCAGCCGCCGAGTGGGTACTGTAGTGATATGCGTTAACAAGTGTATGTGTGAATATGTATACCCTCTGACCAGTAGGTGCTCGTGACACTGTAGCCTGGGGGTGGGGGGAGGTCTTGAGGAAAAACCATTGTGGTCAGTCGGGTTTGCATTAGTTCCAGTTTTACAGCATTAGTTTCCTACCTAGTTTTTTATACTATAATAAAATCAACTAGTCTTGAAATCAATGTTCTTTAGTACGCCGACTCAGTAATTGTCTCTGTACAAGAACATAACATGGTACCAGGGGTAAGGTCAAAAACTAAAAGATCTGGGGCGAAATTCTTCCCAAACGGCGCGATGTCCGCCGACTGGCGCCCAAAACGGCGCCAGTCAGATGGGCATCGTGCCGCCCCAAAGGTGCAGAATGCTCCGCATCTTTGGGGGCCGAGCCCCAACATTGAGGGACTAGGCCAGCGCCGGAGGGATTTCCGCCCCGCCAGCTGGCGGAAACGGACTTTGTTGCCCCGCCAGCTGGCGCGGAAATGACATCCCTGGGCGGCGCATGCGCGGGAGCGTCAGCGGCCGCTGACAGTTTCCCACGCATGCGCAGTGGAGGGAGTCTCTTCCGCCTCCGCCATGGTGGAGACCCTGGCGGAGGCGGAAGGGAAAGAGTGCCCCCACGGCACATGTCCGCCCGCGGATCGGTGGGCCCCGATCGCCGGCCAGGCCACCGTGGGGGCACCCCCCGGGGCCACATCACCCCGCACCCCCTCCTGGACCCCGGAGCCCGCCCACGCCGCCCATCCGGGCCGGAGAATCGAGCGGGGGGCGCCCGCCAACCGGCGCGGCCCGATTCCCACCCCCGCCGAATATCCGGTGCCGGAGGCTTCGGCAACCGGCGGGGGCGGGATTCACGGCAGCCCCCGGCGATTCTCCAACCCGGCGGGGGGGTCAGAGAATGACGCCCCAGAAGTGTAAAGATTTGAAAGATACAGTCGTCAAATTTGGTGAAACGGTGCTACAGGGAAAACATGGAATATCAAAGGTAATAGCAATCTCGTAAAAAAAAAACTCTGAAAACGCAACACCAGTGCAAGAAGAAGATGGATAATTTAAAAACTCCAGAACAACTACTGGTAACCGGTAATGTTGATGGCAATTGTCACACATTTAGACAAGTTTACTCTGTATATAGCAGCTCTAGAATTGCAGGCGCAGCCAGATGAAAGAAAGATAGCGTTGTTGCTAATCATAGCAGGCCCGCAGGCGATTGAGATTTATAACACCTTAGTATATGAACAAGAGGACGATAGTAAAAGCTTTGAATCCGTCATTAAAAAAATTGATGAGCATTGCACGCCAAAAAATAATGAAACTTTTGAGCGATATATATATTCAGAACGCGCATGCAGAAGACGGGTGTGTCCTTTGATAGCTTTCTTATCGATCTCAAGTTAAAAGCACAAACGTGTAACTTCGCGACTTTACAATCTTCAATGATTCGGGATCAAATTGTCTTTGGAGTAAATGATGATAAGGTGCGTGAACATCTCTTACGAGAGAATGAGCTTCAGTTAGAAGACGCAATTAAGATTTGCCATGCTAGTAAACTAGCTGCGCAACCTATCAGCACATTCAATGCACAAAGTTTTGCCAGGAAAATTGGGAGCTATGTCGATGCCATATTGTGTTGCACTCAAAAATAAAACGTGGTCTCAGCAGCGGCGGCCATTTTAAATGCTCGGCAAAAGCAGCCATTACAAGCAAAAGATGTGGAAACAGGCACCTACCATGGCAATGTCCTGCTTATGGCAAAATTTTCACCAAGTGCAAAGGAAAAAAATCATTTTGCGAAACAATGTTTCACAAACAAAAAGTTAATGCAGGGAAGTCAATTAATCCAATTGATGACATTAATTTGGAACATTTTTTGTTGATGTAGTCTCGGATGAAGACAGGGCAAACACAGCCAAAAAGAATAAAGTGTCGCCAAAAAGAACAAAAAGTGATAAAAGCGATACTGGAATAGTAACAAAGGACAAATGGACATTTTCTTTGTTGATAAATCGATTGCTTATCACTGTGAAGAACCGCTATAACGAAGCCCATGCACTGACCAGGGGCGTTATCGAGCGGTGCGGTTCAGGTATCTGGACAGCTCTGGATGGGCCGGTCAGTATAGCCCCAGGAGGGTCTCCCACATCGTGGTGACCTGCATTGCACAGCAGAGGGACGACATGCTGGAGGAGGATGAACTACAGACCTCGTCCGATGAGGAGGAAGCAGAGGAGGGCCATGATGAACAGGACTTGGGGTGTGGGCAGCCACAGGAGGCCACACAACATGTGCGCCAGGGCCGCCGCGCATGAGACAGCCTATTCGTCTCCAGGTTTGCCGTCGAGGTGACCTGGCCACCAGCAGGTCAACCATCCAGTCCCACTCCCCCCCGGCCAACCATTGTCCCCCCTTTCTGTACTCATCTTGAACCTTGCATGGTTTACCCATTTTTCTGGCCTTGGGCATCTTGACCCATGGCCGTGATCCTCGCACCCAAGGCTTCCACTGCGGATGCTACCATGCGGTGTTGGCCTGGACGGCACGCATTGTTGGCAATACCTCCTGACTCTGTAGGTGGTTGAACTCCTCCAACTGCACCTGCAGGCGCTGGAAGGCCGTTGACACCCCCTCCTGTAGTCCCCATCTCTGCGCCTGCATCTACAACACTAATAGGACCGCCTTTTCCAAAAGCCTGAGATCCATCTGGACAGCAGATAGTTCCTGGGGTCAGGCCGCTCTCCGACCATCCACCCCCTCGGGATTCATACTTCCATCTGATGTACCACGGCATGTGGTCATGTGCCCCCGGATAGTGTCCCAGCTGGAGTCTCTTCACTAAAATGCCCAACCGAGTGTCTCTGGGATGGTGGAGGATGTTGGTGACACCAATAAAATGGACAAGAGACATGGTTAGATTGCAGATAGGCGTGATGTGATGCCATACGGACATCACTATTCATTGTGGGCTGACTTGGTTCTTCTGATGCCAACCTCCGCCTCGGCGTCTGCCCACTCTTCAACCCCACCGACTGGGTCCATCACCCTCTGCCCTGCGACAGTGAGGAGCCAGAGGACCGGTGTACCCCCTCCTGTCTTCTCCAGTTCCCTGCAGTTGTGGGCCACCTCCTCCTGGGGGGACACAGAGACAGTCGGACACGGGCACACAGTGTCTGAGCCTAGTGGCCTGTGTGTGAAGGGCACCCGGCCAAGGCGTGTGGTATAGGTTGGCCTGTTGTGCAGTGTGGGGCGTGAGCGGCCTGCCAAAGGGGGATTTCAATCATCCTCTGAGAGGGGGGGGGGGGTGCTACGGGTGTGTGGGATGGGGGTTAGTGCCATGGACACCGTGGTGGTGGTGACTCACCCTGGCTGGCCTGGGGAGGTGCCTATCCTCACCCAATAGTGCCTACCGGTCCACGTGGGTGGGTGGGGGGGGGGGGGTGATGGGGTGTGCGGGATGGGGAGTGGTGCCAGGGGCATGGTGGCGGTGACTCACCTTGGCCACCCTGAGGTCACACAGCTTCTTCCTGCACTACTGGCTGGTCTTCGCGGTGGGGCCCTCGGCGTTCACGGCCTCTCCCACCGCCGCCCAGGCCCGGTTGACGTCGGTGGGTGGCAGCTTCCTTCCCACCCCAGAGAACATGGGGCTGAATTCTCAGCTGTTGGCATTCTCCGTTTTGCCGGCAGCCCGATTTGCCGGATTTCCCGACGGCGTGGGGCTGCCCCACAATGGGAGACCCCATTGACCAGCCGGCGAAACGGAGAATCCCAACGGCGTGCCGCACCAGAAATCTGGAGCGGCGGGACGGAGAATCCCACCCATGGTGTCCCACCTCTCCTCCATGACATTCAGCAATGTCTCGAGCTCTGAATCGGCGAGCCTCGGTGCTGCTCTTCAGGGCGCCATTTCTTGGCGTTAGTCCCAGCCTCAGCACTTAATCTCTGAAATGGAGAACCCTCACCAAAGTTTTTTTAATCCTTTAGTTCTGCCCGTCGCTGGGAAATGCATTCCTCTACAGGGATCGTAACAAATTGCAGCAACTCAAGCAATGAAGCACTAAATCCCAGCACAAGGCTTGCACAAGCAAACATGATTAAAACAGATCACCAAGTTATTATCACATCTTGTGGAACTTTGCACAAATTGGTTGTTGTGTTTCCTACATTACAACAGTGACTATATTTTAAAGTACTCCATGGGCGGCAGAGCACTTTGGAAAGCCCTGAAGTAGTGAAAAATGCTATATAAATGCAAGTCTTTTTCTCTTCTTTTTAAATTCCCATATCACGCATGCATTGCGCTGAAAGCGTATTGCTCTGCCAATTAGGTTCTGTAACCATTACCTGGAAAATGTACAACAGTGATCCATGGCACTCTCTCCTACTTGTCCTCTCTGTATGCACACTTACCGAACAGTGGCCCAAAGTTTTAATGCGATGCCATCTATTCAGCAATTACGTAATTGGGGATTTTATAATTCGCCTTGTTACTGTGAAGTTTTAAAACTTGGCACTGAATCCACAATTCCTTGAACCATTATTAGTTAGTGAAACATGTTTGAGTTGACAATGTGCATAAATACTTACTTAATTTGTAATTGGCTACACTTCAGTAGTTCTATTGCGGTCTGAATTTGAATATTTCATTCTGCATTTTATATTTTGGGGCAGCTGTTTAGCTTTGTACTTGTAAATGAATGAGAATGCACTTACACCTTACAGGTGTGATTAAACACCTTAAACACGACTTCCGGGTGCGGCGATGACCAGCTGAGTCGCACGTTTCGGCAGCTCCCGGTGAAACGGACTTTTGGGCTCTTGATAGGAGCCCCAACGGCAATTTTGACGGCTAAAAACACTGTGCGGTAAACCAGAAGGGAATCCCCCCTGGATACGGATGAAAAAAGGAGGAGAAAGTGGCCGGATTGCAGTGGATCCTTTAGAACAGCGGCAAGGAAGGCAAGCAAAAACCAAGATGGCGTCGGAAGGTGGCAGTTTAACATGGGGCCCTGAACAACAAGAGTTCTTGAAATGCTGTGTGGAAGAGCTCAAAAAGGAAATGAAGAAAGGGCTGTTGGCCCCGATACTACAGGCGATCGAAGGGCTAAAGGAGGAACAAAAGACCCAGGAGCGGGAGCTTCGGGTCGTGAAGGCAAAGGCAGCCGAGAATGAGGACGACATACAGGGCCTGGTGGTGAAGACGGAGACGCATGAGGCACATCAGAAACGATGTGTGGAAAGGTTGGAGGCACTGGAGAACAACGCAAGGAGGAACAACCTGAGGATTCTTGGTCTTCCTGAAGGTGCGGAGGGAGCGGACGTCGGGGCATATGTGAGCACGATACTGCACTCGTTAATGGGAGCGGAGGCCCCGGCGGGTCCGTTGGAGGTGGAGGGAGCATACCGAGTGATGGCGCGAGGACCGAGAGCAGGAGAAATTCCCAGAGCCATAGTGGTGAGATTCCTCCGTTTTAAGGATAGAGAAATGGTCCTTAGATGGGCAAAGAAAACTCGGAGCATTAAATGGGAGAACGCGGTGATCCGCGTTTATCAAGACTGGAGTGCGGAGGTGGCGAGAAGGAGGGCGAGCTTTAATCGGGCCAAGGCGGTGCTTCATAAAAAGAAGATAAAATTTGGAATGCTGCAACCGGCAAGACTGTGGGTCACATATCGAGGGAGGCACCACTACTTTGAGACGGCGGATGAAGCGTGGACTTTTATTGTGGAAGAAAAACTGGAATGAGCGGGTTATTAAAAAGAACGTTTGAACAAAGTGGTGGGGCGAATGTGGGGGGCGAAGAGGGGGGTTAAAAAGGGGGGAAAAAGGAGTTTTATGTACTAATCCTGCGATGTGGTAACTTTTCTCTCTTCCACAGATGGTGATGGGGGAGGAGGGGAGGTGGACCTGAGGCGTTGGCCATTGGGGGCGGGGCCAAGGGAGAAGCGCGGGCTTGGTTCCCGCGCTATGATAATCATGGCGGGAATAGAGAAGCAGGAAGGAGGGGGCGTCGCACGGTGCGAGCCGAGGTCACGGGGGGAAGCCGAGGTCGGCCAGAGTTTGCTGACTTCTGGGAGCAACATGGGGGGAGTAATTACGCTAGCGGGGAATCTAGCGGGGGGGAATTACTGGGTTGCTGCTGCTGGGGAGAGGGGGGAGCTGGTATGGGAGGGGATGGGCGGGGGGGGCACCGCCTGGGGGAGATACAGCTGCGTGGGAACCGGGTGAGGAGCTGGAAAAAGGGGATGGCTAATCGACAAGGGGAGGGGGGGGCACCTGAAACTGATAGACCAGGTTAGGCTACGCAAAGGATGGGTGGGGCAGGTGTTCCATTCGGGGCTAGATGCAAAAAACAGGGGGGTGGCTATATTAGTGGGGAAGCGGGTAATGTTCGAGGCAAAGACTATAGTGGCGGATAACGGGGGCGGATACGTGATGGTGAGTGGCAAACTACAGGGGGAGACGGTGGTTTTGGTAAACGTATATGCCCCGAACTGGGATGATGCCAATTTTATGAGGTGGATGCTCGGACGCATTCCGGACCTAGAGATGGGAAAGCTGATAATGGGGGGAGATTTTAATACGGTGTTGGAACCAGGGCTGGATAGGTCGAAGTCCAGGACTGGAAGGAGGCCGGCAGCAGCCAAGGTACTTAAAGATTTTATGGAGCAGATGGGAGGTGTAGACCCGTGGAGATTTAGCAGACCTAGGAGTAAGGAGTTCTCGTTTTTCTCCTATGTCCATAAAGTCTACTCGCGAATAGACATTTTTGTGCTGGGAAGGGCGTTGATCCCGAAGGTGAGGGGAACGGAGTATACGGCTATAGCCATTTCGGATCACGCTCCACACTGGGTAGACTTGGAGATAGGGGAGGAAGCAGGAGGGCGCCCACCCTGGAGAATGGACATGGGACTAATGGCAGATGAGGGGGGGTGTCTAAGGGTGAGGGGGTGCATTGAAAAGTACTTGGAACTCAATGAGGTCCAGGTGGGAGTGGTCTGGGAGGCGTTGAAGGCGGTGGTTCGAGGGGAGCGGATATCAATAAGGGCACATAAAGGGAAGCAGGAGAGTAAGAAACGGGAGCGGTTGCTGCAAGAACTTTTGAGGGTGGACAGACAATATGCGGAAGCACCGGAGGAGGGACTGTACAGGGAAAGGCAAAGGCTACATGTAGAATTTGACTTGCTGACTACGGGCACTGCAGAGGCACAATGGAGGAAGGCACAGGGTGTACAGTACGAATATGGGGAGAAGGCGAGCAGGTTTCTGGCATACCAATTGAGGAAAAGAGGAGCAGCGAGGAAAATAGGGGGAGTGAGGGATGAGGAAGGAGAGATGGAGCGGGGAGCGGAGAGAGTGAATGGAGTGTTCAAGACATTTTATAAAAAATTATATGAAGCTCAACCCCCGGATGGGAGGGAGAGAATGATGGGCTTCTTGGATCGGCTGGAATTTCCCAAGGTGGAAGAGCAGGAAAGGGTGGGACTGGGAGCACAGATCGAGGTAGAAGAAGTGGTGAAAGGAATTAGGAGCATGCAGGCGGGAAAGGCCCCGGGACCGGATGGATTCCCAGTCGAATTCTATAGAAAATATGTGGACTTGCTCGCCCCGGTATTGACGAGGACCTTTAATGAGGCAAAGGAAAGGGGACAACTGCCCCCGACTATGTCTGAAGCAATGATATCGCTTCTCTTAAAGAAGGAAAAGGACCCGCTACAATGCGGGTCCTATAGACCTATTTCCCTCCTAAATGTAGATGCCAAGATCCTGGCCAAGGTCATGGCAATGAGAATAGAGGAATGTGTCCCGGGGGTGGTCCACGAGGACCAAACTGGGTTTGTGAAGGGGAGGCAGCTGAACACGAATATACGGAGGCTGTTAGGGGTAATGATGATGGCCCCACCAGAGGGGGAAACGGAGATAGTAGTGGCGATGGATGCCGAGAAAGCATTTGATAGAGTGGAGTGGGATTATTTGTGGGAGGTGTTGAGGAGATTTGGTTTTGGAGAGGGGTATGTTAGATGGGTGCAGCTGTTGTATAGGACCCCGATGGCGAGCGTGGTCACGAATGGACGGGGATCTGCATATTTTCGGCTCCATAGAGGGACAAGGCAGGGATGCCCTCTGTCCCCATTATTGTTTGCACTGGCGATTGAGCCCCTGGCGATAGCGTTGAGGGGTTCCAAGAAGTGGAGGGGAGTACTTAGAGGAGGAGAAGAGCACCGGGTATCTTTGTATGCGGACGATTTGCTACTATACGTGGCAGACCCGGCGGAGGGGATGCCAGAAATAATGCGGATACTTGGGGAGTTTGGGGATTTTCCAGGGTATAAATTGAACATGGGGAAAAGTGAGTTGTTTGTGGTGCATCCAGGGGAGCAGAGTAGAGAAATAGAGGACCTACCGTTGAGGAAGGTAACAAGGGACTTTCGTTACCTGGGGATCCAGATAGCCAAGAATTGGGGCACATTGCATAGGTTAAATTTAACACGGTTGGTGGAACAAATGGAGGAGGATTTCAAGAGATGGGATATGGTATCCCTGTCACTGGCAGGGAGGGTGCAGGCGGTTAAGAAGGTGGTCCTCCCGAGATTCCTCTTTGTGTTTCAGTGCCTCCCGGTGGTGATCACGAAGGCTTTTTTTAAAAGGATTGAAAAGAGCATCATGGGTTTTGTGTGGGCCGGGAAGACCCCGAGAGTGAGGAAGGGATTCTTACAGCGTAGCAGGGATTGGGGGGGGGGGCTGGCTCTACCGAGCCTAAGTGAGTATTATTGGGCCGCTAATATTTCAATGGTGAGTAAGTGGATGGGAGAGGAGGAGGGAGCGGCGTGGAAGAGATTGGAGAGGGCGTCCTGTAGGGGGACTAGCCTACAGGCTATGGTGACAGCCCCATTGCCGTTCTCACCGAGGAACTACACCACAAGCCCGGTGGTGGTGGCTACACTGAAGATTTGGGGACAGTGGAGACGGCATAGGGGAAAGACTGGAGCCTTGGGGGGGTCCCCGATAAGAAACAACCATAGGTTTGCCCCGGGGGGAATGGATGGGAGATATGGAATGTGGCAAAGAGCAGGAATAACGCAACTGAAAGATCTGTTTGTGGATGGGAAGTTCGCGAGTCTGGAAGCGCTGACCGAGAAATATGGGTTGCCCCAAGGGAATGCATTCAGGTATATGCAACTGAGGGCTTTTGCGAGGCAACAGGTGAGGGAATTCCCGCAGCTCCCGACACAAGAGGTGCAGGACAGAGTGATCTCAAAGACATGGGTGGGGGATGGTAAGGTGTCAGATATATATAGGGAAATGAGGGACGAAGGGGAGACTATGGTAGATGAACTAAAAGGGAAATGGGAAGAAGAGCTGGGGGAGGAGATCGAGGAGGGGCTGTGGGCAGATGCCCTAAGCAGGGTAAACTCGTCGTCCTCGTGTGCCAGGCTAAGCCTGATTCAGTTTAAGGTATTACACAGGGCGCATATGACTGGAGCACGGCTCAGTAAATTTTTTGGGGTGGAGGATAGGTGTGCGAGGTGCTCGAGAAGCCCAGCGAATCATACCCATATGTTTTGGTCATGCCCGGCACTACAGGGGTTTTGGATGGGGGTGACAAAGGTGCTTTCAAAAGTAGTGGGGGTCCGGGTCGAACCAAGCTGGGGGTTGGCTATATTTGGGGTTGCACAAGAGCCGGGAGTGCAGGAGGCGAGAGAGGCCGATGTTTTGGCCTTTGCGTCCCTAGTAGCGCAACGCAGGATATTGTTAATGTGGAAAGAAGCCAAGCCCCCGGGGGTGGAGACCTGGATAAATGACATGGCAGGGTTTATAAAGCTAGAGCGGATTAAGTTTGTTCTAAGGGGGTCGGCTCAAGGGTTCACCAGGCGGTGGCAACCGTTCGTCGAATACCTCGCAGAAAGATAGATGGAATGGGAAAAAGAAGGCAGCAGCAGCAGCCCAGGATCTGGGGGGTGGGGGGGGGGGGGGGGAACCAGAAGGACTCTCAGGGTTGTTAATGTATACTGTATAATATGTATAGGTCGTTGCGACAGATAATTATATATTGGACTGTTAAATTATATTTTTGGAGAGTGTTACTTGTGATAAGGCAGTTGCCAATTAGGGTTAGTTTTCATTTTTGTTATTTATTATTTATTCATTTTTTGTTTATAAAATAGGTCATTGTTATTTGTGTTGTTATAATATTGTGTAAAGGATGCACAATGTACTGTGTTGGTTGACCAAAAATTTTCAATAAAATATTTATTAAAAAAAACACCTTAAACACTCCAAAATTAATTTGACATTTGAGGCACGATCAATTTGAAATCCTTTGGATTTCGGCGGCAGCGGTGCGCAGGGGCCTTCTGGGAGGTGAGTAGCGACTTTAAAACCACTTACCTTTACAGGAGCAGCCCTTTGGATTTCGGCGGCAGCGGTGCGCAGGGGCCTTCTTGGAGGTGAGTAGCGACTTTAAAACCACTTACCTTTACAGGAGCAGCCCTTTGGATTTCGGCGGCAGCGGTGCGCAGGGGCCTTCTTGGAGGTGAGTAGTGTATTTAAAAAGCCTTACCTGGTCCCGTGTCTGTTCTTCTTTTCTGTTTTATTTGTTTTTATATAAGGCGGCAACCGGAAGTTCGACCTCTGGCAAGTCCCCCCCCCCAACCAATAAATTCTGGTTGAGAGGAAACCCGAGACCCATTGGTGTGAGGTAAGTGCCATATTATATTATTATTATATTATTAGCATTGTGCAGGTCAAGGTTCGGAGGTGGAGGAGCAGTCTCTGTCAGCGAGAGAACCTGAGAACATCTCAGACACTCAGAAGGTAAGAAGGTAAGTAAGTGATTTTTACTTTTATACCTTTTTTCAAATTGTGTGTGTCGGGGGGAAACTGAAGTGACATCACAGAAAAGCTGTGACCTGAGTGGCTGGTTGGGATTCGAACCTAAATTTGAAAAAAAAAAAAAAAATTTGAGTATTTGGGAACTAATTAAACATAATAACTTAATTATAATTTAGAGGATATCTAAGCCAGAGATCGGAGAATATTATAGTTAGCTATCGCATTTCTATTAGAAATCTAGTGCTAGGAAACAGATAGTTGACAGTAAGTTTGCAATTTAAAAAAAAAGACAAATTTTAATTAATTGACGCAATGTCAGTTAGAGGGGTGCTGTGCTCTGACTGTGAGATGTGGCAGGTCCGGGAGGCTTCCAGCGTCCCGGATGGCTTCATCTGCAGAAAGTGCACCCAACTGTAGCTCCTCACAGACCGCATGGTTCGGTTGGAGCAGCAATTGGATGCACTTAGGAGCATGCAGGTGGCGGAAAGCGTCATAGATCGCAGTTATGTAAATGTGGTCACACCCAAGGTGCAGGCAGAGAAATGGGTGACCACCAGAAAGGGCAGGCAGTCAGTGCAGGAATCCCCTGTGGTTGTCCCCCTCTCGAACAGATATACCCCTTTGGATACTGTCGGGGGGGATAGCCTATCAGGGGAAAACAGCAGCAGCCAGAGCAGTGGCACCACGGCTGGCTCTGATGTTCAGAAGGGAGGGTCAAAGCGCAGAAGAGTAATAGTAATAGGGGACTCTATAGTCAGGGGCACAGATAGGCGCTTCTGTGGACGTGAAAGAGACTCCAGGATGGTATGTTGCCTCCCTGGTGCCAGGGTCCAGGATGTCTCCGAACGGGTAGAGGGAATCCTGAAGGGGGAGGGCAAACAGGCAGAGGTCGTTGTACATCTTGGTACTAACGACATAGGCAGGAAGGGGCATGAGGTCCTGCAGCAGGAGTTCAGGGAGCTAGGCAGAAAGTTAAAAGACAGGACCTCGAGGGTTGTAATCTCGGGATTACTCCCTGTGCCACGTGCCAGTGAGGCTAGAAATAGGAAGATAGAGCAGACAAACACGTGGCTAAACAGCTGGTGTGGGAGGGAGGGTTTCCGTTATCTGGACCACTGGGAGCTCTTCCGGGGCAGGTGTGACCTGTATAAGATGGACGGGTTGCATCTAAACCGGAGAGGCATAAATATCCTGGCCGCGAGGTTTGCTAGTGTCACACGGGAGGGTTTAAACTAGTATGGCAGGGGGGTGGGCACGGGAGCAATAGGTCAGAAGGTGAGAGTATTGAGGGAGAACTAGGGAATAGGGACAGTGTGGCTCTGAGGCAGAGCAGACGGGGAGAAGTTGCTGAACACAGCGGGTCTGGTGGCCTGAAGTGCATATGTTTTAATGCAAGGAGCATTACGGGTAAGGCAGATGAACTTAGAGCTTGGATTACTACTTGGAACTATGATGTTGTTGCCATTACAGAGACCTGGTTGAGGGAAGGGCAGGATTGGCAGCTAAACGTTCCAGGATTTAGATGTTTCAGGCGGGATAGAGGGGGATGTAAAAGGGGAGGCGGAGTTGCGCTACTTGTTCGGGAGAATATCACAGCTATACTGCGAGAGGACACCTCCGAGGGCAGTGAGGCTATATGGGTAGAAATCAGGAATAAGAAGGGTGCAGTCACAATGTTGGGGGTATACTACAGGCCTCCCAACAGCCAGCGGGAGATGGAGGAGCAGATAGGTAGACAGATTTTGGAAAAGAGTAAAAACAACAGGGTTGTGGTGATGGGAGACTTCAACTTCCCCAATATTGACTGGGACTCACTTAGTGCCAGGGGCTTAGACGGGGCGGAGTTTGTAAGGAGCATCCAGGAGGGCTTCTTAAAACAATATGTAAACAGTCCAACTAGGGAAGGGGCGGTACTGGACCTGGTATTGGGGAATGAGCCCGGCCAGGTGGTAGATGTTTCAGTAGGGGAGCATTTCGGTAACAGTGACCACAATTCAGTAAGTTTTAAAGTACTGGTGGACAAGGATAAGAGTGGTCCGAGGATGAATGTGCTAAATTGGGGGAAGGCTAATTATAACAATATTAGGAGGGAACTGAAGAACATAGATTGGGGGCGGATGTTTGAGGGCAAATCAACATCTGACATGTGGGAGGCTTTCAAGTGTCAGTTGAAAGGAATACAGGACAGGCATGTTCCTGTGAGGAAGAAAGATAAATACGGCAATTTTCGGGAACCGTGGATGACGAGTGATATTGTAGGCCTCGTCAAAAAGAAAAAGGAGGCATTTGTCAGGGCTAAAAGGCTGGGAACAGACGAAGCCTGTGTGGCATATAAGGAAAGTAGGAAAGAACTTAAGCAAGGAGTCAGGAGGGCTAGAAGGGGTCATGAAAAGTCATTGGCAAATAGGGTTAAGGAAAATCCCAAAGCTTTTTACACGTACATAAAAAGCAAGAGGGTAGCCACGGAAAGGGTTGGCCCACTGAAGGATAGGCAAGGGAATCTATGTGTGGAGCCAGAGGAAATGGGTGAGGTACTAAATGAATACTTTGCATCAGTATTCACCAAAGAGAAGGAATTGGTAGATGTTGAGTCTGGAGAAGGGGGTGTAGATAGCCTGGGTCACATTGTGATCCAAAAAGACGAGGTGTTGGGTGTCTTAAAAAATATTAAGGTAGATAAGTCCCCAGGGCCGGATGGGATCTACCCCAGAATACTGAAGGAGGCTGGAGAGGAAATTGCTGAGGCCTTGACAGAAATCTTTGGATCCTCGCTGTCTTCAGGGGATGTCCCGGAGGACTGGAGAATAGCCAATGTTGTTCCTCTGTTTAAGAAGGGTAGCAAGGATAATCCCGGGAACTACAGGCCGGTGAGCCTTACTTCAGTGGTAGGGAAATTACTGGAGAGAATTCTTCGAGACAGGATCTACTCCCATTTGGAAGCAAATGGACGTATTAGTGAGAGGCAGCACGGTTTTGTGAAGGGAAGGTCGTGTCTCACTAACTTGATAGAGTTTTTCGAGGAGGCCACTAAGATGATTGATGCAGGTAGAGCAGTAGATGTTGTCTATATGGACTTCAGTAAGGCCTTTGACAAGGTCCCTCATGGTAGACTAGTACAAAAGGTGAAGTCACACGGGATCAGGGGTGAACTGGCAAGGTGGATACAGAACTGGCTAGGCCATAGAAGGCAGAGGGTAGCAATGGACGGATGCTTTTCTCATTGGAGGGCTGTGACCAGTGGTGTTCCACAGGGATCTGTGCTGGGACCTTTGCTCTTTGTAATATATATAAATGATTTGGAGGAAAATGTAACTGGTCTGATTAGTAAGTTTGCAGACGACACAAAGGTTGGTGGAATTGCGGATAGCGATGAGGACTGTCTGAGGATACAGCAGGATTTAGATTGTCTGGAGACTTGGGCGGAGAGATGGCAGATGGAGTTTAATCCGGACAAATGTGAGGTAATGCATTTTGGAAGGGCTAATGCAGGTAGGGAATATACAGTGAATGGTAGAACCCTCAAGAGTATTGAAAGTCAAAGAGATCTAGGAGTACAGGTCCACAGGTCATTGAAAGGGGCAACACAGGTGGAGAAGGTAGTCAAGAAGGCATACGACATGCTTGCCTTCATTGGCCGGGGCATTGAGTATAAGAATTGGCAAGTCATGTTGCAGCTGTATAGAACCTTAGTTAGGCCACACTTGGAGTATAGTGTTCAATTCTGGTCGCCACACTACCAGAAGGATGTGGAGGCTTTAGAGAGGGTGCAGAAGAGATTTACCAGAATGTTGCCTGGTATGGAGGGCATAAGCTATGATGAGCGATTGAATAAACTCGGTTTGTTCTCACTGGAACGAAGGAGGTTGAGGGGCGACCTGATAGAGGTATACAAAATTATGAGGGGCATAGACAGAGTGGATAGTCAGAGGCTTTTCCCCAGGGTAGAGGGGTCAATTACTAGGGGGCATAGGTTTAAGGTGAGAGGGGCAAAGTTTAGAGTAGATGTACGAGGCAAGTTTTTTACGCAGAGGGTAGTGTGTGCCTGGAACTCACTACCGGAGGAGGTAGTGGAAGCAGGGACGATAGGGACATTTAAGGGGCATCTTGACAAATATATGAATAGGATGGGAATAGAAGGATACGGACCCAGGAAGTGTAGAAGATTCTAGTTTAGTCGGGCAGTATGGTCGGCGCGGGCTTGGAGGGCCGAAGGGCCTGTTCCTGTGCTGTACATTTCTTTGTTCTTTGTTCTTTGTTCTTTGAGACGAAGTTGAATCCAAACTGAGGCTTTATTAGTATCAGATGTGTGGCCTCCCACAGCAGCTGACAAAATGGCTGCGAGCTGGAGGCCATGCATATTTATAACCTGGCTCCTGGGCGGAGCTAGCATGCAGGGGTCACAGGTGAATCTGTAGTGCAGGTTGTACCGTACAACCTCTAATATCAGAACACAGTGGTTTACCACATTCACCTCCTGTTAAAATTGAGTCCGGCGGGGGTGGTGGGTAACTATATACAATTAGCAATTATTAATATTTACAGAGCAGTAAAAAAAATGTCTCTGGTCATCCGGCGGGCCGGTCAGAGGTTCAGCCGGTCCGGCGCCTTGATGGTCCTTTGAGATCGACGAAGTGGTGACGGCGAAGTTGGCGCTGTCGTGGTCACAGTTGACTTCGGGAGCGTGCCGAAATCCTCTTCATCAATGGGGGTGGGCAGGGGGAGGACGGACGGTCCTAGGGGGGGGTGATGGGGGCAGCGGGGAAGGGGAGGGTGGCGCTGGGAGCGATGGGGGTGGTGTGGGGGTGGAACTTGCTGGTGCCAGGTCCCTGAGGGAGACGGTACCCTGGCGGCCATCAGGGAACGCCACGTAGGCGTACTGTGGGTTTGCGAGGAGCAGGTGCACCCTTTCCACCAACGGATCAGCCTTGTGGAGCCACACATTTTTACGGAGAAGCACGGTTCCCGGAGCTGTGAGTCAAGTTGGGAGCGATACCCCGGATGTGGACTTCCTGGGGAAGGCAAAAAAACGTTCATGCGGTGTACTGTTAGTCGCAGTGCAGAGTAATGAGTGAATGGAATGTAGTGCATCAGGGAGGACCTCTTGCCAGCGGGAGGCCGGGAGATTTCTGGACCGCAGGGCCAGCTGGACGGCCCTCCATACCGTCCCATTCTCCCTTTCTACCTGTCCGTTCCCCCGGGATTGTATGAAATGAAATGAAAATCGCTTATTGTCACAAGTAGGCTTCAAATGAAGTTACTGTGAAACGCCCCTAGTCACCACATTCCGGCGCCTGTTCGGAGAGGCTGGAACGGGAATTGAACCGTGCTGCTGGCCTGCCTTGGTCTGCTTTAAAAGCCAGCAATTTAGCCCAGTGTGCTAAACAAGTAGCTCGTCGTTCTGCTGGAGGCGATATCCCAGCTGAGCAGGAACTGGCGTAGCTCATCACTCATGAATGAGGATCCCCTGTCACTGTGGATGTAGGCGGGGAAGCCGAACAGAGTGAAGACAGAATTAAGGGCTTTAATGACGGTGGCAGACGTCATGTCAGGGCATGGGATGGCGAAGGGAAACCGGGAGTATTCATCGATCACACTGAGGAAATATATGTGTCGATCGGAGGAGGGGAGGGGGCCTTTGAAATCCACGCTGAGGCGTTCAAAGGGGCGGGAGGCCTTCACCAGGTGCGCGCGGTCCAGCCGATAGAAGTGCGGTTTGCACTCCGCACAGACCTGGCAGTCCTTGGTGATCGTCCTTACTTCCTCGACGGAGTAGGTCAAATTTCATGCCTTAATGAAATGGTACAACCGAGTGACTCCTGGGTGACAAAGGCTGTCGTGCAGGGCCCAGAGTCGGTCTACTTGTGCGCTGGCACATGTACCTTGGGATAGGGCGTCTGAGGGCTCGTTGAGTTTGCCAGGGCGATACTTAATCTCATAATTATAGGTGTGATGCATGATCAATGACCACTAAAGCGAGGTTGTAGTCCAACTGAAGGCTTTAATAAGCTAGATGTTTCCCCCAGCAGCTCAGGTACAGAATGAAGGCTGCTGGGGCGGCACGGGCTCTTGTACCCAGCCTTGCAGGGTGGATCTACCATACAGTTTGACCAATAGGAAACATACAATATCTACCAATGGTGTTCCAGCATTACCAGGTACCATAATACCTCTACACAGACTACCACATTCACCCCCTGTTAAAAAAGAGTCCGGCGGGGGTGGTGGCTTGATATTACAACATGGTAACATGTTAGAAATTATAGTTATGGAGGTACCGTAATACCTCCGTACAGCGTTTTGTCTTATTGTCGTAACTATTTACAGATTCACAATTAACTATATACACTTCCAAATTCGGCGGCCCTATACCCCCTCTCACTGTCTGCAGCCTCGCGACCCTCAAGGTCGATCCGCCTTCCCTGTTTGCGAACCTCACCCCGGATTGCAAACCCGTCGCCACCAGAAGCAGACAGTACAGTGCCCAGGATCGGATCTTTATTAGGTCAGAGGTCCAAAGGCTACTGAGGGAAGGAGTCATTGAACCTACCAACAGTCCCTGGAGAGCTCAAGTAGTGGTGGTAAAGACCGGGGAGAAGCATAGGATGGTCATCGACTACAGTCATCAACAGGTTTACGCAGCTGGACGCGTACCCTCTCCCCCGCATATCCGACCTGGTAAACAGGATCACGCATTACAAGGTCTTCTCCACGGTGGATCCTAAGTCCGCCTACCACCAGCTCTCCATCCGCACTAGTGACCACAAGTACACTGCCTTTGAGGCAGATGGGCTCTACCACTTCTTAAGGGTTCCCTTCGGTGTCACTAACGGGGTCTCTGTCTCCCAGCGCGAGATGGACCGAATGGTTGACCGGTAGGGTTTACGGGCAACATTCCCGTATCTCGATAATGTCACCACCTGCGGCCACGACCAGTAGGACCACGACACCAACCTCCGAAAATTCCTCCAGACCGCAAAGATCCTTAACCTTACGTATAACAAGGATAAATGCGTGTTTAGCACCGACCGCCTAGCCATCCTCGGCTACATAGTGCGAAATGGAGTTATAGGCCCCGACCCTGAACGCATGCGCCCCCTTATGAAGTTCCCCCTCCCTCACTGCTCCAAGGCCCTGAAGCGCTGCCGAGGGTTTTTCTCCTACTATGCCCAGTTGGTCCCCAAATATGCGGACAAGGCCCGTCCCCTGATCCAGTCCAGTCTTTCCCTGTCGATAGAGGCCCGCCAGGTCTTCAGCCGCATCAAAGCAGACATTGCAAAGGCCACGATGCACGCCATCGACGAGTCCCTCCCCTTCCAGGTCGAGAGCGACGCGTCTGACGTAGCTCTGGCGGCCACCCTCAACCAAGCGGGCAGACCCGTGGCCTTCTTCTCACGTACCCTCCATGCTTCCGAAATCCACCACTCCTCAGTCGAAAAGGAGGCCCAGGCCATAGTAGAAGCTGTGCGACATTGGAGGCATTACCTGGCCGGCAGGAGATTCACTCTCCTCACTGACCAACGGTCGGTTGCTTTCATGTTCGATAATGCACAGCGGGGCAAGATAAAAAATGATAAGATCTTGCGATGGAGGATCGAACTCTCCACCTATAACTACGAGATCTTGTATCGTCCCGGGAAGCTACACGGGCCTCCTGATGCCCTGTCCTGCGGCAGATGTGCCAACGGTCAAATGGACCGCCTCCGAGCCCTCCACGAGGACCTCTGCCACCCGGGGGTCACTCGCTTCTTTCACTTTATCAAGACCCGCAACCTGCCCTACTCCATCGAGGAGGTCAGGACAGCCACCAGGAATTGCCAAATCTGCGCGGAGTGGAAACCGCACTTCTACAGGCCAGAGAAAGCGTACTTGATAAAGGCTTCCCGACCGCAACACGTACTTCCTGAACGTGATTGACGAGTACTCCCGGTTCCCATTCGCCATCCCCTGCCCCGAAATGACCGCAACCACCGTCATCAAGGCCCTCCATAGCATCTTTACGCTGTTCGGGTTCCCCGCTTACATACGTAGTGAGCGACGAACTGCGTCAATTCCTGCTCAGCAAGGGCATTGCTTCGAGCAGGACAACCAGTTACAACCCCCGGCGTAACGGACAGGTAGAGAGGGAGAACGGAACGGTCTGGAAGACCGTCCTACTGGCCCTACGGTCCAGAAATCTCCCAGTCTCCCGCTGGCAGGAAGTCCTACCGGATGCCCTCCAATCCATCCGGTCACTGCTTTGTAGCACGAGCAACCAAACACCTCACAAACGTCTCCTCGTCTTCCCCAGGAAGTACTCCTCTGGGACCTCGTTCCCGACCTGGCTGGCAGCTCCCGGACCCAACCTGCTCCGAAAACACGTGCGGGCGCACAAGTCGGACCCGTTGGTCGAGAGGATCCATCTTCTCCATGCTAACCCCTAGTACGCCTACATGGCGTACCCCGACGGCCAGCAAGATACGGTCTCCCTACGAGACCTGGCGCCCGCTGGATCCCCATGCACACCCCAGCCACCAGTCCCACCCTCCCTCCCACCGGTGCACCTTCCAGCTGCCCCCTTCCCAGGAGGATCGGTCCTTCCGCCAGCCCAGTCTAGGCCCCCCTGCCCACCAACGCACACCGCAGCCGCTCCCTTCCCAGGTCAACCGGCTTCCCCAGTGGGGCAGCACGGTAGCATTGTGGATAGCACAATTGCTTCACAGCTCCAGGGTCCCATGTTCGATTCCGGCTTGGGTCACTGTCTGTGCAGAGTCTGCACATCCTCCCCGTGTGTGCATGGGTTTCCTCCGGGTGCTCCGGTTTCTTCCCACAGTCCAAAGATGTGCAGGTTAGGTGGATTGGCCATGACAAATTGCCCTTAGTGTCCAAAATTGCCCTTAGTGTTGGGTGGGGTTACTGGGTTATGGGGATCGGGTGGAGGTGTTGACTTTGGGTAGGGTGCTCTTTCCAAGAGCTGATGCAGTCTCGATGGGCCGAATGGCCTCTTTCTGCACTGTAAATTCTATGTTAACCTAGGGGTGTTGAAGCTGCCACAGAGATCGAGGCCATGCTCCCAGAGTCACAGGCGCCCAAGCCTTCACCGGCGTCACCACCAAAGCTTCGACGATCACAGAGGACGACCAGGGCCCCCGATCGACTGATTGCTTCATTTTAAAGTGTATATAGTTAATTGTGAATCTGTAAATAGTTACGACAATAAGACAAAATGCTGTACGGACGTAATACGGTACCTCCATAACTATAATTTCTACCACGTTTTAGTGGTCATTGATCGTGCATCAATTTAATAAGCTAGATGTTTCCCCCAGCAACTCAGTTACAGAAAGAAGGCTGCTGGGGTGGCACGAGCTCTTATACCCCGCCTTGCAGGGCGGAGCTACCATACAGTTTGACCAATAGGAAACATACAAAAGCTACCAATGGTGTTCCAGCATTACCAGGTACCATAATACCTCTACACAGACTACTACAAGGTGGAGAGCTCGATTCTCCACTGCAAGATTTTATCATTTTTGATCTTGCCCCGCTGTGTTGTTGTTGAACATGAAGGCTACCGACCGCTGGTCAGTGAGGAGAGTGAATCTCCTGCAGGCCAGGTAATGCCTCCAATGTCGCACAGCCTCAACAATAGCCTGGGCCTCTTTTCCGATGGATGAGTGCCGAATTTCGGAGACATGGAGGGTGCGGGAAAAAAATGCCACGGGCCTGCCTGCCTGGTTGAGGGTGGCGGTAAGGGCGACGTCCGATGTCTCGCTTTCTACTTGGAAAGGAAGTGGTTCGTCTATAGTGCGCATTCCAGCTTTGGCAATATCAGCTCTGATCCGGGCAAAAGACTGTTGGGCCTCGGCCGTCAGGGGGAAATGAGTGGACTGTATGAGGGGGCGGGCCTTGTCCGCATAGTTTGGGACCCACTGCGCGTAATATGAGAAGAACCCCAGGCAGCGTTTGAGGGCCTTGGGGCAGTGGGGGAGGGGGAGCTCCATGAGGGGACGCATGCGGTCGGTATCGGGCCCCAGAACTCCGTTCTGGACCACATAGCCGAGGATGGCTAAGCGGTTTGTACGGAACACACACTTCTCCTTGTTATACGTGAGGTTGAGGAGAGTGGCTGTGCGGGGAAATTTAGCGAGGTTGGCGTCGTGGTCCTGCTGATCATGGACACAGATGGTCACATTGTCTAGGTACGGAAACGTGGCCCGCAAGCTGTACCGGTCGACCATTCGGTCCATCTCCCTTTGGAAGACCGAAACCCCATTGGTGACGCCGAAGGGGACCCTAAGGAAGTGATATAGCTGGCCGCCTGCCTCGAAGGCGGTGTATGGGCGGTCCGATTTATGGATGGGGAGCTGGTGGTAAGCGGATTTCAGGTCCACCGTTAAGACCCGGTACTGTGCAATCTGGTTAACCATGTCAGATATGCGTGGGAGGGGGTACGTGTCGATCTACCTGTTGATGGTCTGGCTGTAGTCCATGACCATTCGGTTTTTCTCCCCAGACTTAACCACTACCACTTGAGCTCTCCAGGGGCTGTTGCTGGCCTCGATGATTCCCTCCCGAAGCAACTGCTGGACCTCGGACCTGATGAAGGCCTTATCCTGGGAGCTGTACCGTCTGCTCCTGGTGGCGACGGGTTTGCAATCTGGAGTTAAATTGGCAAATAGGGAAGGAGGATCGACCTTTAGGATCACGAGGCCGCACAGTGAGGGGTGGTAAGGGTCCGCCGAATTTAAGGGTCAGGCTCTGGAGGTTGCACTGGAAGTCCAGGCCGAGGATAAGTGCAGCGCAGAGGTTAGGGAGGATGTAGAGGCCCCGATATTACAGGCGATCGAAGGGCTAAAGGATGAGCAAAAGACCCAGGAGCGGGAGCTTCGGGTCGTGAAGGCAAAGGCTGCCGAGAACGAGGGCGATATACAGGGCCTGGTGGTGAAAACGGAGATGCACGAGGCACACCATAAACGATGTGTGGAAAGACTGGAGGTGTTGGAGAATAACGCGAGGAGGAATAATTTAAGGATTCTTGGTCTTCCTGAAGGTGCAGAAGGAGCAGACGTCAGGGCATATGTGAGCACGATGCTGCACTCGTTAATGGGAGCGGAGGCCCCGGCGGGTCCGCTGGAGGTGGAGGGAGGATACCGAGTGATGGCGCGAGGACCGAGAGCAGGAGAAATTCCTAGAGCCATAGTGGTGAGATTCCTCCGTTTTAAGGACAAAGAGATGGTCCTTAGATGGGCAAAGAAAACTCGGAGCAGTTGGTGGGAGAACGCGGTGATCCGTGTATATCAAGACTTGAGTGCGGAGGTGGCGAGAAGGAGGGCGAGCTTTAATCGGGCCAAGGCGGTGCTTCACAAAAAGAAGATAAAATTTGGAATGCTGCAACCGGCAAGACTGTGGGTCACATATCAAGGGAGGCACCACTACTTTGAGACGGCGGATGAAACGTGGACTTTTATTGTGGAAGAAAAACTGGAATAAGCGGGTTATTAAAAAAGAACGTTTGAAACAAAGTGGTGGGGTGAGTATGGGGGGCGAAGAGGGGGGAAAGATGAGTTTTATGTTATTAATCCTGCGATGCGGTAACTTTTCTCTCTTCCACAGGTGGTGGTGGAGGGAGGAAGGGAGGTGGAGGAGATGGGGCGTTGGCCATGGGGGGGCGGGGCCAAAAGGGAAGCGCGGGCTTTGTTCCCGCACTATGATAATCATGGCGGGAATAGTGAAGCAGGAAGGAGGGGGCGTCGCACGGTGCGAGCCGAGGTCACGGAGGGAAGCCGAGGTCGGCCAGAGTTTGCTGACTTCTGGGAGCAACATGGGGGGTGTAACTACGCTAGTGGGGGATCTAGCGGGGGGGGTGAGAGAGGGGAGTTACTGGGTTGCTGCTGCTGGGGAGAGGGGGGAGCCGGAATGGCGTGGGGTGGGCGGGGGGGGCACCGCCTGGGGGGGACACAGCTGCGTGGGAACCGGGTGAGGAGCTGGAAAAAGGTGATGGCTAATCGGCATGGGGGGGGGGGGGGTAAAAAGCCCCCCAACCCGGTTGATCACGTGGAATGTGAGAGGGCTGAACGGGCCGATAAAGAGGGCACGAGTACTCGCACACCTTAAGAAACTTAAGGCAGACGTGGTTATGTTACAAGAGACGCACTTGAAACTTATAGACCAGGTTAGACTACGCAAACGATGGGTGGGGCAGGTGTTTCATCCGGGGCTAGATGCGAAAAACAGGGGGGTGGCTATACTAGTGGGGAAGCAGGTTATGTTTGAGGCAAAGACCATAGTGGCGGATAGCGGGGGCAGATACGTGATGGTGAGTGGCAAATTACAGGGGGAGGCGGTGGTCTTGGTAAACGTATATGCCCCGAACTGGGATGATGCCAATTTTATGAGGCGCATGCTAGGACGCATCCCGGACCTAGAGGTGGGAAAGTTGGTAATGGGGGGAGATTTTAATACGGTGCTGGAGCCAGGGCTGGACAGGTCGAGATCCAGGACTGGAAGGAGGCCGGCTGCAGCCAAGGTGCTTAAAGATTTTATGGAGCAGATGGGAGGAGTAGACCCGTGGAGATTTAGCAGACCTAGGAGTAAGGAGTTTTCGTTTTTCTCCTATGTCCACAAAGTTTATTCGCGAATAGACTTTTTTGTTTTGGGAAGGGCGTTGATCCCGAAGGTGAGGGGGACGGAGTATACGGCTATAGCCATTTCGGATCACGCTCCACATTGGGTAGACTTGGAGATAGGGGAGGAAACAGAAGGGCGTCCACCCTGGAGAATGGACATGGGACTAATGGCAGATGAAGGGGTGTGTCTAAGGGTGAGGGGGTGCATTGAAAAATACTTGGAACTCAATGATAACGGGGAGGTCCAGGTGGGAGTGGTCTGGGAGGCGCTGAAGGCAGTGGTTAGAGGGGAGCTGATATCAATAAGGGCACATAAAGGAAAGCAGGAGAGTAGGGAACGGGAGCGGTTGCTGCAAGAACTTCTGAGGGTGGACAGGCAATATGCGGAGGCACCGGAGGAGGGACTGTACAGGGAAAGGCAAAGGTTACACGTAGAATTTGACTTGCTGACAACGGGTACTGCAGAAGCACAGTGGAGGAAGGCACAGGGTGTACAGTATGAGTATGGGGAGAAGGCGAGCAGGTTGCTGGCCCATCAATTGAGGAAAAGGGGAGCAGCGAGGGAAATAGGGGGAGTGAGGGATGAGGAAGGAGAGATAGAGCGGGGAGCGGAGTGAGTGAATGGAGTGTTCAAGGCATTCTATAAAAGATTATACGAAGCTCGGCCCCCGGATGGGAAGGAGAGAATGATGTGCTTCCTGGACCGGCTGGAATTTCCTAAGGTGGAGGAGCAGGAGAGGGTGGGACTGGGAGCACAGATCGAGATAGAGGAAGTAGTGAAAGGAATTAGGAGTATGCAGGCGGGGAAGGCTCCGGGACCGGATGGATTTCCAGTCGAATTTCATAGGAAATATGTGGACTTGCTTGCCCCGATACTGATGAGAACCTTTAATGAGGCGAAGGAAAGGGGACAGCTGCCCCCGACTATGCCGGAGGCAACGATATCGCTTCTCCTAAAGAAGGAAAAAGACCCGCTGCAATGCGGGTCCTATAGACCTATTTCCCTCCTAAATGTAGACGCTAAGATTCTGGCCAAGGTAATGGCAATGAGGATAGAGGATTGTGTCCCGGGGGTAGTCCATGAGGACCAAACTGGGTTTGTGAAGGGGAGACAGCTGAATACGAATATACGGAGGCTGCTAGGGGTAATGATGATGCCCCCACCAGAGGGGGAAGCGGAGATAGTGGTGGCGATGGATGCCGAGAAAGCATTTGATAGAGTGGAGTGGGATTATTTGTGGGAGGTGTTGAGGAGATTTGGCTTTGGAGATGAGTATATTAGATGGGTACAGCTGCTGTATAGGGCCCCGATGGCGAGCGTGGTCACGAATGGACGGGGGTCTGCGTATTTTCGGCTCCATAGAGGGACGAGGCAGGGATGTCCTCTGTCCCCATTATTGTTTGCACTGGCGATTGAGCCCCTGGCAATAGCATTGAGGGGTTCCAGGAAGTGGAGGGGAGTACTCAGGGGAGGAGAGGAACACCGGGTATCTCTTTACGCGGACGATTTATTGGTGTATGTGGCGGACCCGGCGGAGGGGATGCCTGAGATAATGCGGATACTTGGGGAGTTTGGAGAATTTTCAGGATATAAGCTGAACATGGGGAAAAGTGAGCTGTTTGTGGTGCATCCAGGGGAGCAGAGCAGAAAAATAGAGGACTTACCGCTGAGGAAGGTAACAAGGGACTTTCGCTACTTGGGGATCCAGATAGCCAAGAATTGGGGTACATTGCATAGGTTAAACTTAACGCGGTTGGTGGAACAGATGGAGGAGGACTTCAAAAGATGGGACATGGTATCCCTGTCACTGGCAGGGAGGGTACAAGCGGTTAAAATGGTGGTCCTCCCGAGATTCCTCTTTGTGCTTCAGTGCCTCCCGGTGGTGATCACGAAGGCTTTTTTCAAAAGGATTGAGAAGAGTATCATGAGTTTTGTGTGGGCCGGGAAGACCCCGAGAGTGAGGAAGGGATTTTTGCAGCGTAGTAGGGATAGCGGGGGGCTGGCGCTACCGAGCCTGAGTGAGTACTACTGGGCCGCCAACATCTCAATGGTATGTAAGTGGATGGGAGAAGAGGAGGGAGCGGCGTGGAAGAGATTGGAGAAGGCATCCTGTAGGGGGACTTGCCTACAAGCCATGGTGATGGCGCCGTTGCCGTTCTCACCGAAGAAATACACCACAAGCCCGGTGGTGGTGGCTACTCTGAAAATTTGGGGGCAATGGAGACGGCATAGGGGAAAGACGGGAGCCTCGGTGTGGTCCCCGATAAGAAATAATCATAGGTTTGCTCCGGGGAGAATGGATGGGTGATTTGGAACATGGCAAAGAGCAGGAGTAACACAATTGAGAGATCTGTTTGTAGATGAGACGTTTGCAAGTCTGGGAGCGCTGACCGAAAAATATGGGTTGCCCCAAGGGAATGCATTCCGGTATATGCAACTGAGGGCTTTTACGAGGCAACAGGTGAGGGAATTCCCGCAGCTCCCGACGCAGGAGGTGCAGGACAGAGTGATCTCAAAAACATGGGTGGGGGACGGTAAGGTGTCAGACATATATAGGGAGATGAGAGACGAGGGGGAGATTATGGTAGACGAGCTGAAAGGGAAATGGGAAGATGAGCTGGGGGAGGAGATTGAGGAGGGGCTGTGGGCTGATGCCCTAAGTAGGGTAAACTCATCGTCCTCGTGTGCCAGGCTAAGCCTGATACAATTTAAGGTGTTACACAGGGCGCATATGACTGGAACACGGCTTAGCAAATTTTTTGGAGTAGAGGATAGGTGTGCGAGATGCTCGAAAAGCCCAGCGAATCACACCCACATGTTCTGGTCATGTCCGGCACTACAGGGGTTTTGGGTGGGGGTGACAAAGGTGTTTTCGAAGGTAGTGGGGGTCCAGGTCGAACCAAGCTGGGGGTTGGCTATATTTGGGGTTGCAGAAGAGCCAAGAGTGCAGGAGGCGAGAGAGGCTGATGTTTTGGCCTTTGCGTCCCTAGTAGCCCGGCGCAGGATACTGTTGATGTGGAAGGAAGCCAAGCCCCCGGGTGTGGAGACCTGGATAAATGACATGGCAGGGTTTATAAAGCTGGAACGGATTAAGTTTGTCCTAAGATCGGCTCAAGGGTTCACCAGGCGGTGGCAGCCGTTCGTCGAATAACTCACAGAAAGATAGAGGGAATGGAAAAGAAGAAGACAGCAGCAGCAGCCCGGGGGGGGGGGGGGGGGGGGGGGGGGGGTCGGGGGAGGGGGAGGAGGAACCAGAGGGATTCTCAGGGATGTTAATATATAAGTATAATATGTATAGGTTGTTGTTATAGATAATTGTATATTGGACTGTTAAAACATATTTTTGGAGAATATTTATCTGGGACAAGGCAGTTGCCATTTAGTTTTGTTTTTGTTTATATATTATTTATTTATTGTTTATAAAACTGGCCATTGTTATTTATATTGTTATATTACTGTGTAAAGGATACACAATGCACTGTGATGGTTGGCCAAAAATTTTCAATAAAATATTTTTTTTTTTAAAAAGGGAGGATGTAGAGGCGAAAGCCGTGGATTCTATGCCTTGGACTGTGAGCGTGACCGTGCAGTACCCCCGGATCGCTACGCGATGGGATCCGGAGGCCAGGGAGATACTTTGATTGGTAGTGTGTACCTTAAGGGAGCAGCACCTTACCGTATTCGGGTGTACAAAGCTCTCAGTGCTCCCAGAGTCCAGTAGGCAGGTCACATGGCCGGTGACTTTCACGCTGGTGGATGCGTTGGTCAGATTATGTGGTCGGGACTGGTCGATTGCCATGGAGGCGAGCCGTGGTTGATCGTCGGGTAGTGAGGCGGCCGTTGTGTTGAGGTCCTTGAACACCGTTGGTATCCATGTGCTGCGAGGTGGACAAGATGGTGGCGCCGGAGATCCTGGGGATTACAAAATGGCGGCGCCCATAGAACGCATGTTGCAGAGGTGGTGCAAAATGGCGGCGCCCATGAAACGCACGTGTTGTGCGGGGGAGAAGATGGCGGCGCCCATTGGTCGCACATGGCCTGGGACGAGAGGAGGATGGCGGCGCCCATTGTCCGTGACCGGGGGGGGGGGGGGGCGATCGCGGCCGCTGAGCAGGCCTGGCACACCGCAGCAAAGTGGCCCTTCATCCCGCAGGCCTTACAAAGGGCAGCACGGGGCGGGCAGCGTGGCGGGGGTGTTTTTGCTGGCCGCAGAAATAGCATCAGGGCCCCCCCGTGATCATTGGCTGGCGCGTAGCGCAGGCATATTGGGTGGGTAGCGCCCCCGCTGGGGCGGCTGCATGTGGGGCCCATGAAGAGTAGGAGTTGGCCGCGCAGTTGGGGGCGTAGGACTGGACGTTGCGCAGGGCGACCGTCATGGATAGCGCTAGTGTTTTAGTCACTGCGAGGTCGCGCGTGGCCCATTCTAGGAGCCGCTGCTTGATAACATCAGAACCAATCCGTTACAAAAGCATCCCGCAAAAGGAGATCTGAGTGCTCCTTAGCTGTAACGTCCTGGCATCACAGTCCCGGACTAGTGGGATCAGGGCCCTCCAGAAGTCCTCGATTGACTCACCAGGTAGTTGAGTACGCGATGTGAGCGCGTGTCTGGCGAAGAGCGTGTTCGTCTTCTGTTCATAATTTTCTTTGAGTCGAGTCATGGCATCAGTGTAATTGGGCGCATCCTGGATCAACGGGAAGACTTTGGAGCTGAGTCTGGAGTCCAATATTTGAATCTTCTGAGCCTTTGGAACAGGGGCCAGCGCCGCATTGATATACACTTCAAAACAAGCTAGCCAGTGCTGGAAGTCCTTTCTGGCGTCGCTTGCGTGTGGATCCAGGTGCAGGTGATCTGGTTTAATCCAGAGGTCCATCTTCTGAATCCGATACTAATAATTTGAGGCACAATCAATTTGTGGCCTCACACAGCAGCTGACGAAATGGCAGCAAGCTGGAAGCCACGCATATTTATATCCCGGCTCCTGGGCCATGCAGGGCCACAGGTGAACCTGTAGTGCAGGTTCTACCGTACAACCTCTAATATCAGAACACAGTGGTTTACCACAACATTATCAGAAATAGAAGATAACTTAGCAACATTGATAAAATTAATGTTTTATGCAAAAATGTGGAGCAGCCATTTAGAAGTAGAAACTTTGATTTAAAAGCAATGGCGGAATGTTATGGAGTTTGAAGCACAGCTACAGGCCATTTGGCACAATTGATTCATGCCAGTGTCGGTGCCCATATCAGCCAAGCCCATCTCTCTTCATCTAGTCCGATCAGAAACCACTATCATTTGAACATCTTAATAGATCCCCTAAAGCACAGCTCTTGGTGCTGTTATGAGTCATTTGTGAACTCAATAGGGCCTATTTTAACTCCTGTCCAGAGGTCATTTGAACAGTCAGAAGCAGATGGCAAAGCCACTGGATCCTCCACAACATCAAATCCGAAGGTACTTAAAACTCCCAAGCCTGATCTGCACAGGCTATGAGGGAAGTAGGTGGAAGTGGAGAGCAGCAAAGGACAAGGGAAGGCCCACGCTTTCCTTGTGAGGTTCGGAGGAACGTTTCTCCTTCATGTTGTCGGACAAAGAAGAAAAAACAATGACCTCTCTGGGCTTCTTCTGATATGGCATTTTTTTTTGCTGTTGGAATGGCGTGGCAGGGAAACCATATCCTCAGGTTAAAGTTACAATTGTGCCCAATCAAAAGAAGGACCCCAGAGAGTCTTCCAGTAGCTGGGTGTCCGTCTCACCTATCTAAAACGTAGGTGAACCTGTGGGGACGATGGCAATGGTCATTTTGATTGCTGGATCATTCAGTTTCCACTGTGGGGATCAATGGGATAAAATCAACCCTCATAATCTATGGCCAACAGCCATAATCTGTGCATTGGTTTTAACAATTTGTGGCTCTTCTTTTTTGAAATGGGTTGATCAAAATTGAATGCAACATCCAAGTACAATAGTTTGCATTTGACACTACTCCACAGCCTGGGAACGTACAGCTATCCAGATGTACCTTTTACCTTGGCAGTCTGCAATGTAACGTTCAATACCTTAACAAGAAATATCTTGTTATTTAATTTTCTGCTTGGAATAAAATACTTAGCTCAGTATTGCATGCTAGGGATCCAAGATACTGCTCCAGAAGGTGCCTTTGAAAAATATCACCCTCTTTATAAAATTCTGCTTTGCCAGACAGGTTGGTATCATCCGCACACTAAAATAACCTCACTGAAACTATTAATATGCATAAGACAAATAGTAACGAGGTTTCAGGGTGGATGCCTGAGGGGGTCCATCAGTTATAGCAGCTCAGTTAGAACTGTTTAATTGTTAACTACAGTATGCTTCAAATTATCCAGTCTATTTATCATTTAATTTTATGATTTCCTGTTTGATCTTTAGAACTTCCACTTTAGTCGTAAGTTTCTTGTGGGTGATTTTTTTTTAAGAAGGCAAGATTTTCAGTCATATTACCTCAGAGAATTCCACTATGACTGTTAGGCATGATCTGCCTTTCATGAATCCACTTTGGCTGAGATATATTGCCTGCTCTCTTGCCAAATTTCTTGAGTTACTTTCTTTGTAACGGACTAACATGTCTTTCATTACAGATGCTGACCTCACAGACCTATACAGTAATTTCTCCCATAATTCACTCTAGTGACATATTAAAACATTAGCCACTTTCCAGTTTATTTTTGGGGGTTGTGTTTCTTTGCATTATGTTGTAAAAGTTCCATCAGAACCCACCTATTTTTACCCTTGTTTTTTAAGGGCCAGTTCAATTGATGGTTATTGTTTTCATTTTGAATTTTCAAATATCCCTTTTGTGATTTGATTTGAAAACAATGCCTTAAATTAAAATGCAGTGAACACTGTTGATTTGTTAAAAAGGGTATTATTTTAATAGTCCAGCTGAAAATAATGCAGACTGAACAATGAAGCTTTACAGAAGTAACCCTTCCACAAAACCTAACACACAGCACATTTTCATTCCTCTATATCTAAAGGGAATCAATATCGGCATTGTATGAAACAAATCTAAAAAATCATCACACAAATTAACAAATATTCAAGTATAGACAGAACAAAATGCAGAAGCTGATAAATTGCTATTTTAACTCTTGATGTGTAATTCAACTTTGCTTTAGAAGTTTCATTCTGTTCCTTCACCAGCTGTAGGAAAAAGCATTTGGGGAAAAATATACATAATGAAATTAACACCAATGCAATAATTTGCATACAAGCACAATTTACGGTCAATGTAATAAACTCAGAATAAATATGATGTTTCATTGCAGTGTAATCAATTGGAAATACATGCAGAGTTTAATGACAGTAAGATAATTAGGTATAGCGCACAAGTTTAGTTGTAGTGTAATAATGGATTTAAAAAGTCAGAGTTTAACATCAGTGGGGATAAATTGAGTGGAAATGTTGGGGTTAATTGCATTGTAGCAAATTGGATAATCGGGCATGAACCTAGTGGTGGTGTAATAAAATGGTCAAAGCTGCAGAGTTGGATGGTAAAAGTAGAATATATTCAGCATGCATGAGATTAACGATGGTGTAATAAATGGGTATGAGTGCAAGTCCAGAAATTCCTGGTTAAGGAAAGGTGGAAATTGCCAATTGCTTCTTTGTTGGGGCAGGATATTTTGACGGGCTGTCCCTAAACCTCCGTCTATCTAGTCTCCTGATGGCCAGATTCTTGTGTTGTCCCATCAGCATTATTCAAATTAAATGTGTCAAGGGTTTACAAGGGGTCAGACTCCACCAATTTTGACATGTGTGGGTCTCTCCACCATACGGGATCAGGAATTGGCAATTTGCAGAGTTCAATGGTAGTGTAATAAATTCAGTATAAATACTGAAGTTAATGGTAACATCATTGGTTAGGTGTTCATGGCATGATGTTAATGATGGTAGAATAAACTGGATGTACATGTAATGTTTAATTCCAGTATAATAAATTACAAATTAATTAATTATAAATGAAGTGGTTAATTGCAGAATATTAAATTATAAATTAATTTTAGTTTAGGTATTTAATTGTAGCATAATAAATTGGATATAAATGCAGTTTAACTCTAGTATAATAAATTATAAATTGAAATTAATTATAAATGAAGTGTTTAATTCCAGTATAATAATTGCTTATAAATGCAGAGGTTAATAGCTGGATAATAAATTAAATGCACATGCGGGAGATGAATGTTGATGGAATAAATTAAGTATAGAAACAGAATTTGATGGCAAGTGCTATACAAGATAAAAGTTAGATGTTGCCTATTATCATTGTGGCATAATGTCCAAAAAAATCCCTCTTCAGATATATAAAAAATATTCTGAAGCATATTTACAAAAGACAGCAAGTGGAGACTAATTATTTTGTATTTAGGTATGTTTTGTGCTTCTGTTTCGAGGAATATAAACGCATGGATTAAACGCCATCTCTAAGTGAAATCCCTCATTTTGCCAGCGGGGAGCAGTCTTTCACCACCTCTGCAGTAATGTTCATGACACAAACTGGTCAATAGCAATATACCTCGGATAATGCAGATTTCATATTTCTCAAAAGGTTAACCATTAGTCTAGTTGTAGGGTGCGATCCAGTTATTTACATCTCAGCCATACATTTGGAAAGATCATTTCCTGGACAAGGTCTTGACCAAACTTGTGGATGCAGTGCTCAGACAGAGAGATTTTATTCAATAGTGTAAAATACATGATATTGGCCATTATCCACCACTTCCTGATCTTCATTTCCAAATTTCAGGGCAGCCCATCCACTATTTCCGTTTTACATTATTGGCAAAAGTTAAACTTGCCCCAAAGCATCTTGCGGGTGTGCAGGCATGAACACCACCAAAGTCAGTTAGTTGGCATCATTCCAAGAGTAAATTTGAATCCTTCCCTCAAGGGTAAGGCTTGTAACTTCATATATGTGAATCAATTGTTTACAGAGAATAATCCAATTATTTCACCACTTTTAGATTCACTCCCATTTACAATGTTCATAAATTAAGCATCCAGCACTAACTATTTCTGTAATCCATGCCATCTCTTAACCCTTACTATACAACTTTCAATTAGTACTCAGTGAGTTTGCACTGAGTGCTGACTGGGTTGCATTTGAGTGTTAAAGTGAGGGTTTGGTGACTGAGGGAGTTAGGTGAGGAGGGAGCAAGGTGCTCCTTTCATTTCATTTCCTACATTTCCTCAAAGAGCGTGAAGGGAGCTGGCCGTTTACAGAGAACGCAGCTGACTGGGAGCAGAGTCAGAGGGCAGAGTTCCAGTTGGTTCACAGGGCAGCTACATTCTGTAAGATAAGAGTTGTTTGTTTTTGGTTTTTTCATTTAAAAATTTTTTTGTTTTTTGCGGGCAGCAAGCTATCTTTGTATCATTTAGCCGAATCACCAATTTTAGAAGGTTCACTTGAGAGAGTAGCAGCAGTATATATATATTATTTTTTTAAGGGCCTAACGGGTGTTTAATCTTTTATTTTTTTCCCTTTGAAATCTCTCTGGGAATTCAGATCAGAGGGGATGGAAGCTAGGGCAGTTGCATGCTCCTCCTGCAGGATGTGGGTGGTGAAGGACACCACCAGTGTCCCCGCTGACTACACCTGCGGGAAGTGCACCCAACTCCAGCTCCTCAGAGACCGTGTTAGGGAACTGGAGCTGGATGAACTTTGGATCATCCGGGAGGCAGAGGGGGTGATAGAGAGGAGTTACAGGGAGGTAGCCACACCCAAGGCGAATCTGTGAGGAAGGATAGACAGTTGATAGGGCAAAGCTGCACTCAGTGGAATGGGTTAAAGTGTGTCTGTTTCAATGCAAGGAGTGTCAGGAATAAGGGAGATGAGCTTTGAGCATGGATCAGTACGTGGAACTACGATGTTGTGGCCATTACAGAGACGTGGATTTCACAAGGGCAGGAATGGTTGTTAGATGTTCGGGGTTTCGATGTTTTCAGAAGAATAAGGAGGGAGGTAAAAGAGGAGGGGGAGTGGCACTGTTAATTAGGGAGTGCATCACAGCTGCTGAAAAGGAGGTAGTCGAGGAGGGATTGTCTACTGAGTCAGTATGGGTAGAAGTCAGAGACAAGAAAGGAGTAGTCACTTTATTGGGTTACAGCTGGGTTACAGTCAGGAGAAGGAAAATGAACCAGCAGACAGTGCAGGGATCCCTCGTGGCCGTTCCCCTTCAAAACAAGTATACCGTTTTGGATGCTGTTGGGGGGAGGATGATCTACTGGGGGAAGGGCCTAGCGGCCAGGTCTCTGGCACTGAGCCTGGCTCTGTGGCTCAGAAGCATAGGGGGAGAATAGAAAAGCAATAGTGATAGGTGACTCAATGGTTATGGGGAATGGATAGGAGATTCTGTGGTCGCGAACGAGACTCCCGGAAGGTATGTTGCCTCCCGGGTGCCAGGGCCAGGGGTGTCTCGGATCGAGTCTACAGGATTCTTAAGGGGCAGGGGGAGCAACCAGAAGTCGTGGAGCACATAGGCACCAACAACACAGCTAAGAAAAGGGATGAGGATCTAAAAAGTGATTTTAGGGAAATAGGTTGGAAGCTAAAGAGCAGGATAAGCAGAGTAGTGATCTCAGGATTGCTACCGGTGCCACGTGCAAGTGAGGCAAGGAACAGAGAGCGAGTGCAGCTGAACACGTAGCTACAGGGTTGGTGCAAGAGGGAAGGCTTCAGATATGTAGATCATTGGGATATCTTCTGGGGAAGGTGGGACCTGTACATGAAGGACAGATTGCACCTAAACTGGAGGGGCACCAATATCCTGGGTGGGATGTTTGCTAGAGCTCTTCGGGAGGATTTAAACTAGTTTGGCAGGGGGAATGGGAACCAGAGCTATGGATCATAGGATACGGTAGCTGTTGAACAGTCAAGAGATAGTATGCGGCAAATCTGGGAGGAAGGATAGACAGTTGATAGGGCAAAGTTGCACTCAGTGGAATGGGTTAAAGTGTGTCTGTTTCAATGCAAGGAGTGTCAGGAATAAGGGAGATGAGCTTAGAGCATGGATCAGTACTTGGAACTACGATGTTTTCAGAAGAATAAGGAGGGCGGTAAAAGAGGAGGGGGAGTGGCTCTGTTAATTAGGGAGTGCATCACAGCTGCTGAAAAGGAGGTAGTCGAGGAGGGATTGTCTACTGAATCAGTATGGGTAGAAGTCAGAAACAAGAAAGGAATAGTCACTTTATTGGGAGATTTCTATAGACCCCCCCCCCCCCCCCATAGCAGCAGAGAGATAGAGGAATAGATTGGGCGGCAGATCTTGGAAAGGTGCAAAAGTAACAGAGTTGTTGTCATGGGAGATTTCAACTTCCCTAATATTGACTGGAACCTCCTTAATGCAAATGGTTTGGATGGAGCAGATTTTGTCAGGTGTGTATAGGAAGGATTCCTGACTCAATATGTAGATAGGCTGACTAGGGGGATGCCATATTGGACTTGGTGCTCGGCAACGAATCAGGCCAGGTAACATATGTCTCGGTGGGAGAGCATTTCGGTGAGTGATCACAACTCCTTGACCTTTACCATAGTCATGGAGAGGGACAGGAACAGACAGTATGGGAAGGTATTTAATTGGGGGAGGGGAAATTATACTGCTATTAGACAGGAGCTGAGGAGCATAAAGTGGGAACAATTGTTCTTGGGGAAATGCACAACAGTAATGTGGGGGTTGTTTAAGGAGCACTTGCTGCAAGTGCTGAATAGTTTTGTCCCACTGAGACGAGGAAGGAATGGTAAGGTGAAGGAGCCTTGGATGGCAAGAGAAGTGGAGCTTCTAGTCAAGAGGAAGAAGGAAGCTTACGTAAGGTTGAGGAAGCAAGGATCTGGCACGGCTCTAGAGGGTTACAGGAAGGAACTCAAAAATGGACTGAGGAGAGCTAGAAGGGGGCTCTGGAGGGAAGGATTAGGGAAAATCCCAAGGCGTTCTACACTTATGTGAGAAATAAGAAGATGATCAGGGTGAAAGTAGGACCGATCAGGGATAGTGGAGGGAAATTGTACCTAGAGTCTGAGGAGATGGGAGAGGCCCTAAATGAATATTTTGCTTCAGTATTCACTAGAGAGAGGGACCTTGTTGCTCATGAGAACAGTGTGAACCAGATTAATAGACTCGAGCAGGTTGGTATTAAGGGGGATGTGCTGGAAATTTTGAAAAGCATCAGGATAGATAAGTCCCCTGGGCCTGACGGGATATACCCAAGGTTACTACGCAAAGCAAGGGAGGAGATTGCTGCGCCATTGGCGATGATCTTTGCGTCCTCACTCTCCCCTGCAGTAGTACCGGATGATTGGAGGGAGGCGAATGTTGTTCCCCTGTTCAAGAAAGGAAATAGAAAAATCCCTGGGAATTACAGACTAGTCAGTCTTATGTCTGTAGTGAGCAAAATGCTGGAAATGATTCTGAGAGATTTATTTAGAAAAACATAGTTTGATTAAAAATAGTCAGCATGGCTTTGTGAGGGGCAAGTCATGCCTCACAAGCCTCATTGAATTCTTTGAGGGATGTGACGAGACACATTGATGAAGGTCGGGCAGTGGATGTGGTGTGTATGAATTTCAATAAGGCATTTGATATGGTTCCCCATGGTAGGTTCATTCAGAATGTTAAGGGGCATGGGATACAGGGAGATTTGGCTGTCTGGATACAGAATTGGCTGGCCGAAAGAAGACAGTGAGTGGTAGTGGATGGAAAGTATTCCGCCTGGAGGTTGGTGACCAGTGGTGTCCCGCAGGGATCTGTTCTGGGACCTCTGCTCTTTGTGGTTTTTATAACTGACTTGGATGAGGAAGTGGAAGGGTGGGTTAGTAAGTTTTCCGATGACACGAAGGTTGGGGGAGTTGTAGATAGTGTTGAGGGCTGTTGCAGGTTACAACAGGACATTGACAGGATGCAGAGCTGGGCTGAGAAGTGGCAGATGGAGTTCAACCTAAATAAATGAGAAGTGATTCATTTTGGAAGGTCGAATTTGAATGCGGAATACAGGGTTAAAGGCAGGATTCTTGGAAGTGTGGAGGAACAGAGGGATCTTGGGGTCCACGTACATAGATCCCTCAAAGTTGCCATCCAGGTTGTTAGGGTTGTTAAGAAGGCGTATGGTGTGTTGGCTTTCATTAACAGGGGGATTGAGTTTAAAAGCCGCAAGGTTTTGCTGCAGCTTTATAAAACCCTAGTTAGACCACACTTGGAATATTGTGTCCAGTTCTGGTCGCCTCATTATAGGAAGGATGTGAATGCTTTGGAAAGGGTACAGAGCAGATTTACCAGGATGCTGCCTGGACTGGAGGGCATGTCTTATAGATCATAGAATGCACAGTGCAGAAGGAGGTCATTCGGCCCATCGAGTCTGCACCGGCTCTTGGAAAGAGCACCCTACCCAAGGTCAACACCTCCACCCTATCCCCATAATCAAGTAACCCCACCCTACACTAAGGGCAATTTTGGACACTAAGGGCAATTTATCATGGCCAATCCAACTACCCTGCACATCTTTGGACTGTGGGAAGAAACCGGAGCACCCGGAGGAAACCCATGCACACACGGGGAGGATGTACAGACTCCGCACAGACAGTGACCCAAGCCGGAATCGAACCTGGGACCCTGGAGCTGTGAAGCAATTGTGCTATCCACAATGCTACCGTGCTGCCCGTAAAGGTTGTGGGAGCTAGGGCTTTTCTCACTGGAGCGAAGAAGGAAGAGAGGTGACTTGATAGAGGTGTACAAGGTGAAGAGAGGCATGGATAGAGTGGATAGTCAGAGACTTTTCCTCAGGGCGGAAATGGCTGTCACGAAGGGACATAATTTTAAGGTGATTGGAGGAAGATATAGGGGAGATGGCAGAGGTCGATTCTTTACGCAGAGAGTGGTGGGTGCGTGGAATGCACTGCCAGCAGAGGTGGTGGAGTCTGAGTCATTCGGGACATTTAAGCGACTCTTGGGCAAGCACATGGACAGCAGTAAATTGAAGGGGTGTAATTTAGGTTGATCTTAGATTAGAATAAATGGTCGGCACAACATCGTGGGCCGAAGTCCTGTACTATGCTGTACTGTTCTATGTTCTATGTACTCATGGGATTACATTACAAGTTATATTTACCTATTTTAGCCTCAAAGTTTGAGAACATCAATACTTTCAACTTGTATATCTCCAAAAACTATAACAGTATCTGGCTTCCAATCTTCTAATCGGTGTGGGTAGTCAAGGATATGTCTACCATTCACAGACACCTAAACAAAGAGTTTGTAAATGATAATTAATTCTCAAAACAAATGATATGTTTGACACAGCATCACAGTATATAACAAGTTCCAATGAATTGTAGCTTCTGATTTAACTTAGTGAAGAGTTCCAGTGCTATAACTTGCAAATTCTACTATGCCCATCCATGTCGCAGAGATTAAGGTTCAATGGCATAGTTAAAGAATTTTGGGCTATAATATTCAGGTACAGCACCTATTGCTTCAGAGATACCAGTTTAACCAAGGTCACACATCTATTTTTACAATTCATTTACGGAATGTGGGCGTCGCCGGCTAGGCCAGTTGTTATTACCCATCCCTAGTTGCCTTTCAGAAGGTGGTGATGTGTTGCCTTCTTGAACCACTGCAGTCCCTGATGTGAAGGTACATCCTCTGTGCTGTTAGAGAGGGAGTTCCAGGATTTTGCCCCAGCAACAGTGAAGGAACGGATTTATATTTCAAAGTCAGGGTGGTGAGTGACTCGGGGGGGAACCTCCAGGTGGTGGGGTTTTCAGGTATCTGCTGCTCTTGTCTTTCTAGATGGTCATGGGTTTAGAAGGTGCTGTCTAAGGAACCTTGGCGAGTTACTGCAGTGCATCTTGTACATGGTACACACGGCTGCCACTGTTCGTCGGTGGTGGAGGGTTTGAATGTTTGTAGAAGAGGGAGCAATCAAGCGGGCTGCTTTGTCCTGGATGGTGTCGGGCTTCTTGAGTGCTGTTGGAGCTACTACGCACCCAGGCAAGTGGAGAGTATTCCATTATACTCCTGACTTGTGCCTTGTAGATGGTGGACAGGCTTTAGGGGGTCAGCCACAGTATTAATATGGCTAGTCCATATTAATGCGTGGGTTTCCTCCAGGTGTTCCAGTTTCCTCCCACAGTCCAAAGATGTGCAGATTAGGTGTATTGATAAATTGACCTTAAGTTTCCAAAAAGGTTAGGTGGGGTTACTGGGATAGGCTGGAGGCGTGGGCTTAAATGGGCTGCTCTGTCCAAATGGGCTCCTTCGGCACTGTAAATTGTATGATGATTCTATGAGACAACAAGGTACCCTAGGGCCCCGAGAGACACATTGCTGGAGGAACTGCTGGACATGGACAGTCTGGAGAAGGGGAACTGTGGTGACATGTACAGATGACTTTTAGAAAGAATGAGATTACCATTAGACAGAGCAAGACAGAAATGGGAGGATGCAATTGAGATGGAAGTAGGGTTGAGACTCTGGAGCGATGCACTAAGTAGGGCCAATGCCACCTCCTCCTGCACAGGGCTAAGCCTCATGCAGTTTAAAGTGGTGCACAGGACTCACCTAACCAGACCCCGAATGAACAGGTTCTTCCCGGACCGGGTGGAGGATAAATGTGGATGGTGCCAGGGAGGCCCGGCCAACCACACCCACATGTTCCGGGCCTGCCCAGACTTGTCGGGTTCTGGATAGCGTTCTTCAAGGCGATGTCCAAGGTTGTGGGGGTGAGGGTGGAACCATGCCCGAGATTGGCAGTCTTTGGGGTGTCGGACCAGCCAGAACTACATATGGGGAAGAGGGCCTATGCCCTTGGTTTTGCTTCCTCAATCGTACGACGGCGAATCCTGCTCGGCTGGCAATCAGCAGCACCGCCCACAGCTGTAGATTGGCAGACCTGTCGGAATTTCTCCACCTGGAGAAGATCAAATACATTATCGAGGGTGGGACGAGGGTTTCCACAAAGTGTGGGGACTATTCAACAGCCTGTTCCAAGACTTGTTCGAAGCCAATTGCGATTAGGAAGAAAGGGGGGGACCAATGAGGGTAGAGAAGATCACACAGAACAGAGAGGAACGGGGGGGGGGGGGGGGGGGGGGGAGAGGCAAGGAAGGAAGCCAGAGAAGTATCAAGAAGGGACATTGGGGAAAAAAGCGAGAGGGGATACAGAGAGGCCCCTCTCCCCCAGCGAAGCCATAGGGGTGACAACAACAATCACAAAATGAAAGAAAGGATACAACAATACAAAACCCATGGCTGAACAAGGGGCCAAGATGGAGTCCGACTATCAACGGGGGGAGGGGTGGGGAGGGGAGGGTGGAATGGGGAGCAAGGGTAGGGGGAAGGCTGAGGAAAGGGGTACATGTAAATTGCACATAACAAACATCTCACTCTGTAAAGTTCATGGGCTGAATTCTCCACCGTCGGGATTCTCCATTTTTCTGGCAGCCGACGGCCTGGAGCTGCCCCACATTGACCAGCCAGCGAAACGGAGAATCCCGACGGCTTGCTGATGGAAAGAGATGAAGAAACCCGCCCTATGTGTTTTATATGCCTAATTGTTAAATTGGAAAATTCTAATAAAAATATATATTTTTCAAGTTTCTACATTGCTGGGTAGATGCCAGTGTTGTAGCTGTACTGAAACAGCTTGGCTAGGGGTGTGGCAAGTTCTGGAGCATAAGTCTTCAGTACTATCAGGGATATTACCAGGACCCATATTCTTTGCAGTATCTAGTGCCTCCAGTCATTTCCTGATATCACGTGGAGTGAATCACATTGGCTGAAGACTGACTTGTGTGATGCTGAGGATCTCCCGAGATGGATCATCCGCTTGGCACCTCTGGCTGAAGATTGTTGCGAATGCCTCAGCCTTGTCTTTTGCACAGATGTGCTGGGCTCCTCCATCATTGAGGGTGGGGATAATTGTGGAGCCTCCTCCTCCGGTGAGTTGATTAATTGTCCACCACCATTGACGGTTGGATGTGATAGGACTGCATGTTTTTGTTGTGGAATCACGTGGCTCTGTCTATTACTTGCTCCTTATGCTGTTTGACACACAAGTAGTCCTGTGTTGTAGCTTCACCGGGTTGACACCTCATTTTTCAGTATGGCTGATGTTGCTCCTGGCATGCTCTCCTGCACTATCCACTAAACCTTGGAAAACTGGGCAACATAATGAAAGACCCCTCCCACCCGGGTTATTCTCTCTTCCAACCTCTTCTATTGGGCAGAAAATACAAAGTCTGAGAACACGCACAAACATATTTGAAAACAGGGAAAAGGTGGAACGAGCAGAGATGACAAGGTTGGTGGACGAGATTCTGCTGGTGGACAGGAGGTATTCGGAGGCCCGGAGGCAGGGTTGTTGAAGGAGAGGCAGAATCTCCAGACCGGGTTCGGGTTGGTACCCACGGAAGGCAGTCGAGCAGTTGCCGAGGGCCAGAGGGGCAGTGTATGAGTATGATGCAGGTAGGGTTTCCTGTAGAATTTTACAAGAAGTTTGGCAGGAACCTGGGCGCCTGCTGGTGGGGGTTTATATTGAGGCGCGGAAAAAGGAGGAGCTCCCCTCTACATTATCGCAAGCGTCTAAATTCCTAATACTAAAGAAGGAGTGGGTCCTGTTGCCCGATATTGCTACTAAATATGAACGCTAAGTTACTGGCAAAGATCCTCGTCTTGTGAATTGAGGACTGTGTGCCGAGGCTAATCGGGGAAAATCAGACGGGGTTTGTAAAGGGGAAGCAAATGTCACCAAATGTTAGGAGACTACTAAACGTGATAATGATGCCCCGGCGCCTGTTCGGGTACACGCGTAAGAATTCAGAATGTCCGATACACTTAACAGCACGTCTTTCGGAACATGTGGTAGGAAACCGGAGCACCCGGAGGAAACCCAAATAAGACACGGAGAGACGTGAAGACTCCGCACAGACAGTGACCCAAGCAGGAATCGAACCTGGGACCCTGGCGCTGTGAAGCAACAATGCTAACCACTGTGCTACCGTGCCGCCCAGGTTAATCCTAAAGGCCCATCCTAAGTGTTAAGATGGTTCGGGTTCGAGCAGGGGTTTGTGGACTGGATCCGATTGTTGTATAGGGCGCCGGTGAGGGAGCAGACGAATCGGATGAGCTCGGGGTACTTTGGGCTTCACCGCGGGACAAGGCAGGGGTGCCCACTCATTGCTTTTTGCCTTGGCAATAGAGCCATTGACAATGGCTCTTAGAGCATTGAGGAACTGGAAAGGGATTTTGCGGGGGTAGGGGTTGTTGAGCATAGGGTCTCGCTCTTCGTGACGACCTGCTGCTTTATATCTTGGACCCACTGGGAGGTATCGGGAGGGATTATGAGTATTTTGGAGAAGTTTGACCAGTTTTCTGGATATAAGCTAAACATGGGGAAGAGTGAGGGGTTCCCGATTGAGGCTAGGGGGCAGGAGAGGAGGTTGGGCGAGCTGCCGTTCAAGGTGGTGGGGGCGAGCTTCAGATATTTGGGTATTCAGGTGGGGTGGGGACGGGAGTAGCTGCTCAAGTTGAACTTTGCACAGTTGGTGGAACAGATGAGGGGGGATTTTAAGAGGTGGGATGTGCTGCCAATATCACTGGCAGGGCGGGTGCAGACACTGAAACTGACGGTGCTGCCGAAGCTCTTATTTGTCTTTCAAAACCTCCCGATCTTTATTCGAAAATCATTCTTTAAGAAAGTCAACACTTTGATTTTGGGGGTTTTTGTGAGCAGGGAAAGCCCCACGGGTTAAGAAGGTGCTGTTGGAATGTGGGCGAGGGGGGAGGGGGGGTTGGCCTTGCCAAACATAATGAATTATTATTCGGCAGCAAACATTGCTATGGTGAGGAATTGTATAATGGGGAAAGGGTAGGCATGGGGGCAGATGGAGGCAGCCTCTTGCAAGGGTACGAGTTTCAGGGCATTATTGACTCCACGAGCCCTGGGGTGGTGGAGGCCTTGTGGGTGTGTGGGGACAGTGGCGGCGGCATCTGAGGTTGGAAGGTGCCTCAGTGTGGGCACCAATTCGCGACAATCACAGATTTGCACTGAGGTGGTTGGACGTGAGATTTCGGGGGTGGCTTCAGGCAGTGATTGAGCCATTTGGGGACCTGTTTGTAGGGGGCAGCTTTGCGAGTTCAGAGGACTTAAGAGGAGGAATATGAGCTGCCCAGTGGGAATGGGTTCAGATACTTACAGCACCGAGACTTTGTGAGGAAGCAGGTGCCATCCTTCCCGGTTTGTCGGCCTTGGGATTACAGGATATGGTGCTATCAAGGGAAGGAGTGGGTGAGGGCAAGGTGTCCGAGATCTACAACGAGCTAATGGAGGGAGGGAGCCCTGATAGGAGAAGTCAAACAGAAATAGGAGGAGGAACTGGTGGGGATATGGAGGCTGGGTTGTGGGAGGAGACTCTGAGGAATGTGAATTCAACCTCATTGTGCGCAAGGCTCGGCCTTATCCAGCTTAAGGTAATTCATAGGGTGCACAGACGGTGGCTAGGATGAGCAGGTTCTTTGAGCGGGTAGAGGACAGGTGTGGTCGGTGCATGGGGAGGCCCGCGAACCATGTTCTCATGTTTTGGGCATGCCCAAAACTGAAGGGGTTCTAGCAGGGCTTCACGGATGTAATGTCTGAGGTATTGAGGATGAAGGTGGTCTCGAGTGCAGAAGTGGCAATATTTGGAGCGTCGGAACACCCGGGAGTTCAGGGAGCAAGAGAGGCCGATATTCTGGCCTTTGCCTCCCTGTTAACCTGGAGATGGATTTTACTGGAGTGTAGGGACTCGGAGCCACCGAAACCGGGGGTGTGGGTGAGTGACGTGCCGGAGTTCCTAAGGTTGGAGACAATCAAGTTCATCTTAAGAGGGTCGGTTGATGGGTTTGCCAGGAGGTGGAAGCCATTCTTCGACTTCTTCAAGGAGAATTGAGGCGTCAGCAGGGTGGGGGAGGAGGGGGGAGGGGAGATAAAGGGGCCAATATGGGAAAGACAGGGCGGGATAAAGGGAATGGCAGGGGGGGGTTGGGTGTTGGTTAGTGTCATACGAGTGTCCCTTTAAGAAAGGTTTTCTGTCTTATGACATGGCTTCAGTGATGTCATTGTGTGGGTGGAGCTGGGCTGTGGCACTGCGAGCTGTTTTTGGTTTCGCTTTCACATTTGGCTCCTGTGGACTTAGACAGAGGACAGAAGTATTTTGGCCTGTCTCTCTATTTTCATTTTAAATAATTGTTCCAAGGAAAAAAAAACATTGATTATAGCTTCCTGTTGTTTTATTAACTTAAAAGATATAGTTTGCTTTCCGGAAGGGTTTAAACCTGCTGATGAGACGGGGTCAGAATCTCAGGAAAAGTCAGTCTTATTCAAGTTAGAATGCAGAGTGCTGGGCCACACCCTTAAAAAGGCTTTTTTTTTGTTTATGGGATTTTTTTTTGAATTGGAACAGTTAACGGGGAATTCATTAAGGGTTATACATAGATTAACAAAGCTGTGTGGGGTCTTCATGTTTGTAATTGATAAAAATTCTTGCTGTGTGTGTTTATATAAATGTTAACTAAGTTCTTAGAATAAAGCTTATTTTGATTAAAGTGTCTAGGAAGACTTGAATTGCACCTGAAGGGTAGGCTCCTGTGCTCATCCAAGCCAAATTCAACATAAAACGTTATAGGTCAGGTGAACTCCATAACATACTTTGGAGTTTTTAAACCTTGGCTCATTAGAGTTATTTATTTATTTATTATGATCTTCCTGTTTGTTCTTGCTCTTGCGTTGGTTTGTATTTATTGTTCATAAATATAAAACATTACAAATGTGAGGTAATGCATTTTGGAAGGTCTAAACAAATGTGAGGTAATGCAGTTTGGAAGGTCTAATGCAGGTAGGGAATATACAGTGAATGGTAGAACCCTCAAGAGTATGGCAGTCAGAGAGATCTAGGTGTACAGCTCCACAGGTCACTGAAAGGGGCAACACAGGTGGAGAAGGTAGTCAAGAAGACATACGGCATGCTTGCCTTCGTTGGCCAGGGCATTGAGTATAAAAATTGGCAAGTCATGTTGCAGCTGTATAGAACCTTAGTTGGGCCACACTTGGAGTATAGTGTTCAATTCTGGTCGCCACACTACTAGAAGGATGTGGAGGCTTTAGACGTGCAGAAGAAATTTACCAGGATGTTGCCTGGTATGGAGGGCATTAGCTATGAGGAGAGGTTGAATAAACTTGGTTTGTTCTCACTGGAACGATGGAGGTTGAGGGGTGACCTGATGGAGGTCTACAAAATTATGAGGGGCGTAGACAGAGTGGATAGTCAGAGGCTTTTTCCCAGGGTAGAGGGGTCAATTACTAGGGGGCAGGGACGATAGTGACGTTTATGGGGCATCTTGACAAATACATGAATAGGATGGGAATAGAGGGATACGGACCCCGGAAGTGCAGAAGATTTTAGTTTGGACGGGCAGCATGGTTGGCACAGGCTTAGAGGGCCGAAGGGCCTGTTCCTGTTCTGTACTTTTCTTTGTTCTTTGTTCATATAAATGCCTTAATAAAAATATTTTTTTTAAAACATGGAGTACTGATTCATCAGCTGATGGTGGCCAGTACATGGTAATCAGCAGGAGATTTCCTTGCCCATGTTTAATCTGAAGCCATGGCACTTCATGAGGTCCAGAGTCGAAAAGCATTAGTTGCATTTTCTCTTTTCAGATGCTGACTGAGTTTCCATGTATTTCCAGGACCTTCTATATTTTACGTCTGATCTCCAGCATTTTTAGCTTAGGCAGAATCTTGTTGTGGTATCTAAGTCTCATCTGCTGGCTAGAGATGAATTTGTTTTGGGAAGGGTCGCTGAACCACACAACACTCAGGCAGTGTCAAGCCCACCTTTGGGTCGTACCGTAGAATCAAGACACCAGGGTGGGAATGCCGCCTAGTGAGCGATGCCGGAAAATCAGAGGTTAGCAGCTCTTGTGCTCAGCAGCTCCTGAGGAGGCCACGGCTGGGGCCGAAAGGACACCATCCTGGAGTCCCAATATCATGGCGGACCCAGGCTACAAGTGAGAAATGTGGGACAGCGGGGTTACTGGGTGTGGAGTGTGGGGAAAAGAGTGTGTGGGGGATATTTAAGGCTATTGATGCAGCAAATGTGATCTATTTATCTGCAATTATTGTTCTCACCCTGAAGTGTGATCTGCTTCTTACCTTACCACTGTCATTAAGTTAATCATACAAGAGAATATTAGATGTAACTATATGAATTAAGCACCTTAACAAAAGACACTAAACCATGACACATTTGATAACAGGTTTATTTCACAGTGCTAACGGAAGAAAGTGAATGCATTTTTGCCATCTATTAATTCTTCAGCTGCTTCATTTAGATCAAAATTCAGTTCAGAAAGTTGTTTCTGGGTGTCCCTTCTTAATACACAAATTATATGAAACTGCTGGAACAATTTAATTATGCAAAAGGAGCCTGAAGGGGCAATCACCCTGTGAGTAAGCATCTGGCCTCTGCTTAAAAATTCCACACAATGAGGCGTTCGGAGATGTAAGAGATTGTTGGCATAAATCCATATCCTACCATTCTGAGTGTTAGATATTGGTACTCCACCACGCCATGCTGCATATACATGTACATATGTTTGACTGGCTGATGAATTGGGTATTAAGGGGAGCAGTGTAATTTACAACTTTGGAATCCCGTGTTAACATGAATGGCAAACAAGGCAGACATAACATAAGCTACATTTACGAGCTTTGCTGCACTTGGTAAAATATTCAGTTTAGGAAATAAGCAATAAAAAACAACTTATTCTTTCAGATTACAATCTATCATTTTCATTATGATTTTTATTCTCCTCGTGGAACAAATCACAGATTTCTGAAAAGATTGAAAAGACAGTACCTGGAAAGAGTTGTTCCACACCATGAATACCAGCTTAAATGGAGAATTTCTGGAAGCAATCTTTTCATACTTCTCACCCTGAAATCCCCAGCCATCTGGTCCCCGAGAATTAAATATCACTTTTTCAAGCTCCTCTTTAAAACGGGGATTAAAGTGGAATAAAATGTCTGCATCAGGATGGTCACCCTTTTGAAAATTAACATCGAATCTAAAGAAAGTGGTAACAATGTTATCGACAACAAAGCAATGGAGAATGTTGATCAGGGATAAACAACACCAACTTAAATTTATATAGCACCTTTGATGAAGTAAGATGCTTGATAAAGTATAATGCTTCATGGGAATATTATAAACAAAAGTCACAGAGGGAAATGTTAGGTCAGATGACCAAATGTTTGGTCAAAGAGTAGGTTTTAAGGTGTCTTAAAGGAGAAAAGAGAGATAAAGAGGTGAGAGGTATGGGGAGGGTGTTCTAGAGCTTAAGGTATGGCCACCAATAGTAGAGCCAAAAAATCAGGTATTTACAAGAAGCCAGATATAGATAAACAGATATCCCAGAGGGTTATGAGGCTGCAGGAGATTATAGAGATAGGAAGGGATGAAACCATGGAAGGATTTGAAAACAAGGACATTTTAAAATCTAGACATTGTTTGACCGGGAACCAATGTAAATCCGCAAGTATAGGGGTGAAAGGTGAACAGGACTTGGTGCGAGTAAACAGGATGGGCAGCAGAGTATTGGATAACCTCAAGTTTACAGAGAGTAGAATTTAGGAGGCCAGTCAGCAGTGTGTTGGAATAGTCAAGTCCAGAGATAATAATAGCAAGAATGAGAGTTTCAGCAGCAAATGAACTGAGACGAGCAAAGCCTGGTGATGTTACAGAGATAGAAAAAGGACGTCTTAATGACAGTGCAAATATCTTGTTAGAAGCTCTTCTCAGGGTCAAATATGAAACCAAGATTACAAGCAGACTGGTTTCGTGTCAGACTGCTGCGAAGGAGAAGGTTAGAGTTAGGAGCTAAGGAACAAGAGTTTGGTGTGGGAACTGAAAACAATGGTTTCAGTTTTTCTAATATTTAGTACATATAGTACATAGAACTTACAGTGTAGAAAGAGGCCATTCGGCCCATCGAGTCTGCACCGAAACAGTTAAGCCCCACCCTATCCCTGCAACCCAATAACCCCTCCTAACCTTTTTTGGACACTAAGGGCAATTTATCATGGCCAATCCACCTAACCTGCACGTCTTTAGACTGTGGGAGGAAACCGGAGCACCCGGAGGAAACCCACGCACACACGGGGAGAATGTGCAGACTCCACACAGACAGTGACCCAGCAGGGTATCGAACCTGGGACCCTGGCGGTGAAGCCACAGTGCTAATCACTTGTGCTACCGTGCTGCCCAGCACAGTGTTTTAGCACTATTGCTTCACAGCTCCAGGGTTCCGGGTTCGATTCCCGGCTTGGGTCACTGTCTGTGCGGAGGCTGCATGATCTCCCCGTGTCTGTGTGGGTTTCCTCCTGGTGCTCCGGTTTCCTCACACAGTCCAAAGATGTGCAGGTACGGTGGATTGGCCATGCTAAATTGACTTTAGTGTCCAAAAAGGTTGGGTGGGTTATTGGGTTACGGGAAAAGGGTGGAGGTGTGGGCTTAAGTGAGGTGCTCTTTCCAAGGGCCAGAGCAGACATGATGGGCTGAATGGCTTCCTTCTGCTCTGTAGATTCTATGATTTAATTGGAGGAAATTCCTGCTTATCCAGTGCTGGCCCAAAACAAAACAACTCAATATATATTAATGTTTAATAAAGTATCGTCAAAAAGATGAATTTAGACCCACTGGCACCAACAGTGGAGTAAACAGTGGAGCCTAGAGGCTGTTTAGCACAGGGCTAAATCGCTGGCTTTGAAAGAGACTAAGGCGGGCCAGCAGCACGGTTCAATTCCCGTAACAGCCTCCCCGAACAGGCGCCGGAATGGCGACTAGGGGCTTTTCACAGTAACTTCATTTGAAGCCTACTTGTGACAATAAGCGATTTTCATTTCAAATGTAGGGCCCAGAACGTGCTGCATGAGGTTGCAGACAGAGTTTGGGTCAAACCGGAAGGGATTGAAGATAAAGATTTTAAATTTAAATATGAAGCTGAAATTCCATGGGACTCCTCCCCTCTGCCAACCATAACTTTGACAAATAACTCAGAAAAAGACATAAGGACATTATGGTTTTGGTGATGGAGAAGATGTGGATTGAAACTCTCTATTAAGTCAAAATGGACATAGTTGGGCACTCAGCCTGAGTGGCTGGCCAGAGAGGAGGAGGGATTCATTGGAAATTGTGCACGGTTTATGTGAGCTGAAAATGATAACTCTGACTTCCGGGTGCGGCGATGACCAGCTAAGTCGCACGTTTCGGCAGCTCCCGGTGGAACGGACTTTTGGGCTCTTAATAAGAGCCCCAACGGCAATTTTAATGGCTAGAAGCACTGTGCGGTAAACCAGAAGGGAATCCCCCCTGGAAACGGATGGAAAAAGGAGAGGGAAGTGGCCAGATTGCAGTGGATCCTTTGGAGCAGCGGCAAGGAAGGCAAGCAAGAACCAAGATGGCGACGGAAGGTGGCAGTTTAACATGGGGCCCTGAACAACAAGAGTTTTTGAAATGTTGCGTGGAAGAACTTAAAAAGGAAATGAAGAAGGAGCTGTTGGCCCCGATATTACAGGCGATTGAAGGGCTAAAGGATAGCAAAAGACCCAGGAGCGGGAGCTTCGGGTCGTGAAGGCAAAGGCTGCCGAGAACGAGGACGATATACAGGGCCTGGTGGTGAAGGCGGAGATGCACGAGCCACACCATAAACGATGTGTGGAAAGACTGGAGGTGCTGGAGAATAACGCGAGGAGGAATAATTTAAGGATTCTTGGTCTTCCTGAAGGTGCAGAAGGAGCAGACGTCGGGGCATATGTGAGCACGATGCTGCACTCGTTAATGGGAGCGGAGGCCCCGGCGGGTCCGCTGGAGGTGGAGGGAGCATGCCGAGTGATGGCGCGAGGACCGATAGCAGGAGAAATTCCTAGAGCCATAGTGGTGAGATTCCTCCGTTTTAAGGACAAAGAGATGGTCCTTAGATGGGCAAAGAAAACTCGGAGCAGTAGGTGGGAGAACGCGGTGATCCGCGTATATCAAGACTGGAGTGCGGAGGTGGCGAGAAGGAGGGCGAGCTTTAATCGGGCCAAGGCGGTGCTTCACAAAAAGAAGATAAAATTTGGAATGCTGCAACCGGCAAGACTGTGGGTCACATATCAAGGGAGGCACCACTACTTTGAGACGGCGGATGAGGCGTGGACTTTTATTGTGGAAGAAAAACTGGAATAAGCGGGTTATTAACAAAGAACGTTTGAAACAAAGTGGTGGGGCGAGTATGGGGGGCGAAAAGGGGGGGAAAGATGAGTTTTATGTTATTAATCCTGCGATGCGGTCACTTTTCTCTCTTCCACAGGTGGTGGTGGAGGGAGGAAGGGAGGTGGAGGAGATGGGGCGTTGGCCATGGGGGGGCGGGGCCAAAAGGGAAGCGCGGGCTTTGTTCTCGCACTATGATAATCATGGCGGGAATAGGGAAGCAGGAAGGAGGGGGCGTCGCACGGTGCGAGCCGAGGTCACGGAGGGAAGCCGAGGTCGGCCAGAGTTTGCTGACTTCTGGGAGCAACATGGGGGGTGTAACTACGCTAGTGGGGGATCTAGCGGGGGGGGTGGGAGAGGGGAGTTACTGGGTTGCTGCTGCTGGGGAGAGGGGGGAGCCGGAATGGGGTGGGGTGGGCGGGGGGGCACCGCCTGGGGGGGACACAGCTGCGTGGGAACCGGGTGAGGAGCTGGAAAAAGGGGATGGCTAATCGGCATGGGGGGGGGGGGTAAAAAGCCCCCCAACCCGGTTGATCACGTGGAATGTGAGAGGGCTGAACGGGCCGATAAAGAGGGCACGAGTACACGCACACCTTAAGAAACTTAAGGCAGACGTGGTTATGTTACAAGAGACGCACTTGAAACTTATAGACCAGGTTAGACTACGCAAACGATGGGTGGGGCAGGTGTTTCATCCGGGGCTAGATGCGAAAAACAGGGGGGTGGCTATACTAGTGGGGAAGCGGGTTATGTTTGAGGCAAAGACCATAGTGGCGGATAGCGGGGGCAGATACGTGATGGTGAGTGGCAAATTACAGGGGGAGGCGGTGGTCTTGGTAAACGTATATGCCCCGAACTGGGATGATGCCAATTTTATGAGGCGCATGCTAGGACGCATCCCGGACCTAGAGGTGGGAAAGTTGGTAATGGGGGGAGATTTTAATACGGTGCTGGAGCCAGGGCTGGACAGGTCGAGATCCAGGACTGGAAGGAGGCCGGCTGCAGCCAAGGTGCTTAAAGATTTTATGGAGCAGATGGGAGGAGTAGACCCGTGGAGATTTAGCAGACCTAGGAGTAAGGAGTTTTCGTTTTTCTCCTATGTCCACAAAGTTTATTCGCGAATAGACTTTTTTGTTTTGGGAAGGGCGTTGATCCCGAAGGTGAGGGGGACGGAGTATACGGCTATAGCCATTTCGGATCACGCTCCACATTGGGTAGACTTGGAGATAGGGGAGGAAACAGAAGGGCGTCCACCCTGGAGAATGGACATGGGACTAATGGCGGATGAAGGGGTGTGTCTAAGGGTGAGGGGGTGCATTGGAAAATACTTGGAACTCAATGATAACGGGGAGGTCCAGGTGGGAGTGGTCTGGGAGGCGCTGAAGGCAGTGGTTAGAGGGGAGCTGATATCAATAAGGTCACATAAAGGAAAGCAGGAGAGTAGGGAACGGGAGCGGTTGCTGCAAGAACTTCTGAGGGTGGACAGGCAATATGCGGAGGCACCGGAGGAGGGACCGGATGGATTTCCAGTCGAATTTCATAGGAAATATGTGGACTTGCTTGCCCCGATACTGATGAGAACCTTTAATGAGGCGAAGGAAAGGGGACAGCTGCCCCCGACTATGCCGGAGGCAACGATATCGCTTCTCCTAAAGAAGGAAAAAGACCCGCTGCAATGCGGGTCCTATAGACCTATTTCCCTCCTAAATGTAGACGCTAAGATTCTGGCCAAGGTAATGGCAATGAGGATAGAGGATTGTGTCCCGGGGGTAGTCCATGAGGACCAAACTGGGTTTGTGAAGGGGAGACAGCTGAATACGAATATACGGAGGCTGCTAGGGGTAATGATGATGCCCCCACCAGAGGGGGAAGCGGAGATAGTGGTGGCGATGGATGCCGAGAAAGCATTTGATAGAGTGGAGTGGGATTATTTGTGGGAGGTGTTGAGATTTGGCTTTGGAGATGAGTATATTAGATGGGTACAGCTGCTGTATAGGGCCCCGATGGCGAGCGTGGTCACGAATGGACGGGGGTCTGCGTATTTTCGGCTCCATAGAGGGACGAGGCAGGGATGTCCTCTTTCCCCATTATTGTTTGCACTGGCGATTGAGCCCCTGGCAATAGCATTGAGGGGTTCCAGGAAGTGGAGGGGAGTACTCAGGGGAGGAGAGGAACACCGGGTATCTCTTTACGCGGACGATTTATTGGTGTATGTGGCGGACCCGGCGGAGGGGATGCCTGAGATAATGCGGATACTTGGGGAGTTTGGAGAATTTTCAGGATATAAGCTGAACATGGGGAAAAGTGAGCTGTTTGTGGTGCATCCAGGGGAGCAGAGCAGAGAAATAGAGGACTTTCCGCTGAGGAAGGTAACAAGGGACTTTCGCTACTTGGGGATCCAGATAGCCAAGAATTGGGGTACATTGCATAGGTTAAACTTAACGCGGTTGGTGGAACAGATGGAGGAGGACTTCAAGAGATGGGACATGGTATCCCTGTCACTGGCAGGGAGGGTACAAGCGGTTAAAATGGTGGTCCTCCCGAGATTCCTCTTTGTGTTTCAGTGCCTCCCGGTGGTGATCACGAAGGCTTTTTTCAAAAGGATTGAGAAGAGTATCATGAGTTTTGTGTGGGCCGGGAAGACCTCGAGAGTGAGGAAGGGATTTTTGCAGCGTAGTAGGGATAGGGGGGGGCTGGCGCTACCGAGCCTGAGTGAGTACTACTGGGCCGCCAACATCTCAATGGTATGTAAGTGGATGGGAGAAGAGGAGGGAGCGGCGTGGAAGAGATTGGAGAAGGCGTCCTGTAGGGGGACTTGCCTACAAGCCATGGTGACGGCGCCGTTGCCGTTCTCACCGAAGAAATACACCACAAGCCCGGTGGTGGTGGCTACTCTGAAAATTTGGGGGCAATGGAGACGGCATAGGGGAAAGACGGGAGCCTCGGTGTGGTCCCCGATAAGAAATAATCATAGGTTTGCTCCGGGGAGAATGGATGGGTGATTTGGAACATGGCAAAGAGCAGGAGTAACACAATTGAGAGATCTGTTTGTAGATGGGACGTTTGCAAGTCTGGGAGCACTGACCGAAAAATATGGGTTGCCCCAAGGGAATGCATTCTGGTATATGCAACTGAGGGCTTTTACGAGGCAACAGGTGAGGGAATTCCCGCAGCTCCCGACGCAGGAGGTGCAGGACAGAGTGATCTCAAAGACATGGGTGGGGGACGGTAAGGTGTCAGACATATATAGGGAGATGAGAGACGAGGGGGAGATTATGGTAGACGAGCTGAAAGGGAAATGGGAAGAAGAGCTGGGGGAGGAGATTGAGGAGGGGCTGTGGGCTGATGCCCTAAGTAGGGTAAACTCATCGTCCTCGTGTGCCAGGCTAAGCCTGGTACAATTTAAGGTGTTACACAGGGCGCATATGACTGGAACACGGCTTAGCAAATTTTTTGGAGTAGAGGATAGGTGTGCGAGATGCTCGAAAAGCCCAGCGAATCACACCCACATGTTCTGGTCACGTCCGGCACTACAGGGGTTTTGGGTGGGGGTGACAAAGGTGCTTTCGAAGGTAGTGGGGGTCCAGGTCGAACCAAGCTGGGGGTTGGCTATATTTGGGGTTGCAGAAGAGCCGGGAGTGCAGGAGGCGAGATAGGCTGATGTTTTCGCCTTTGTGTCCCTAGTAGCCCGGCGCAGGATACTGTTGATGTGGAAGGAAGCCAAGCCCCCGGGTGTGGAGACCTGGATAAATGACATGGGTTTATAAAGCTGGAACGGATTAAGTTCGTCCTAAGGGGATCGGCTCAAAGGTTCACCAGGCGGTGGCAACCGTTCGTCGAATACCTCACAGAAAGATAGAGGGAATGGAAAAGAAGAAGACAGCAGCAACAGCCCAGGGGGGTGGGGGGGCGGGGGGGGGGGGGGGGGGGGGGGGGGGGGGGGGAACCAGAGGGATTCTCAGGGATGTTAATATATAAGTATAATATGTACAGGTTGTTGTTATAGATAATTGTATATTGGACTGTTAAACATATTTTTGGAGAATATTTATCTGGGACAAGGCAGTTGCCATTTAGTTTTGTTTTTGTTTATATATTATTTATTTCTTGTTTATAAAACTGGCCATTGTTATTTATATTGTTATATTACTGTGTAAAGGATACACAATGTACTGTGATGGTTGGCCAAAAATTTTCAATAAAATATTTAAAAAAAAAGAAAATGATAACTCTGGTGTTCATACTTTAGTTGAAGAAGGTTGTGGCTCACCAATAACCTGATATTGGAAAGGGAGCCATTCGTAACGTCTGCTGGTAATAAGGGAAATTGAATAATCAGGTCATGGTTGGAGAAAGTTAAAGGAGCAGGAGATAGCCGTTATATAAATGATGAGCCTGGCCAGGTAAGGAAGAAGCTGATGGGGCACAGAAACGGTGGGAAGTTGAAGAACAGGAGGAGAGGAAACAGAAAAGGCAGGTATAAGAACAGTTTTAGAGATGAGAAACATTTGCATTTTTGCCCTTGATACTGCCTTTGAGAGTTGAATAGCAAAGTGGAATAAAAAGGGTTTGAGGAAATGGTTAGTCATGAAGAAAGGAATCTAAGTTGCAATAAAATAAATATATTTATGTGCCACAATTTTTACAAATGCGAAACATAAAACTGAAAACCATAAATTGTTAAAAAGTTATGGTTTGGGAATTATTCTTTCTTCTATTTCTATCTCAATTTGGTGACTATTTCAAGACGCTGACCATTTTCCTCCAGAAGCTACCTCAGGGAAAGTAACATATTAATATGTATTTCATTCTTCCAACAGTCCTCATTAAATGCATCTGCAAAACAGCAATAAAGCGGCACATTTATTCCAAAACTAAATATTTCACACCTCACTTGCGGTATAATTGAATGTTCCCAATTTGTCTGGAATGTATCCCAGATACCAAGGTGATTTATAAAATTTGCTCACACAGCTGATGAGATTTTTGGGACAAATTTTGCAATCAGCATCTAAATGATGCTTCTGCTGTTTATAATATTTATAACCACATTATCTTTCAATATTAAATAAAAATGTATGTTACAATCCCAGCTGATGTCATTAATGGACAGATTCCAGGGTTGAAACTGGCTCAATAGATCCTGGACGGGATTCTCCGTCCCTGAGATGAAGTGTTGACACCAACGCCGAATCCGTGGAGTTCACAACAGAAAAACTTGCGATCGATTCCGCTACTGCTAAGGGGCTAGCATCGGTGCCACGTGGAACACAATCGATTCCAGAAATGGTGCCGGATTCGCCGGTTTCGTTATTCACACTCATGAGGCTGACAAGCTGCAGCCGCATATACACACCACTCCCCACTCCCACCATCCCAGCCAACAAGATGGCACAAGGAGAGTAGCCCCGAGGTTTACAGATGCCGAGCTGGAGACCCTCTTGGACGCGGTGGAGGAGCAGAGGATGATCCTGTACCCCGGCCTGGGAAAGAGGCTGGCAGCTGTCGTTCGCTGTGCCTGGGCGCAGGTGGCAGAGGCTGTGAGTGGCGTGGGCAACAATATCCGGACCGGCCAGCAGTGCCGCAAGAAACTGCATGACCTCCTCAGGGCGGACAGGGTGAGTAGGCCCCTAGTAATAACCCACAGCCCACACACCCACAACCCTCCCCCCACCCTCCCATCCCCACCAGGAGGACGGCCAAACCCCACCCTGCACCACATGTCGATACCCATACCAGCCACATGGGCTGGTGCCCTGGCCACTGAGGCCCACCCCCTGGGCATGAGTCGGACTGTCTAACACTGTCGTCTCCTGTCCACCCCCACCCCACCCCCGGTTGGGAGAAGGCCGCGCAAACCGCCAGGAGCGGGAGAAGACAGGAGGGGGACCGCCTGACCTGTGGCCCCTCACCATGGCTGCACAGAGGGACCTAGAAGTGGTCGGCGGCCTGGAGGAACGGGAGGTCACCGAGGTGGAGCTTGGCCACGGATGAGGAAGTGAGAGCCCGCTTAGTTGCAGTTCCCCGTGGCATGGGTGTCAACTCTTCCCCCCCCCCCAACACCACCCTCACCACTCTCATCCCCATACCACCCCCACACCACCCTCACCCCAACACCATCCTCAACCCCACACCACCCTTTTCCCCCCCCGGCCACGGTCTAATCATGCGCCTTGTCTCGTGTCTTGCTGGACCTGCTGGGGATGGGGTGGGTCCATCCAGTGCCCCTGCCTCCAGCCAGTGCCACAGCCGAAACCCGCCGTGGGCCGAGCACAAACGAGGAGAACAGCTCAGACACCAGCCCTCCACCTGAGACTCAGGAGACCCCGAAGCTCAGGTTGTAGGATAACAGTGATTTTCCATCTCAGCTATCTCCAAAACCCTCCACTAACAGAGAGACACTCACCTCGGTTGGGCACTTTAGTCAAGAGGCTACTAGGGCACTATCAGGTGCGCACCACACAGCTAATCCAATACAGCAGGTGGAGGTAGGAACACCCAAGAGGGCGGACGGTCAGAGGGCAGGCCGACACCAGGGACTAGCTGCCATCCAGATGGGTCTCGAACTTCTGGAATAAACAGTCTCCATAGTAGATGCAGTCGCAGAGGTGGGGACTACATGAGGGGTTGTCAGCGAGTATCCAACACCGTATGGATGGCATCTGCAGTGGAGGCATTGGGAGCCACCTGGAATTTGCAGCGGCACTCCTGAGCGTGGCCCAGTCACAGCAGGCTATGGCTGGGAACATTGGAGGCATTGCCCAGGTGCTGGCCAACGTGGCGCAGACACATGGAAGGTGGCCCTGTCTCTGAGGGAGATGGCGCAGTCAATAGCTGATGTGCCACAAACCCAGAAGATGGTGGCACAGTCGCAGCGTGCAGACCCTGGTTGAGACCAGGGTGGCCCTCCAGGACTGGCAGTGCCAGGTGGCGGGGGAGCCTCCGGGGATAGCTCCCTTCACACCTCCCTCCCACGGAGTAGCCCGGGGGCCATCGGGCATCCTGAGGGAGGATGACGTGATGGGGCCCATGCCAATGACTCCCACAGGGGAGATGCCGGAACACCGTAGCACCTCGGACTCCCCCACTCCTGTCCCTGCTGCATCTGGTGGGCAGAACAGGGCGGATCAACGCCACCCGGGAGCAGCCATGCCCAGCCAGGCCTGGTCGCCCCAGAAGACACCCGCCAACGGGGACCCAGGTCCCAGGGTGTGAATCACAGCAGGCCGCCTCCATTCCTGCTGTACCGTCTGGGGATCCACCTAGATGTAGCGTAGGGTCCGTAAGGCCAGGTTAGGCACCAGTTAAGTTGGTACGGGTGCAGGGCACAGTTTAGTTATAAGGGCCAGGGCACAAATCTGTATATATTTGTTCACATTAAACACCTGTTGCCACCGTTAAAACCTGTCTCGGTGCTCTGTCTGATGGGTGTGAAGAGTGGGTGAGTGGGTTGATCTGGGCTAGCCGAAGGGGGGGGGGAATGGCCAGACCCTGTAGGTGCCCCCACCCCACCGTCCCCACCACCGCCAGGGAGCCGATGGGACCATGTGATGGAATGGCCAGCTCGCATGCAGGGGTCACCTAGGTTGAAAGTGCTGCCGTGGGCAGGAGTCAGATGATATCAAACATTGCGGAGCACCAGAGCTCACCGCAGAGGGGGTTGTCATCATCATCTATCCCAGGAACAAATCCACTGTTACAGCTTTATTCCAAACTCGCAGGGCTGGTTTAGCACAGTGGGCTAAACAGCCAGCTTGTAATGCAAAACAAGGCCAGCAGCGCGGGTTCAATTACCGTACCGGTCTCCCTGAACAGGCGCCGGAATGTGGCGACTAGGGTGTGGTGAATGGAACTACTGTTAATTCACCAGTGCACTGTGGTATCATGTTACTGCTGTGTCGTGTTACGTTATGTGTTTAACTCTGTGGGCTCCACCTATGGGCCATTGTACGGCTTCACCCACAGGGGGATATGTCGGGGCATGTACGGGCTCGCCCATGGCTCCACCCCTTACAGGAAGTATAAAGGCAGTTGACCTGCGGGGCCGCATTCTTTGTTGTACCCGTCACAGGCAGGCTCAGTTGTAAGCTGATTAAAACCACGGTTTACTTCTCAACGTGTCTCTCAGTGAATTGATGGTCGCATCAATTTAATCAACTTAAAATTCTACTATGGACAGCAGTCATCGCGGGGCCGCCCCCAGCGCCTCCGATCACGCCGCCGGCTACCCCCAGCTCAGCGCGGTCACCCTGGACCAGTCGCGACCGAAGCACCTCCAGAGCTCCATGATGGCCGTCCGGGTAAACGGGTATGAGACACCTTGCCTTTTCGACTCCGGGAGCACAGAGAGCTTCATTCACCCGGACATGGTAAGACGTTGTTCGCTCCCAATATTCCCGACACGACAAACTATCTCCCTCGCCTCTGGGTTGCACTCGGTGCAAATCCAAGGGTGCACTACTGCAACCCTAGCGATCCAGGGCGCTGAATACGCTAATTTTAAACTATGTGTGCTCCCAGACCTCTGCGCTCCTCTCCTCTTAGGACTCGATTTTTAGTGCAACCTCAGGAGCCTAACTCATAAATTCAGGGGGGCCCTGCCCCCGCTCACCATATGCAGCCTCACAACACTAAAAATCGACCCTCCCCCCGTCTTTGCGAACCTCACCGCCGATTGTAAGCCAATAGCCACCAGAAGCAGGCGGTATAGTATGCAGGACAGGACGTTCATTAGGTCCGAGGTCCAGCATCTCTTGCGGGAAGGGGTCATAGAGGCTAGCAATAGCCCCTGGAGAGCTCAGGTGGTGGTCGTCAAGACCGGGGAAAAGGTCCGGATGGTGGTTGATTACAGCCAGACCAATAACCGCTTTACGCAACTCGATGCGTACCCCCTTCCCCGGATTGCAGACATGGTAAATCAGATCGCGCACTACCACGTGTTCTCTACGGTAGATCTGAAGTCTGCATATCACCAGCTCCCAATCCGCCCGGAGGACACGGTTTTTGAGGCAGATGGCCGCCTTTTCCATTTCCTCCGGGTCCCCTTTGGCGTCACAAACAGGGTTTCGGTGTTCCAGTGAGCAATGGACCGAATGGTGGACCAGTACGGGCTGCAGGCCACGTTTCTGTACTTGGACAATGTAACCATCTGCGGCCATGATCAGCAGGACCACAACGCTAACCTCCACCGATTTCTCCAAACCGCCCAAAAACTCAACCTCACCTACAAGAAGGGGAAATGCGTTTTCCGCACAGCCAGGCTAGCCATCCTTGGCTACGTCGTGGAAAACGGGGTCCTAGGGCCCAACCCTGACCGTATGCGCCCCCTCCTCCAATTCCCTCTCCCTCCCTGAAGAGGTGCCTTGGATTTTTTTTGTCCTATTATGCCCAGTGCGTCCCCCAGTATGCGGACAAAGCCCGCCCACTATTTAAGGCCACCATTTTTCCACTGGCAGCCGAGGCTCGCCAGGCCTTCAACTGCATCAAGGCAGACATCGCCAAAGCTGCAATGCGCGCGGTGGACGAGTCCGCCCCCTTCCAGGTGGAGAGCGATGCCTCAGAGGTCGCTCTCGCCGTCACTCTCAACCAAGCAGGTAGACCGGTAGCGTTCTTTTCCCGCACCCTCACCACCTCTGAAATTCGACACTCCTCGGTCGAAAAAGAAGCCCAAGCCATCGTGGAAGCCGTACGGCACTGGAGGCACTACCCCGTTGGTAGGAGGTTTACCCTCATCACCGACCAACGATCGGTTGCCTTTATGTTTGACAATAAGCAGCGGGGCAAGATCAAGAATGATAAGATCTTGAGGTGGAGGATCGAACTCTCCACCTATAACTATGATTTAGTATATCGGCCTGGGAAGCTCAACGAGCCCCCAGATGCCCTGTCCCGCGGCACGTGCGCCAGCGCGCAAGAGGACCGATTACGTGCTATCCACGATGACCTCTGCCACCCTTGGGTCACCCGGCTCGCCCACTACATCAAGGCCCGCAACCTGTCCTACTCCATCGAGGAGGTCAAAGCTGTAACCAGAGACTGCCAAATCTGTGCGGAGTGTAAACCGCACTTCTATCGACCAGATAAGGCCCACCTGGTAAAGGCGTCCTGGCCCTTTGAACGCCTTAGTATCGATTTCAAAGAGCCCCTCCCCTCCAATAATCGCAACACGTACTTCCTGAACATCATAGACGAGTTCTCCCGTTTTCCGTTCGCCATTCCCTGCCCCGATATGACCACTCCCACAGTCATCAAAGCCCTGCACAGTGTCTTCACCCTGTTCGGTTTCCCCAGCTATGTCCACAGCGACAAGGGCTCGTCGTTCATGAACGACGAACTGCGTCAGTACCTGCTCAGTAAGGGCTTCGCCTTGAGCAGGACTACCAGCTATAACCCCAGGGGAAACGGGCAGGTGGAGAGGGAGAATGCGACGGTCTGGAAGACCGTCCTACTGACCCTACGGTCCAGGAATCTCCCGGTTTCTCACTGGCAGGAGGTCCTCCCCGATGCGCTCCATTCTATTAGGTCCCTCCTTTGCACGGCCACAAACCAGACCCCTCATGACCGCTTGTTTGTTTTCCCTAGGGGAGCTACCTCAGGGGCCTCGCTTCTGCCCTGGCTGATGACACCAGTCCTCCTCCGAAAACATGTTCGGAGCCATAAGACCGACCCCCTGGTAGAGAGGGTCCAGCTCCTGCACTCCAACCCACACTATGCGTATATCAGATACCCTGATGGCCGGCAGGATACCGTCTCCCTCCGGGACCTGGCGCCCGCAGGCTCCAACACCACAACCACATCTGCATCCCCCACACTAGGTCCTGTCCAACCTCCCATGTTCAGCGCCCCTACCCCTATCCAACCTCCCATGTTCAGCGCCTCTACCCCGATATGGTTCTCGCGCTCCCTGCACCCGCACCACCGGTCCACAGGAATGAAGCTCCGGAAGAGCCGCTCCAGGAGTCCACGCCTGTGCCTGCTCCGGGCCCAGCTCCACAACCACCCAAAACGGCTGCAACACCAGTACCTCGGCGGCCGCAACGTACGATCCAGGCACCAGACCGACTGAATCTGTAAACCTGTCACCCCCGCCGGACTTCATTTTTTAAAAACAGGGAGTGAATGTGGTGAATGGAACTACTGTTAATTCACCAGTGCACTGTGATATCATGTTACTGCTGTATCGTGTTACGTTATGTGTTTAACCCTGTGGGCTCCACCTATGGGCCATTGTACGGCTTCACCCACAGGGGCATGTACGGGCTCGTTCATGGCTCCACGCCTTACAGGAAGTATAAAGGCAGCTGACCTGCAGGGCCGCATTCTTTGTTGTACCGGTCACAGGCAGGCTCAGTTGTAAGCTGATTAAAGCCACGGTTTACTTCTCAACGTGTCTCTCAGTGAATTGATGATCGCATCATAGGGGCTTTTCACAATAACTTAATTGAAGCCTACTTGTGATAATAAGCATTATTATTATTATTACAGCCAACTCAGGGCCCCCACCCCATAGTACAAGTATGTATCACAGAAAGGGTGGCCGGGGGGGGGGGGGGGGGGGGGGGGGGGGGGGGGGGGGTGTGTGTGGAGAGAGGAAAGAGGTGAGGGAGTGCGGGGTTAGGATGCAATGTCCGTGCCCCTGGCCTGTCTCCCAATCCACCACCCCCAGTTGGTGAACCTGGAGGCAATCAGAGCATCCTGTGTGCGTTGGCCCTGGCGCACACGTCATGCGGCTTCCCGTGCCTGCCTGGGCCCCATGTCCTGCCTACCCTCGCCCTCATCCTCCTCATTGGATGAGTCCTGGCGTTCCTCCTGCTCCTCCAACACATTGCCCTTCTGCTGTGCCATGTTGTGGAGGACACAGCAGGCCTCCACAATGCGGGTGACCCTCTCAGCATCATACTGGAGGGCCCTTCTCGACCGGTCCAGACATCTGAACCGTGTCTTCAGGAGGCCAACGTACCACTCGATCGCCAGCACATGCGTAGGGCTGGCCGGGAACTGTAGTTTCCCAACTCCAAGGACCTGATCTCTGACTTAAAAAGTAAGTTTTCTTTTCTCAGGTCCATAACATTTCCATGATCTTTTTAAAATTAAAAAATACACGATACCCCATGTGCAAATGTTAGAAAACGTATGATTTCTTTACTTGCTAAAATACTATAATTGGATAATAAAAATTAATTTCAGCTTATTTGAGTATATTACCTGAGGGGATCATCAGTCAATTTTCCTTTAATAACGACTATTGACTCTTCACGTAATTCTTCATCAAATTTTGCTGTACAAGGAACCATCTGAAATTTAAGATATACAGCAAGTAAATGATTAGTAGGAATCATCATTGAATACCAAGATAAATTCCTAATTCATTTTGTCTTTCTGGGAGCCCTTGGATCATACAATTCCCGACAGGCAATAAAAACTCTGAACAAAAGAGAAGAATCAGGAGATACAAGGGTGACACTAAAATTTAAAAAAACACTCTGGCATTAACCATTGTCAAAGCAGAAACCATTACTTTTGTTAAAGAGGAAATTATAAGTTGCATTAAAAAGTATTAGTAAAGAGTATGAAAAGGAAGCAGAAGAGTGAAATTAGATATCTCATTTAGGGGCATAACACTGAGCCAACTGGCTTGTTTAGAGTTTGAAGAATTACAAGATATAGCTATTAATTCAAAAATTCTATATACTATATGTAAATTATGGGGGGCATGGTGGCACAGTGGTTAATACTGCTGCCTCACAGCGCCAGTGATCCGGGTTTAATTCAGGCCAATGCGAGTGTGTGGAGCTTGCACTTTCTCCCCGTATCGGCGAGGGTTTCCTCCGGGTGCTCCGGTTTCCTCCCACAGTCCAAAGATGTGCAGGTTAGGTGGATTAGCCATGCTAAATTGCCCCTTAGTGTCCAAAAGGTTAGGTGTGGTTACTGGGATAGGGTGGAGGTTTAGGATTAAGTAGGGTGCTCTTTCCAAGGGCTGGTGCAGACTCAATGGGCCGAATTGCCTCCTTCTGCACTGTAAATTCTATGACTTATGAATTATAAATAATAGTGATATGTTTCATATTAGAATATGTAGAGTTATGAAAATTCAATTAAATAAAGATTAACTAGGGACTTCCGGTGGCAGCATGTAGGTGGAGGTGGAGCTGGCTGCTGCTAGTCTCTAGTTTTTGCACTTTTATGCCCAGTTTCAGAGGTAGTTTGTGAATCAGTTGGTGTAGGAAGTTAAAAGGAAGGTGTGATATGTTGAAGACCCAGAAGAAAAGCACTGGAAAGGGGGTGGGCGAACGTCAACCATGAATGAATTGGTGAATCCTGCAGGAAGGAAAATGGTGGGGGCTGGGTCACTGGGTGGAGCTGTTCCCGTCACAGCGGAGATGTTCATGAAGGCTGAAGGACTGGTCTGAAATGAGAGTTGGGACTTGGACTTGGTTTGAGGGGATGGTGATTGTGCTTATGGACAGTTTTTTCTATTTGATTGGGTTTTTTGATTTTTCTGCCTTTTGAATGGGGGGTATAGTTTATCTTTGTTTCTATTTGTTCATATATGTTTTAGGTTTATGTCTTTTTTCTGTGGGCGTGGTTTTGTATTGTTCCTTAATATGAGGGAGGTGGGGAATTGCTGGGGTATGTGGGGCTGGGTTGCTGAGGAGGGGAATGGGAGAAGAGGGGGCTTTGGCAGGGGTCACCCCACTTTGAAGCGAAGATTGGCTGGTGAGCGGGAGTGTGGTTGGGGGAGGGACCGCAGTCTTTGGAGCCTGTTTGAACAGGTTTTGATGGGCCTGGGAAAGGTGGCGGGAGCGGATCGAGACTGGGAGAGGTGTTTGCAAGGGGAAGTGGATGGGGGGGATTCTGAGAGTGGGGGGGGGGAGGGGTTCAACGGTAACAAAAGGCTGGAGCAGGGCAGGCCAGAGGGGCAGGGCCAGGGTTATGATGATGGTGGATAGGAGGGGCGGGTGGGTGAGAGACCCCCAGTCAGAATAGTGAGGGGATTAGGGAGATCGAAGGTTTTTGCACACCTGACGAGTTTACCTGCGAAGACTCTCATTCAAAGTATCATCTTGCATCATTGACTTTGTCGATATATGTGGCTGTGGAACCCACCTCTTCACTCACCTGATGAAGGAGCTGCGCTCCAAAAGCTAGTGATTCAAAACAAACCTGTTGGATTTTAACCTGGTGTTGTAAGACTTCTAACTGAAGAGTTTAAAAGCCAATGTGGTGATGTTGCAGGAAACCCATTGAGGGTGAAGGATCAGGTGAGGCTTAGAAAGGGGTGGGTAATTTGGGGTTCGATAGTAAGGCTCGGGGAGGAGGGGGGGGGGTAGCGGTATTGGTGGGCAAGAGGGTGAGGTTCCAGAAGGTGGTGGCTGATAAGGGGGTCAGGTACGTGGTGTGACAGGTGCATTAGAGAGGAGTTTGGGGGCACTGTCGAGCGTATATGACCCCCAACTGGGACGATGCATGGTTTGTGAAGAGGGCGCTGGATGCCATCCCGAATTTGGACACCCATGGGCTGAAAGTAGGGGGGGGGGACTGGAATGTAGCATTGGAACTGAGGGTGGACAGGCTTCAGCCGCGCTCGCTGACCCTTTTGGGGGAGGGGTCGAAGGTATTGGCTGGGCTCATGGGGGAGATAGGAGGAGTGGACCAGTGGAGGTTTTTGTATCCAAGGAATCGAGAGTATTCATTTTTCTCCCCGGTGCACAAGGTGTATTTGCGGATTAACTTTTTTGTGGTGGGTAAGGCCCTGTTGGCTAGGGTTAAGAGGTCGGAGTACTCAGCAATTGTGATCTCAATCACGCTCCGCATTGGAAAGATGTGGTTTTGGAGAGGAGGCAGCCCAAATTGCTTCGAAAATTCTGCTGGGTAACTACCCGGCCCAGGGGCCTTCCCTGACTTCATACCCCTGACATTATCCAGCACCTCCCTCAGTTCCAGGGCCTCCTCCAACTTGCTTCTTTGCTTCCTCCACCCGGGGAAATTCCAGCTCATCTAGAAACCGCCCCATGTCCCCCTCCTCTTCCCCCGGGTTCACCTCGTAAAGTCCCTGGTAGCACTCCCTAAACGTCTCATTTATCTTCCCTGGCAGCTGGTGAGCCAGCATGCAGCTCGCCTTCTCCCCATACTCATGATGCACCCCCCTTGCCCTATGCAGTTGCCCTACGGCCCTCTCTGTTGTCAGCCTGTCAAACTACCCCTGCAACATTTTCCTCCTCTCCTTCCATGATCAACTAGTGCGGCCAAATTTGGAATCGCTGACAAAACCCCCCTCATAAAACCCACATCGTCCCAATTTGGATTTGGATTTTTGTTTATTGTCACGTGTACCAAGGTACAGTGAAAAGTATTTTTCTGCGAGCAGCTCAACTGATCTTTAAGTACATGAAAAGAAAAGGAAATAAAAGAAAATACATAATAGGGCAACACAAGGTACACAATGTAACTACATAACACCGGCATCGGGTGAAGCATACAGTGCGTCACCTGCAGAAAGACCACCCCCGGTTTCAAGCTCCAGAGGTGCACGAACACCCACGACCTTTTAACCGGCCCATTCAGTCCACGGACGTTCCACGTTACCAGCCTTACTGGAATCTTATGCCTCCAATCCCCTCTACCATCCGTCATCTTCCCCACTAAACTCCCGCCCTTAATTCCACCCTATACCTAGCCCATCCCAGCTGGCCCCCTTCTCCGCTATTGACCATGTCATCTCTCACCCCCTGCCACATCGCAACAACCCCCCCACCATCCCCTCCCCACCCAGCCACGCCTCGCGGCCTTCTCCACCACCACCTCACTTCCATTCACCAGCATCACCTGCTAGTGCGACAGTCCCTGCCCAAAGGCACCTCCCAATGACCCCCCCCCCCCACCCCTCAGCTCAAGGAGGAAGGTTCATTGCTGACCTTACCCTCCCCCACCACAATAAACACTTCTCCTGAACTCCAGGCAGCCTTCTCCAAAAGCAATCAAGCAAATGTTAAACACAAAACAGTCCCATAAAACAGGAAGGGGAATGGGAACATCCATCCCCACATAAACATTTCACCCCTACAATCCCTTACAATCCCAACAGTAAACAGCTGTACCCTAAAAAAGACGAAAAATGCCCAATCCCTACCCACACTTCAAACATGCTCCCAACCATTACAAAGTGGCAGCACCCAAGGTTCCCAAGCATTGTCCGCTCAGTTATCCCCCAGTTTATGCTCCTTAATGAAGTCTTTGGCCACTACTGGGGTCTCGAAATAATACTTCCGGCCTCCGAGCGTCACCCATAATTCCACCGGGTAGAGCACCCCAAACATGATCTGCCGCCGGTACAGCACTGCCTTGGCCTTATTGAAGCCTGCCCGCCGCTTCGCCAACTCAGCTCCGATATCCTGATAAATCCGGACGTTATTCCCCTCCCAGTCGCAGGTACGGTTCTCTCTGGCCCAAAGCAAAATCTTCTCTTTCTCCACATAGAGCTCCCCAGCTATAGGCTTCTGCCTCAGGGACCTATGCGCTCGATCCACTTCAGGGGCCTTATCTAGCACCCTTTCCGCCACCAACCCCAGCAGCATCTTCGCGACGTACCTCGTGGCACTCACACCTTCCACTCCTTCAGGCAGGCCCACTATTCGCAGGTTCTGCCTTCTTGAGATATTCTCCTGCTCCTCCACCTTTGCCCTCAACATTTTACAGAGGTCTCCTAGGAGCCCCACCTCCGCCTCCAGATCCACCACACGATTGCTGTGATCCGAGATCACTCCTTCGATCTCCCGAATCTGCGACCAGTGCACCTCCAAACACTTCTCCACCCATTCCAACAAACCCTTCAGGGGTGCCACAGCTCCTTCGATGGCCTTCAAGCGTTCCTCCTGCATTTCCCTCCTCTGCTGCCGGAATTCCTCCTGAGTAAAAGCTACCAACTGCTTCATCTGGGGCCTTCCAGCTTGCATCAGCCCTTCCCTCCACTGCCTTGCTTACACTGGCTGCTGCTGCAATACAGGCCTGCACCATCTCTTTAGCCTGATCGCTCACTGTTTTCTTCTGGGTTTGATAACCAGCAGTCATACCACTCCCAGGGGAAACTACTCCTCCAACTTCCACCTATGCCTTTTTATCAAAATTCCACCCAGTGTCGGGTAAAAAGACATCTTTTCTGTGCCTTTAAGCAGGAGCTGCCCTGTGTGTGACCACTCATACCATGGCCACCACCGGACGTCCCTCCTGTTTTTGTTTCAATGTCTGCGGGTCTTTTTGCCCAAGTCTTTTTTCAGGGGGGTGGACAGGTTGATCTCGATTGTTTGAGGGGGAAAGGTGGCCAAGATTAGGAGGGTGATACCGTTGTACTATTATTGGCTGGCAAAAGGTGCGGGGTTGGAGCAGAGAGTGGGAGGGAGGCTCCGTGGGTAAGGATGGAGGTGGACTCCTACAGAGAGTCGGGGTGGCGGGTGCTGACAACAACGTCCCCATGAAAGTATTCGGCGAGTCCTATGGTGGTGGCCGCGTTGAAGATTTGGAGACAATTTAGACAGCACTTTAAGCTGGGGGCTGGGTCAGGGGGGATGCTGATTAGGAGGAATCATGGGTTCGACCCAGGGAGGATGGATGTGAGGTTTCGGGAGTGGGAAGACAGGGGGATTAGGGAAATGAAGAATCTGTTCCTGGGAGGACGATTTGCAAGTTTGGAGGAGTTGGGCGAGATGTATGAGCTGGCACGGAGGGAAAGTTTTAGGTATATGCAGGTGCTGGATTTTGTGAGGAAGGTTTCCCCAACCTTCCCGATAAAGCCTGCCTCCTCGCTGTTGGAGGCGGTGTGGTCAGTGCTTGGCCAAGGGTATGGCAAATTCTGGAACACAATTGCCGGAATATTGCCAGGGCCCATAAGCGCTGCAGTATCCAGTGTCTTCAGGCATTTCTTGATATCACGTGGAGAGAATCAAATTGGCTGAAGACTGGCATCAGTGATGCTGGGGACCTCTGGAGGTGGCTGAGATGGATCATCCACTCGATACTCTGGCTGAAGATTGTTGCAAATGTCTCAACTTTTTATTTTGCACTGATGTACTGAACTTCCCTATCATTCAGGATAGAAATATTCGTGGAGTCTTCTCCTCCAGTGAGTTGTTTAATTGTCCACCGCCATTCATGACTGGATGCAGCAGGACTGCAGAGCTGAGATCTGTTTCATTGGTTGTGGACTCACTTAGCTCTTGTCTATCACTTGCTGCTTATGCTGTTTGGAATGCAAGTAGCCCTGTGTTGTAGCTTCACCAGGTTGCCACCTCATGTTTAGGTATGCCTGGTGCTGCTTCCAGCATGGCCTCCTGCACTCTTCATTGAACTAGGGTTGATCCACTGGCTTGCTGGTAACGGTGGGGAATATGTTAGGCCATGAGGTTACAGATTCTGGTTGAGTACAATTCTGGTGATAGCCCAAACGCCTCATTGTTGTCCAGATTTGTTGCTAGATCTGTTTGAAATCTATCACATTTAGTACAGTGGTCGTGCCACACAACACAATGGAGGGTATCCTCAATGTGAATACTGTGTACAGTATTGACATTCTTATGTAAGGAAAGATGTAAATGCATTGGAAGCAGTTCAGAGAAGGATTTCTCTGAATGGGCAGGTTGCCCAGGAAAGGTTGGGGAGGCTAGGTTTGTATCTGTTGGGAGTTTAGAAGTGTAAGATAACTGTGTAAGATTGACTGAAACATACACAATCCTCAGGGATAGGGACAGGATGGATGTGGAGAGGATATTTCCTCTAGTGGGAGAACCTAGAACTTGGGGTCATGGTTTAAAAATTAGGAGTCGCCCATTTAAGCTAGCGAAATAGTTTCTCTCTGAGCATCATGAGTCTTTGGAACTCTTGTTCAAAAGGAGTTGGAAACAGAGTCTTTGAATGTTTTCAAGGCAGAGGTAGATAGGTTCTTGAAAAGAAAGTGAGTAGGTGGGAATGTGGAGTTGAGGTTACAATCAGATCAGTCATGATTTTATCGAATGGCGGAGCAGACTCCAAGGGTCGAGTGGCTTACTTCTGCTCCCAATTCTTGTTTGAATTTTGCCTGGTATCCAGGCCAATATTTGTCCCTCAACCAACATTACCGAAGTAAATGTTATGGTCATTATCACGTCAGCTTAGAGGATCTTGCTGTGTATCTTGGCTGTTGCATTTCATGAGGTCTATACTTCATCGGCTGCGAGTGCTTTGCAATGTCCTCAGGCCCCGATAGGTGCTACTTAAATGCAAGATCTTCTTTCTCTCATGCTCTCCGTTACAGTTTCCAACTCAAAACATTGGATTTTCAAACATTTACTGCCCATCCTTAATTGTCCTTGAGGAGTTGGTGCTGAGCTGCCTTTTTGAATCGCTGCAGTCGGTACACCCTAATGCTACTAGAGAGAGGGTTCCAGTGAGGGAACGTCAATATATTTCCAACTCAGAATGTTGAGTGGCTTTGAGGGGAAATTCGAAGTGGTGGGATTTCCACATACCTGCTGCCCTTGTCCTTCTAGATGGTAGCCGTTGTGCGTTTGGAATGTGCTAAGGAGCCTTGGTGAGTTCCTGCAGTGTATCTTGTAGACGGTACACACTGCTGTCAGTGTGCTTCAGTGGTGGAGGGAGTGAATGTTTGTGTATGCTGGCTAAAGAAGCAACATTGCAGGATTCTATTCATCTGAGTCAACATTTGATTAGATCAGTTTAGGCTCTAAATAGAAACAAAATGGTGTGTGCAGTGGTGTGTTTTTCTGCAATGCCAAAAAGGGAGAGTGTGGAAGTATCAGCCAAAGTCAAATACCGTTCATCTGTAACATGACCTCCCCAGAGTGTGAATCCGTACTGGACCCAAATCCGCCAGCACCATTTAATAAAGAAAAATAATTTCACTTTAACTCCACTGATAATGTGACATCCATTAACTTCTCAAAGACAGCAATGTTATCTGTAAATTAGATGAAGCTACTGCCCTCAAAATGGTCCTCGTTGATTCTGCAACACAAAAAAACTGAGATGTGACATTCTCCCCTTGTCCAATTCTAACTAAAAGAGATGACTAGTTTAATTGTGGAACCATAGAGGGGTGCCATTCGGCTCATTGTGTTTGTGCTGGCTCGTTGAATGAACTACTCAATTAAACCCATTTCCCCCTGCTCTGTCCCCAGAACCCGGCAAATGTTTTCCTTTTCAAGCATTTGTCCAATTCCCCCTTGAAAAGTATTCTTGTTTTTTGCGGCCATTTATTCGGGCAGCTCACTCCGAATCATAACGCAGTGCAAAAAAAGTGCTAGTCTCGCCTCTGTGTCCGCCGGTTAACAATTCTCCTGCCGGTGGAAACAGTTTATCTCAATTTGGTCCATCAAAATGAGCCTGGTGGGGTTGGCGGGAAATCTCTAGGTGGGATCTTGCTGAGCAGGAAATTGATCATGAACGGCCGTCCGCCAACACCAGCTCCGCTTCCAAACCAACACCCCGCCCGACGCGAAGCCTTTACCAACCCACGAGCGGATGTCTGTGACCGTGTTTGAGGAGCTGTTCGTCGCGGGGGGTAAATAGGGAAAAATCTGTACAGACTGTATCGTTGATTGTTGGGAAGTATGTCTCCCGGGGTGTTCATTTGCTGTAACCTGTTTTGATACATGTTTGTAATAAAATACATATTTAAAACCCCCCGAGCTTACCTTTAACGGAGGTGTCGTACCGGACCCAAATGGAACTGAGGGTGGCGTAAAATCGTAGGAAGTCGACGCAAAGCGCCCGCCCAAACGCAAACTAGAGGGTTTTTTTTTTTCAAAACCCGTGGGCTTGAAAGCTTTATTCCCATTTGAAAACTGAAAAGAAAATGAATAGGTTTTCAAAACGAAGATACCTACCGGTCGGTGAAGCTTCAGTATATTCATTCTTTTTTTTTTGGTAAAAGAAGCTGGAGGGGGTGAGAGTTGATGAGTTGTTTTTTTTTGCGGCTGGATTTGGTCGGTTAAAAAGAGGTGAGGTTGGTTGAAGGAGCAGTTAGGTCTAATGGGTGCCACCCGTTTCAATGGGCAACAAACAGCTGGTGGAACCGACGTGACCAACTGGCACCGAAGCAGTCGCCGTTTGCCGCTCACGCCACTTGCGCGTGGTGTTCGCCCTACCCGGTCCGCGCGCGCGCATCGCCGCGGTGGGCGGGGCCGTCGGCTGCTTCCACCAACCGCTTTATTCCGCGCGCGCCCACCCCGCCCCCTGCCTTTCCCGCCCTGCGGGTGGAAGTCTCGGCCGTTGGGCGCGCGTGGTGGACGGCCGCCATTTTGGGGCCCCTTGGCCGAAGCCCTCGCCCCCTTTCTCTTTTTGAATTAACCGCCGAACCCCCCCCCCCAACAGTAACACCCGAAAACAAGTAACCCCTTCTGTGTTGTAATATTCTGCCGCTGTGGATTCTTTTGTTGTTGGAATAACAAGAATAGCATCAGTAAACGTCAATCGTACATTCTAAATGCTGCATGTCTCCTTTGCAGATTGCAAGTATCTTTTCCCCTTCGTACTGCAGCTCATATTTTTCTTTATACAGGTCTGTTTGTCTCCATTTCCCCTTTGAAGAAGGAGATATAGATATATTTCTGATTAAAAAGTAATGGGCTATGGGGAGGTGGATTTGAGACCAGGAAGAGATCGGCCATGATGGGCGGAGCAGGCTCCAAGGGCGGAATTGCCCACTTCTGCTCCTAATTCCTATGATCCAAAAACCATTTCTCGAACAGCCTTTTTTTCCCCTGGCATCCGTGTTTCCCATCCACGTTTTGTCAGTTCCAAACCCAGCAGGCACCTGGCCATGGCATGCCGATGCCAGCGTCTCAGATAATTGTACGCTGAGGTGGAATTATTGCCGATAACCCTCGTCTTGGATGGATCCTCCTGTTGCTGCGTGTGAGGCAGAAAAAGAAGATTGTTGCTGAGTTTGAGTTCCCAGCACAACGCGTTCCATGCCTCACACAAAGTGCTCCATTCTCCGAGATTAAATTTAAACACGTGGCAAACAGCGAGGTCATTGGCCTCACCCAGCCTGGGCCATCTATTTGAAAGAGCGGTCCAATTGGCCTTGCTCACGCTGTCCTTTCCTCATGGTCCTGCATGTTTCCCCCTGCCCTTCAAATACTTACCCAATTCTCTTTAGAAAGTTATTGAACCCTTCCACCGTGCAGTGCGTTCCAAATCATAACAAGGTCTTGCCCTTCCCCTGGAGTTTCTGAGTTGGGTTAAAGCTCTCCAAAGACCCTACCACACCTTTCCCCGACCACCATCACCCCTTCCCCAACAACCCCCCAATGGTGCCAAAGGCCTGACGCGTATGTGGCGGGATTTTCCGATCATGCTTGGCCCAAGACTGGAAATTCCCACCCGAGGTCAATGGACCTTTAAACGGTCCGTCAAATTTCCCATCATGCCTGTGACAATTACTGCGGTGATGGGACAGGAAAATTTACCCATGGCGTTAATGAGGGGACTGAGTAGAGTACGACCCACACTGTGATGTAAGAGAGCACACAATCTGCACCCAGGGTCAGCCTAGTGTTGGACAGAGCCTTGTTTACCAGAAAGCATGGAGACAGCTCCTAGCTTGTACTCTTTACTTCAGATTCACGAAACTGTAAATAACACCCTACAACAACAAGAAGTCTTACAACACCAGGTTAAAGTCCAACAGGTTTCTTTGGAATCACTAGCTTTCAGAGCGCAGCTCCATCAGGTGAGTCTCACCTGAGGAAGGAGCTGTGCTCCGAAAGCTAGTGATTCTAAAGAAACCTGTTGGACTATATCCTGGTGTTGGAACACTTCTTACTGTGCCCACCCCAGTCCAAGCCGGCATCTCAACATCATGCCTACAACAAGAGCCACAGATGCTACCAGTAAGCCACAAGCTTAATTTAAAATCTAATATCTGAAAACTGATTTCAGATCAGTGTAAGGCAGTTTTTTTCCTAACCCCGAGTCCATCTGCGAGGATCCCTCATGTAGTCATGAAATAGAGGCCCTGGAAGCAGTTCAGAGGAGGGCCACTAGACTGATGCTTAGCTTAAAACCTTTTAGCAACCATAATCGGCTGAGAGGGCTGGGTCCTTTTACTTCAGAAAATCATAGATTGTGAGGAGTTTTGATTGAAGTCTTTAAAATAATGAAGAGATTAAATTTTGTTCATGTGTATAGTCTATTTCTGTTAGATTCAGAAGTGTCAGGGAACATGAATATAAATTACGTCTGCATAAAACTAAGTTAGATGTCAAGATTTATTTATGCAGAGTCAGCAAATTCTGTAACAAATTGCTTGCTCGTGAAGTGAATAAAAATTTGTCAAAAATATGCAAAATGGATGTGATTGAATTTCTAGCTGTGGCCTGTACCACAAAATTACCAATAAATTGCATTTATGTAGTACCTTTAACATTGTAAAATATCCTGAGGTGCATCAGGGGAGCATTATTAAACAAAATTAAATACCAAGCCGCATAAAGAGGCATTATAGTAGTTGACCGATAGCTTGGGCAAAAGCACAGGATTTAAGGAGCATCTTAAAGGAGGTGAGGTAGAAAGACTGCAAAGTTTAGGACGGGAATTCTGAATCTTAGGACCTAGGCAACTGAAAGCATGGTCAGCAATGGTGGAGACTTTCGGTGGCGACCATGGAGTGAGTGGTTGTACATTTGGTGGCTCCCGCTCAAGGTGGATTTTTTCGGTCCTTCCCCACTAGAATGTTGTGGTGTTTGAGGGGGAAAAGGTGAATGAGTGCCCAGGGAAGGTAATACTGCTCTGGTGACTAAGAGTCATCCAGACTCGAAATGTAGGCACTCTTTTCTTTCCAGAGATGCTGTCAGACCTGCTGAGATTGTCCAGTATTTTTTGTTTTTGTTTCAGATTCCAGTATCTGCAGTAATTTGCTTTTATCTCCTCTGGTGAGGTTTGGGTATGGATCAGCAGATGAGAAGTGCTACGAGAAAGAGAGAACAGTTGGAATGCTTTTGTGGTATGGCACAAGTGAAGATGGCAGAGGGCAAGGGGGCAGTGCTACCCGCCCAGTGGTTGACGGAGCAGCTGATGGAGTTTTTAAATGCCAAATTCCAACAGCAGATGAAAGAGACCTCTGCCGATCGAGTGGGTGGAGCAGAGTCAGGAGGCTCAGGGCTTGGCGATCCAGAAGGTGGATGAGTCAGTGGTGGAGCATGAGGATCGGCTGACCCCGCTGGAGGTGGGAATGAGGATGGTAATGAGCAGCCGGAAGAGGCTCAGAGAGAAATTGGAGAACCTCGAGAACCACTCCAGGAGGCAGAATTTGAGGATTGTTGGGATTCCTGAAGGCATCAAAGATGCGGAGGCCGCCAAGTTTATGGCAAGCATGTTGAAGAAATTGATGGGGGAAGGGGCCTTTGGCCGCCCCCTTGAAATGGATCGGGTACACAGGGTGCTGAGGAGGAGAAGGCCTCAGGTGGGGGAACCAACAAGGACGATGGTGGTGAGGCTGCATCGGTTCCTGGATAAAGAGAAGATCCTGAAGTGGGCGAGGCAGACCAAGAGCACCTGGGAGGGAAGTGAGCTGTGGATTTACCAAAACCGTGGTGCAGAGCTGGCCAAGCGGAGGGCAGGGTATAATCGGATAAAGGCCGCCCTCTATAAGAAGGGGGTGCAGGTAAGGGTTTTGTGCCTTTCCCGCTTGTGGGTGACGCATCAAAAACAGGAATTTTATTTTGACTCACCAGAAGAGGAGATGTACTTTATGAGGGACCATGGACTAGGAGGAGTGTGAGGACATTGAACTTTGGAGAGGAGTTCTGTGTAAATTGTAGAGCATATTGGGTGGGTGAATTAGGGGCTGGTTTAGCACAGTCGGCAAAACAGCTGGCTTGTATTGCAGAACAAGGCCAGCAGCATGTGTTCAATTCCCGTACCGGCCTCCCTGAACTGGCGTCGGAATATGGCGACTCGGGACTTTTCATAGTAACTTAATTGAAGCTTACTTGTGACAATAAGCGATTATTATTATTAATTAGGGAAGGTTACGGCGGGAGAGTGGTGATGGTGAATGTGCCTTTTGTTTCTCTTTGTTGGTGGTTGGGGGGGTGGGAGGTGCTGACTAAAGGGGTGAGGGGAAGTCAGAGGCCTTGGGCGGGGGCCACCATGCTAGCTGGGCTAGTTAACGGGAGTAAAGTGGGGGGATTGGCAGGAGAAGGTGTGGGGAAGACAAGGGGGGGTGGGGGTGTTGGTTAATAAGAGTGGCTTTTGAGGTGGGGAGCATTGAGACCGATCCGTGGATAGATCTGTGATGGTCAGTGGGAAGCTGGAGGGGATGCCAGGAACGCACACATTCCTATAAAGCACTTGATTTCTCTTTTGTTTTGGGGGTAGGGAAATAATAAGGGCACATATTATGTCTTCACAGGGTAGCACATTTCTTTGTCCCACTATGTAACCCAGGTAAGTCACCTTGGCACTTGTAAACTTTTTTCCAAGTTCACCAGCAAGTTTGTCCTTTTCATTTGCATCCATCATTGCGGTCACTGCATCCAAAAGGTGGTTTGTGGAGGAGCTGTTGTCAAGTGACAGTTAAACCTGAAACAGTTCTTCAGTGTTTCCCTCCCTACCTCCTCCTCTAACCAAAAAAAAAAGACAACCACTGTAAGGATCCCAGCTGAGTAAAGATCAAGAGGGAGACTCGAGGGCAGGTAGAAGTAAAAAGATTGGATTGGATTGGATTTGTTTATTGTCACGTGTACCGAGGTACAGTGAAAAGTATTTTTCTGCGAGCAGCTCAACAGATCATTAAGTACATGAGAAGAAAAGGGAATAAAAGAAAATACATAAGTGGAACTGTGACGTCACAGCCTGCAGGTAAGTGATGGCTGTGACTGGTAAGTAGTTTTTCTTTTCCCTGAGGTGTTATAATGTGGGGTGCAGTGGTTGCTGAGTGAGTGCTTGCTGAGAAGGGGAGTAAAATTTTTTTTAAAATTACTGTTGGGAGTGTAAAAATGGCAGGAGATCCCAGACCCGTGTTATGCTCCTCTTGCTCAATATGGGAGTTCAGGGACGCGGCCGATGCCCCTGACTCCTTCATGTGCGGGAAGTGTGTCCAGCTGCATGACGGCTCTGGAGCTGCAGATGGACTCACTTTGGAGCATCCGCGATGCTGAGGAGGTCGTGGATAGCACGTTCAGTGAGTTGGTCACACCGCAGATTAGGATTGGTAAAGGAGACAGGGAATGGGTGACCAAAAGGCAGAGAAAAGGCAGGAAGGCAGTGCAGGTGACCCTGCGGCCATCTCCCTCCAAAACAGGTATACCGTTTTGGATACTGTTGGGGGAGATGACTCACCAGGGGAAGGCAGTAGTAGCTAGGCTCATGGCACCGCGACTGGCTCTGCTGCACAGAAGGGCGGGAAAAAGACTGGCAGGGCTATAGTCATAGGGGATTCAATCGTAAAGGGAGTGGACAGGCGTTTCTGTGGTCGAAAACGAGACTCCCGAATGGTATGTTGCCTCCCGGGTGCACGGGTCAGAGATGTCTCAGATCGGTTGCAGGACATACTGAAGGGGGAGGGTGAACAGCCAGTTGTCGTGGTGCATATCGGCACCAACGATATAAGTATAAAACGGGATGAGGTCCTACAATCAGAATTTAGGGAGTTAGGAGATAAGTTAAAAAGAAGGACCTCAAAGATAGTAATCTCAGGATTGCTACCAGTGCCACGAGACAGTCAGAGTAGAAATTCAAGAATAGTCAGAATGAATACGTGGCTTGAGAGATGGTGCAGGAGGGAGGGGTTCAGATTTCTGGGACATTGGAACCGGTTCTGGGGGCGGTGGGACCATTACAAATCGGATGGTCTACACCTGGGCAGGACTGGAACCAATGTTCGAGGGGATGCTTTTGCTAACACTGTTGGGGAGGTTTTAAACTAATGTGGCAGGGGGATGGGAACCAGATTAGGAAGTTAGAGGTCAGTAAAGAGGCAGCAACTAAAGCCAGTAAGGTACTAGATAATAAACTCAATGTGACTAAGGGGAAGAGTAGACAGGGAAGAGATCATGAACGCAAAGGGACAGGTGGTCTGAGGTGCATTTGTTTCAATGCGAGAAGTGTAGCAGGTAAGGCAGATGAATTTAGGGATTGGATTAGTACCTGGGAATATGATGTTATTGGTATTCCTGAGACTGGGTTAAGGGAATGAGCAAGACTGGCAACTAAATATCCCAGGGTATAGATGCTTCAGGAGGGATAGAGAGAGAGGTAAAAGGAGTGGAGGAGTTGCATTACTGGTCAGAGATGATATTACAGCTGTGATTAAGGAGGGCACGATGGAGGATTCGAGCACTGAGGCAATATGGGTGGAGTTAAGAAATAGGAAGGATGCAGTAACATTGTTGGGACTTTACTACAGGCCTCCCAAAAGCGAGCGTGAAGTAGAGGTACAAATATGTAGACAGATTATAGAAAAATGTAGAAGCAATAGGGTGGTCGTGATGGGAGATTTTAACTTCCCCAACATTGCATGGGACTCATGTAGTGTTGCAGGCGTAGATGGAGCAGAATTTGTAAGGAGCATCCAGGTTTTTTTTAGAGCAGTATGTAAATAGTACAACTCGGGAAGGGGCCATACTGGACCTGGTATTGGGGAATGATCCCGGCCAGGTGGTTGAAGTTTCAGTTGGTGATTATTTTGGGAATAGCACTCACAATTCCGTAAGTTTTAGAATACTCATGGACAAAGACGAGAGTGGTCCTAAAGGAAGAGTGCTAAATTGGGGAAAGGCCAAGTAAAACAAAATTCGGCAGGAGCTAGGGAATGTGGATTGGGAGCAGCTGTTTAAGGGTAAATCCACATTTGAAATGTGGGAGTCTTTTAAGGAAAGGTTGATTACCGTGCAGGACAGACATGTCCCTGTGAAAATGAGGGATAGAAATGGCAAGATTAGGGATCCATGGATGACGGGTGGAATTGTGAGACTAGCTACGATGAAAAAGGAAGCATACATAAGATCTAGACGACTTAAAACTGATGAAACTTTGGAGGAATATCGGGAAAGTAGGACAAATCTAAAACGTGCAATAAAGAAGGCTAAAAGGGATCATGAAATATCTTTGGCTAACAGGGTTAAGGGAAATCCCAAAGCCTTTTATTCGTATATAAGGAGCAAGAGGGTAACTAGAGAAAGGATTGGCCCACTCAAAGACAAAAGAGGGAATTTATGCATGGAGTCAGAGGAAATGGGTGAGATTCTTAATGAGTACTTTGCATCGGTATTCACCAAGGAGAGGGACATGACGGATGTTGAGGCTCGGGATGGATGTTTAAATACTCTAGGTCAAATCGGCATAAGGAAAGGGGAAGTTTTGGGTATTCTAAAAGGCATTAAGGTGGACAAGTCCCCAGGTCCGGATGGGATCTATCCCAGGTTACTGATGGAAGCGAGGGACGAAACAGCTGGGGCCTTAACAGATATCTTTGCAGCATCCTTGAGCACGGGTGAGGTCCTGGAGGACTGGAGAATTGCTAATGTTGTCCCTTTGTTTAAGAAAGGTAGCAGGGATAATCCAGGGAATTATAGACCTGTGAGCTTGACATTAGTTTGCACTGAGTGCTGAATTTGGTGCATTTGAGTGTGATAGTGAGAGTTTGGTGACCAAGGGAGTTAGGTGAGGAGGGAGTAAGGCGCTCCTTTCATTTTGTTTCCGACATTTCCGCAAAGAGTGCGAAGAGAGCCAGGAGTTTACAGAAAGTGTAGCTGACTGGGAGCAGGGTCGGTGGGCGGAGATCTAGTTAGTCCACAGGGCAGCTATATTCTGTCAGGTAAGAGGGGATGGAGGCTAGGCCAGTTACATGCTCCTCCTGTAGGATGTGGGTGGTGAGGGATACCACCGGTGTCCCCGCTGACTATACCTGCGGGAAGTGCACCCAACTTCAGCTCCTCAAAGACCGTGTTAGGGAACTGGAGCTGAAGCTGGATGAACTTCGGATCATCCGGGAGGCAGAGGGGGTGATTGAGAAGAGTTACAAGGAGGTAACCACACCCAAGGTACAGGACAAGAATAGCTGGGTTACAGTCAGGGGGAAAAAAACAAACAGGCAGAAAGTGCAGGGATCCCTCGTGGCCGTTCCCCTTCAAAACAAGTATACCGTTTTGGATGCTGTTGGGGGGGATGACCTACCGGGGGAAGGCCCTAGCGGCCAGGTCTCTGGCACTGAGTCTGGCTCTGGGGCTCAGAAGGGAAGGGGGGAGAATAGTAAAGCAATAGTTGTAGGAGATTCAATGGTTAGGGGAATAGATAGGAGATTCTGTGGTCGCGAGCGAGACTCCCGGAAGGTATGTTGCCTCCCGGGTGCCAGGGCCAGGGATGTCTCGGATCGTGTCTTCAGGATCCTTAAGGGGGAGGGTGAGCAGCCAGAAGTCGTGGTGCACATTGGTACCAACGACATAGGTAGGAAAAGGGGTGTGGAGGTAATAAACAAGTTTAGGGAGTTAGGCTGGAAGTTAAAAGCCAGGACAGACAGAGTTGTCATCTCTGGTTTGTTGCCGGTGCCACGTGATAGCGAGGCAAGGAATAGGGAGAGAGTGCAGTTGAACACGTGGCTGCAGGAATGGTGTAGGAGGGAGGGCTTCAGGTATTTGGATAATTGGAGCGCATTCTGGGGAAGGTGGGACCTGTACAAGCAGGACGGGTTGCATCTGAACCAGAGGGGCACCAATATCCTGGGAGGGAGGTTTTCTAGTACTCTTCGGGAGGGTTTAAACTAATTTGGCAGGGGAATGGGAACCGGATTTGTAGTCCAGCAACTAAGGTAGCCGATATTCAGGACGCGAAAGCGTGTAATGAGGCAGTGGGGAAGGGAACACTGACAAAGGAGAGTACTTGCAGGCACGGAGAGGGGTTGAAGTGTGTATACTTCAACGCAAGAAGCATCAGGAATAAGGTGGGTGAACTTAAGGCATGGATCGGTACTTGGGACTACGATGTGGTGGCCATCACGGAAACTTGGATAGAAGAGGGGCAGAAATGGTTGTTGGAGGTCCCTGGTTATAGATGTTTCAATAAGATTAGGGAGGGTGGTAAAAGAGGTGGGGGGGTGGCATTATTAATTAGAGATAGTATAACAGCTGCAGAAAGGCAGTTCGAGGAGTATCAGCCTACTGAGGTAGTATGGGTTGAAGTCAGAAATAGGAAAGGAGCAGTCACCTTGTTAGGAGTTTTCTATAGGCCCCCCAATAGTAGCAGAGATGTGGAGGAACAGATTGGGAAACAGATTTTGGAAAGGTGCAGAAGTCATAGGGTAGTAGTCATGGGCGACTTTAACTTCCCAAATATTGAGTGGAAACTCTTTAGATCAAATAGTTTGGATGGGGTGGTGTTTGTGCAGTGTGTCCAGGAAGCTTTTCTAACGCAGTATGTAGATTGTCCGACCAGAGGAGGGGCAATATTGGATTTAGTACTGGGTAATGAGCCAGGGCAAGTGATAGATTTGTTAGTGGGGGAGCATTTTGGAGATAGTGACCACAATTCTGTGACTTTCACTTTAGTAATGGAGAGGGATAGGTACGTGCAACAGGGCAAGGTTTACAATTGGGGGAAGGGTAAATACGATGTTGTCAGACAAGAATTGAAGTGCATAAGTTGGGAACATAGGCTGGCAGGGAAGGACACAAATGAAATGTGGAACTTGTTCAAGGAACAGGTGCTACGTGTCCTTGATATGTATGTCCCTGTCAGGCAGGGAAGAGATGGTCGAGTGAGGGAACCATGGTTGACAAGAGAGGTTGAATGTCTTGTTAAGAGGAAAAAGGTGACTTATGTAAGGCTGAGGAAACAAGGTTCAGACAGGGCATTGGAGGGATACAAGATAGCCAGGAGGGAACTGAAGAAAGGGATTAGGAGAGCTAAGAGAGGGCATGAACAATCTTTGGCGGGTAGGATCAAGGAAAACCCCAAGGCCTTTTACACATATGTGAGAAATATGAGAATGACTAGAGCGAGGGTAGGTCCGATCAAGGACAGTAGCGGGAGATTGTGTATTGAGTCTGAAGAGATAGGAGAGGTCTTGAACGAGTACTTTTCTTCTGTATTTACAAATGAGAGGGGCGATATTGTTGGAGAGGACAGTGTGAAACAGATTGGTAAGCTCGAGGAAATACTTGTTAGGAAGGAAGATGTGTTGGGCATTTTGAAAAACTTGAGGATAGACAAGTCCCCCGGGCCTGACAGGATATATCCAAGGATTCTATGGGAAGCAAGAGATGAAATTGCAGAGCCGTTGGCAATGATCTTTTCGTCCTCACTGTCAACAGGGGTGGTACCAGGGGATTGGAGAGTGGCGAATGTCGTGCCCCTGTTCAAAAAAGGGACTAGGGATAACCCTGGGAATTACAGGCCAGTTAGTCTTACTTCGGTGGTAGGCAAAGTAATGGAAAGGGTACTGAAGGATAGGATTTCTGAGCATCTGGAAAGACACTGCTTGATTAGGGATAGTCAGCACGGATTTGTGAGGGGTAGGTCTTGCCTTACAAATCTTATTGAATTCTTTGAGGAGGTGACCAAGCATGTGGATGAAGGTAAAGCAGTGGATGTAGTGTACATGGATTTTAGTAAGGCATTTGATAAAGTTCCCCATGGTAGGCTTATGCAGAAAGTAAGGAGGCATGGGATAGTGGGAAATTTGGCCAGTTGGATAACGAACTGGCTAACCGATAGAAGTCAGAGAGTGGTGGTGGATGGCAAATATTCAGCCTGGATCCCAGTTACCAGTGGCGTACCGCAGGGATCAGTTCTGGGTCCTCTGCTGTTTGTGATTTTCATTAATGACTTGGATGAGGGAGTTGAAGGGTGGGTCAGTAAATTTGCAGATGATACGAAGATTGGTGGAGTTGTGGATAGTAAGGAGGGCTGTTGTCGGCTGCAAAGAGACATAGATAGGATGCAGAGCTGGGCTGAGAAGTGGCAGATGGAGTTTAACCCTGAAAAGTGTGAGGTTGTCCATTTTGGAAGGACAAATATGAATGCGGAATACAGGGTTAACGGTAGAGTTCTTGGCAATGTGGAGGAGCAGAGAGATCTTGGGGTCTATGTTCATACATCTTTGAAAGTTGCCACTCAAGTGGATAGAGCTGTGAAGAAGGCCTATGGTGTGCTCGCGTTCATTAACAGAGGGATTGAATTTAAGAGCCGTGAGGTGATGATGCAGCTGTACAAAACTTTGGTAAGGCCACATTTGGAGTACTGTGTACAGTTCTGGTCGCCTCATTTTAGGAAGGATGTGGAAGCTTTGGAAAAGGTGCAAAGAAGATTTACCAGGATGTTGCCTGGAATGGAGAGTAGGTCTTACGAGGAAAGGTTGAGGGTGCTAGGCCTTTTCTCATTAGAACGGAGAAGGATGAGGGGCGACTTGATAGAGGTTTATAAGATGATCAGGGGAATAGATAGAGTAGACAGTCAGAGACTTTTTCCCCGGGTGGAACAAACCATTACAAGGGGACATAAATTTAAGGTGAAAGGTGGAAGATATAGGAGGGATATCAGAGGTAGGTTCTTTACCCAGAGAGTAGTGGGGGCATGGAATGCACTGCCTGTGGAAGTAGTTGAGTCGGAAACATTAGGGACCTTCAAGCAGCTATTGGATAGGTACATGGATTACGGTTAAATGATATAGTGTAGATTTATTTGTTCTCAAGGGCAGCACGGTAGCATTGTGGATAGCACAATTGCTTCACAGCTCCAGGGTCCCAGGTTCGATTCCGGCTTGGGTCACTGACTGTGCGGAGTCTGCACGTCCTCCCCGTGTCTGCGTGGGTTTCCTCCGGGTGCTCCGGTTTCCTCCCACAATCCAAAGATGTGCAGGTTAGGTGAATTGGCCAATGATAAATTGCCCTTAATGTCCAAATTGCCCTTGGTGTTGGGTGAAGGTGTTGAGTTTGGGTAGGGTGCTCTTTCCAAGAGCCGGTGCAGACTCAAAGGGCCGAATGGCCTCCTTCTGCACTGTAAATTCAATGATAATCTATGATTAATCTAGGACAAAGGTTCGGCACAACATCGTGGGCCGAAGGGTCTGTTCTGTGCTGTATTTTCTATGTTCTATGTTCTATGTAGTGGTAGGCAAACTGTTGGAGAAGATACTGAGGGATAGGATCTATTCACATTTGGAAGAAAATAGACTTATCAGTGATAGGCAGCATGGTTTTGTGCAGGGAAGGTCATGTCTTACAAACCTAATAAAATTCTTTGAGGAAGTGACAAAGTTAATTGATGAGGGAAGGGCTGTAGATGTCATATACATGGACTTCAGTAAGGTGTTTGATAAATTTTCCCATGGCAGGTTGATGGAAAAAGTGAAGTCGTATGGGGTTCAGGGTGTACTAGCTAGATGGATAAAGAACTGGCTGGGCAACAGGAGATCAAGAGTAGTGGTGGAAGGGAGCATCTCAAAATGGAGAAAGGCGACTAGTGGTGTTCCACGGGGATCCGTTCTCGGTCCACTGTTGTTTGTGATATACATAAATGATCTGGACGAAGGTATAGGTGGTCTGATTAGCAAGTTTGCAGATGATACTAAGATTGGTGGAGTTGCAGATAGCAAGGAGGACTGTCAGAGAATATAGCAAAATATAGATAGATTGGAGAGTTGGGCAGAGAAATGGCAGATGGAGTTCAATCCAGGCAAATGCGAGGTGATGCATTTTGGAAGATCTAACTCAAGAGCGTACTATACGGTCAATGGAAGAGTCCTGGGAAAAATTGATGTACAGAGAGATCTGGGAGTTCAGGTCCATTGTACCCTGAAGGTGGCAACGCAGGTCTATAGAGTAGTCAAGAAGGCATACAGCATGCTTGCCTTCATCGGACGGGGTATTGAGTACAAGAGTCGGCAGGTCATGTTACAGTTGTATAGGACTTTGGTTGGCCACATTTGGAATACTGCATGCAGTTCTGGTCGCCACATTACCAGAAGGATGTGGATGCTTTAGAGAGGGTGCAGAGGAGGTTCACCAGGATGTTGCCTAGTATGGAGGGTGCTAGCTATGAAGAAAGGTTGAGTAGATTAGGATTGTTTTCGTTGGAAAGACGGAGGTTGAGGGGGGACCTGATTGAGGTCTACAAAATTATGAGAGGTATGGACAGGGTGGATAGCAACAAGTTTTTTCCAAGAGTGGGGGTGTCAATTACAAGGGGTCACGATTTCAAGGTGAGAGGGGGAAAGTTTAAGGGAGATGTGCATGGAAAGTTTTTTATGCAGAGGGTGGTGGGTGCCTGGAACGCTTTGCCAGTGGAGGTGATAGAGGCGGGCATGATAGCATCATTTAAGATGCATCTAGACAGATATATGAACGGGCGGGGAACAGAGGGAAGTAGATCCTTGGGAAATAGAAGACAGGTTTAGATAAAGGGTCTGGATCGGTGCAGGCTGGGAGGGCCGAAGGGCCTGTTCCTGTGCTGTAATTTTAGTTGTTCTTCATTCTTTTTTCATACCCTGAAACAATGCCTCCAGGTGATCTAAGTGGTCATTCCAGGTGCTACTGTAAATTACCTAGTCACCAGATACATTGCACAATTTCTGAGGTCAGGTATTACCTAGTTTGTCAATCTCTGAAAGGTTACTGGAGCATTTTTTAGGCCAAAGGACATGATCACACATTGGGGTAGGCCAACCGAGGTGACAAAGGCTGAAATTTCTCTTGCCCTGAGGGTCAAGGAGACTTGCCAACACACATTTTGCTGGCTTAGTGGCTTGCTTTGTCAATACAATCCTCAAGGCATGGAATTGGGTCGGAATCAGCCCTGGTTACTGCATTTATTTTTCAGTCGTCAATGCAAAGTTGTTCTGATCCACCCAGCTTGGGGACTGGGAGAGCTCCAACTACACTGACCAGGCTCAATTATGTCACTGTCCAACATGGACTGAATATCCTGTCATACCAGAGCCAAGTTGTTGGGGCTCAGTTGGTAAGGGTTTTGTTTGATTGTTGGGGTGTCTTCCACATCCACATCTTTCGTTTAGTTTATTCTCACATTCAAACCTGGGAGATGATTGCAACTGAAAACAAGTACAGAGTAAGGGGAATAGGAAAGTGGGGTTTTACAACTAGAATCATAGAATTTACAGTGCAGAAGGAGGCCATTCGGCCCATCGAGGCTGCATCGGCCCTTGGAAAGAGCACCCTACCCACTGCCTTCATACACCTCCATCTTATCCCTGTAACCCAGGAACCCCACCCAATCTTTTCAGACACTAAGGGCAATTTAGCATGGCCAATCCACCTAACCTGCACATCTTTGGACTGTGGGAGGAAACCGGAGCACCCGGAGGAAACCCACGCTAACTATGAGTAACTTTACAGTAAAAAGAACCACTGAAATTGATATTATTTTTCCAATTAACGGGCAATTTAGCGTGACTAATCCACCTACCTTGCACATCTTTGGGTTGTGGGGGTGAGACTCACTCAGACACGGGGAGAATGTGCAAACTCCACACGGACAGTGACCTGGAGCTGGGATTAAACCCAGGTCTTCGGTGCCGTGAGGCAGCAGTGCTAACCACTGTGCCATTATGCCGTCCAGAAATGGATATCTGTCCATGTGATTTCCATCGTTCACAATGTCCAAATCCCTCACAATGTCCAAATCCCTCAAGTTCCAATTCAGGCAGGTTCCTGTCTGAAAGCAGGAGGATAGAATCCCTTTTAAGGATGATGGCAGTGCAATGAAGTGAGGTTGACATTCAGACACTTGTCTTCTAGGCAGGCGATGACCATTGGCATTCAGAGAAACAAGATTCAAAGAGGCTCTGATTTGTAGCAGGCTGTTTTGTCAGCCCAGAGTCCTGCTTTTTGATGTTCACAGGTTGGTGTTAAATCAGCAGACTGCCTTGTGAGGCTACTGTCACGGACAAGAAGGGAGTTAATTTAAACAGCACTAATTTCTCTTCTCACCACCCATCCATAAACAGAAAGTTGTTTTGATTTACTTCCCAATCTCTCAGTTTTGATATGATCCAAGAACTGTGTAGATTGGGATAGCTATTCAATCTGAGCAGTCCCTTTTCTGTGATGCTGCTAGTCGGATGGCAAAATGGCAGACTGAGTTTGTGATTATAGCAAGGCAATGTACTGGTTCCGCAAATTATATATGTCATATGACAGGGGGCTGGTTTAGCACATAGGGGGCTGGTTTAGCACAGGGCTAAAGAGCTGGCTTTTAAAGCAGACCAAGGCAGGCCAGTAGCACGGTTCAATTCCTGTACCAGCCTCCCCGAACAGGCGCCGACTAAGGGCTTTTCACAGTAACTTCATTTGAAGTCTACTTGTGACAATAAGCGATTTTCATTTTTCATGACTCCCTACAGTGTCTTTTAACCCTCTTCTGGGTCCCCAAGATGGTGAAATGTCTCAACTCATAAGGATTGAAAGGAAGGGTGCAGGGCCATTTGTCCTAGCAGACACGTAGACTCTGGTTGACCAACTTGGATTATGAAATGCAGATGGCCTTTGTATAGCTCTCATCAGGTAGCTCTTTTTGTTCGAGGGTCACAAACAGGCACAAATTCAACCATTTTAAAAGGTTTTTGTCCAGATTTAATTTTTCAAATAGCCATGGGAATATCTCGATATATCATCCATATCATCTGCTAGTCCTCAGGCTTTGTGGATTATGTGTTCTTACAATGATTCCACAAGGATAAGCGTGGAACTCTTTTGTCCTTGTAAACTGCTGTTATAAATTTCCAGAAACTGTGGCCAATCTAGTGAATCATGTGACCTGCAACAGCCATGTTTTAGTTCAGCAAAGTCTATTTTTGAATAAGCAAAAAAAAAAGTTTGATTTTATACTTTATGATCACCTTCATGTCTTAGGTCTTGTGTTATGTACTCTGGGATAACACAGGCTGCAACTGGATGCAGCTTTAACCAAAAGATACTCCAGACCTTGAAGTTAGTTCAATCTGATTTATTGAACCAGTAGCACAGTTCTCTATGAGTTCGACTCTGTTAACCTAAGTGTGGTTACTCTGTCTGACTGAACCAGACTAGCTCTTAGCCACGTGCTGGAGGTGTTATACTGTACATACACCCTGACTCACTCTCTAGATGTTCATCAGTGGAAAGAGGCGGAGTGTGAGTGCCTTGTGGCTTTTATAGTGAAATACCACCCCTGAGTGTCCTGCCTGCTCATTGGTCATGTCCTGTTCTGTGTGTTCATTTGCTGCCTGTCATATCATTATCTGCATGTCTGCATATCATGACATTAGGGACATGTCCCTGTCGAGGCTTTTTATCTTGCATTCATAACAGGTTCAGGGATTCCAAATGTCAGCACTTGCTGAACAATCCCAAGTGTGTTAATAATTACATTATCAAGTAATTTCAAATGATCAGTCAGGCTTGCAGAGTGGCTCACTTACACTAGTTAGAAATTACATATGTTCACATGCAGAGATCTCGTCCTCTGCTGACAAAAGGAACAGGTTAGGCAATGCATCTTTTTTGAATTAAACAAAGGCATGGTTAGGGTTGGCAATGCAATTAAATGTATTCTTGGAGGATTTATCACATGATCTACCCCCACGATCTTGCTATTAGTTATTCAACCACATCCATCCTTGTGGGGCACTGCCTTCATACACCAGTTGGAAAGCAAAAGGCCTCAGTACCCAATTGGATGATGCTCGACTGGCAGCCAATCAACTTATTTTCCGCATTTTCAATACTTTTTAATCTGGTAAAGAGGAATGTTCAAAGAAAATGACAAAAAAATATAGTTTTTAATGTCCCGATGATTTTGGTCCAGGTTTGCAGAAAGCAGTGTCCTGGAGATTGATCATCAATTCCTGGACACTCCAAACCAATCTTGGAGGGTTGGCAACCTTAAGCATGGGGGACAATAATACCCTGATGCATTCTCCATGGCATCGTGTCGACCAATCAGAGCTGATTGTCAACCAATTGCGCCACTTTTCTCATGCAGTACAAATTGTTGCCGCTCCTTGAAACTTGGAATTCTGGCACCTGTCCTGATGAGTGCCTGGTGAAAAGCTTTGACAGCATGTATCTTGTCTTCAGCTAAATTCAAAGCTGCAAATCACTTCTTGTTACTTAGAATCCAGAGTCCTTGCATCATCCTGGTCTTAAGCATCTTCCGCTATCGCAGCTGTGAAAATACCTTCTGAAAACCAAAGGCAATTATATCCTCTTCCATTAGTTCAGCTGTTAAAATTTCAGAACACTAATGCTCCATCACAAATTGTTTCTAAATCTATTTCGATTAGACGGTGTCTGTGTTCTTTAGATGACGCGCAGCAAATCCCGCATCGCCCCTTCGCCCTCAGACCTACGTTGGCTTCTGGTCAAATCGTGTTGTGATTTTGAATTTTTCATTCTTGTCTTCAAACCTCTCCATGGCCTTGCGTGCTCACTATATCTGTAATATCCTACAGCCCTACAACCCCTCCGAGATACCTGTGCTCATGTAATTCCACTCTTTGCAAATATAATTGCTCCACCTTTGGTGACTATGCTTTTGGTTGTCTGGGCCCCAAGCTCTGGAGTTCACTCCCTAAATCTCTCTGCCTCCCTTTCCCCCTTTAAGATACATTTCAAAACATAACTTTCTGACCAAGCTCTTGGTTACCAGTGTCCTTTAAGGAAGGAAACCTGGTCTGGCCTACACCCACAGCAATGCGGTTGATTCTTAACTGTCCTCTGAAATGGCCGAGCAAGACACTCAGTTCAATTGGGAATGGGCCTTGCCAGCGATATCTACAGCTCATGAAAGAATTTTAAAAAAAAATGTTTTTATGCTTCATTTCTTTAGATAGCAAGTCTGGGCCCTAAATGTTTGGTCTTGGTCTTCAGGGTCTAGATGGGGTGTCACGAGTGTTTGCCTGTTACCTTAAGAATGCTACCACAGGCAGCTATTCATAAAATAACATTTATGGGCACGATTCAGCAGCTTCATTGCACGCAACATAAGCCATAAGACATAGGAGCAGAATTAGGTCACTCGGCCTATCAAGTCTGCTCCACCATTCAATCATGGTTGATATTTTCTCATCCCCATTTTCCTGCCTTCTCCCCATAACCCCTGATCCCCTTATTAATCAAGAACCTATCTATCTGTCTTAAAGACACTCAGTGATTTGGCCTCCACAGCCTTCTGTGGCAAAGAGTTCCACAGATTCACCATCCTCTGGCTGAAGAAATTCCTCCTCATCTCTGTTTTAAAGGACCATCCCTTTAGTCTGAGATGGTGCCCTCTGGTTCTAGTTTTTCCTACAAGTGGGAACATCCTCTCCACGGCCACTCTATCCAGGTCTCGCAGTATCCTGTAAGTTTCAATAAGATTCCCCCCTCATCCTTCTAAACTCCAACGAGTACAGACCCAGAGTCCTCAACCATTCCTCATACGACAAGTTCTTCATTCCAGGATCATTCTTGTGAACCTCCTCTGGATCCTTTCCAAGGCCAGCACATCCTTTCTTAGATACGGGGCTCAAAACTGCTCACAATACTCCAAATGGGGTCTGACCAGAGCCTTATACAGCCTCAGAAGTACATCCCTGGTCTTGTATTCTAGCCCTCTTGATATGGCGTCAGGACGAGGCCTTTATGGCGCTCCTCGAAACATCTTGCGAGAATCAACGGAACCTTGCGAGGTGTTGCGATCTGGATCTTGCTCTCCCTGAACAAGATACAGATCCAGATATTTAAATGAGTCGAAAAAATATGCGTTTGCCGGATCCCCTGACGCCCGGGATTCACCGGCCGTGCCTGGGAGACCTTACCTGGGTGCTGTTTCGTACTGGTCCACACAAACATTGACTGGCTGCAATGGCACCTGGGTGTGGGTCTCCCATTGGAGATCCCCGGGTGGTCGGGGACAGAGCAGGGGGGCACCCTGGCCGTGCCACCCTAGCCCAAGTGGCACTGCCATGGCCCAGGCTGGCAATGCCAGGGTGCCCAGATATCAAGGTGGCACTAACAAGGGTCAGGCCTGGTGCGACATTACCAGATAGAGAGGGTGTGAGTGGTGGTTTCCAGGGACCTCCCCAGGTATGGGGGGGGATGGGGGTCACAAAAATGGGTGTGGGTGGGGAGGTGGAAAGCTTGTTGTGGGGGGGGGGGGAAATCCCTCTAAGTGCGGCCTTGGTGGAGAGAATCTCCCTAAGCAGTTTCAAATTCCTAGCGGTGCACATCTCCAAAAATCTGTCCTGGTCCACCCACGTCAACGCTACCACCAAGAAAGCACACCAGCGCCTAGACTTCCTCAGGAAACTAAGGAAATTCGGCATGTCCACATTGACTCTTACCAACTTTTACAGATGCACCATAGAAAGCATCCTATCAGGCTGCATCACAGCCTGGTATGGCAACTGCTCGGCCCAGGACCGCAAGAAACTTCAGAGAGTCGTGAACACAGCCCAGTCCATCACACGAACCTGCCTCCCATCCATTGACTCCATCTACACCTCCCGCTGCCTGGGGAAAGCAGGCAGTATAATCAAAGATCCCTCCCACCCGGCTTACTCACTCTTCCAACTTCTTCCATCGGGCAGGAGATACAGAAGTCTGAGAACACGCACGAACAGACTCAAAAACAGCTTCTTCCCCACTGTCACCAGACTCCTAAATGACCCTCTTGTGGACTGACCTCATTAACACTACACCCTGTATGCTTCATCCGATGCCAGTGCTTTTGTAGTTACATTGTAGATGTTGTGTTGCCCTATTATGTATTTTCTTTTATTCCCTCATGTACTTAATGATCTGTTGAGCTGCTCGCAGAAAAATACTTTTCACTGTACCTCGGTACACGTGACAATAAACAAATCCAATCCAATCCAATATGGCCAAAGTGCCATTGAATAGTGGCACTGAGAAACACCCCACTACACGTGGCATTCAGTAGACTTTAACTTCAGTTGGCTGAATCGCGCAAATTCTTTACTTACAGCGCAATGTACATCTCTGTAACTCATCACAAGGTTGTACTTCTGCTTCCCACTAAATCGTAGTTTCTTAGTCATGTGACATTGCATCACAGTCCCATCAGTACCAGATGCTTCTGATGTTAACTCTTTATTCGACAGACAATGACTTATGGTAAGTGGCTTATTTGCCTTTCTTAGGATATAAGGATAAGCATGAATTGTTTTCACTCTTATGATAGGTCATTCCACTGATCCAATGCTGTCTATAAGTGCAGGCCTGGGTGCGGCCCACAGCTGGAGGCCATGTGCAGGTCTGCTTAAGGCCTACTGCTTAAGGCCAGGGCTTCATAATAAAATTCAAAATTCTGGAAAACACTCAGCAGGTCATCTGTGGAGAGATGGGGGAAAGCAGTTAATGTTTGCAGTTCATACTTCTGGCAGAGCAGTCAAGAGATTCAACGGGTTTTAAACAAGTGCAGAGCCTTGGGATTCTCAACACTAACTTGAAAACTGATCTCTTCCAGTTGGTCAACCTAAATCGTTAACTTTGTTATTCTTGCTCCACAGATGTGAGAATAAATTTGACCTCCTGAGTGCTTTTAGCATCTTCTGATTTTATTTTAGATTTCCATTATCTACAGTGCGCATTTTGCTTTATTTTCAAAGAAAGACATTCATGCTGGCCCAAGGCTAGATCCCAAACACAAAGGTGGTCAGTAAGGCCACCAATTTACATAGATGTCCTTGATTCACTCAGATCCAGTAGAAATGTGCAAGTGTGTGAGTGAGAGACAGAAGTGTTGTTTATATTGGAAGGGAATCCACCTCAAGCCTGACAGATTGTAGTGATTATATACCCCATGGTATTGAATTCCAGATACTTCCTTTCTTTCCTCAGTGGAAAAGTCAAATTCTTCCTCAATGCAAAACTATTCCGTACTGCTTTCGAATTGAATGATGTCAACTAAACTTTTAAATAAAAGCTATTGATTTTGTATCTAAAAGCATGACCAGCTGAGAAAAATGTGTCTTTCCTCAATCAAAATTGAGTTGTTTTCCCCAAAAACTGACAATAATTAATGATCCACCATCAATTTCAGTTGTCAGCTTTGATCGTTAACTTTTCTCGGAATGCCTGCATTGAACAGGAATGGTTTTGCTGGTTGTTAGCAAACCCAAGCTAGACGGGTTGTTGGGCCGCCCGGTGAGGCTATAATGGTGTACTTGATTTTCTACAGGTGGAGAAATTTCGATAGGTCTGCCAGCCAGTCTGCAGTTGTGAGTGGTGCTGCTGATTGGCAGCCAAGCAGGATTCTTTGGCAGGTGATTAGGAAGCAAAAGCAAGGACATCAGCCCTCTTCCCCATGTGTAGTTTTGGCTGCTCCAATACACCGAAGACTGCCACTCTTGGGCACGGCTCCACCCTCAACCTTGGACATCGCCTCGAAGAAGGCTGTTCAGAAAGACGTGCGTGTTAGGTGAATTGGACATTCTGAATTCTCCCTCAGTGTGCCCGAACAGGCACCGGAATGTGGCAATGAGGGGATTTTCACAGTAACTTCATTGCAGTGTTAATGTACGCCTACTTGTGACAATAAAGATTATTATTAATATAAGCCTACTTGTGACAATAATAAATATTATTATAATAGACCGCCATACTGTCGCAATAACCTGGAGGAGCTGCAATCTTGTTCCAATGAAAGTTTCAGCCTTTGCCATTGGACTGACAGTGTGCCATATAATGATTTTCTGATGGCACCTCAGTGTAGATATGGCATGCACCATCCGGAAATGAAATGTGATGTAGGTTGGTCAAGGGCAAGGCAAAGCAGAAATAGAAGGGTGCAGACCTGCCGCACAATTCTACATCCTAAAAAGGGTCTGAGGAATTTCAGGGTCATTGTATTCTCTTTATATATGAACAATGGCAATGTTCCATCAACCTGTCCCACACAATTTATAAACATTATAACTCCCCATCTCGCATAAACCATGTCGTCTCCTGGGAGATAATTAAAAACATTTTAAACACCATGTCAATTTGGTGGTGGGGGGGGGGTATATAGGACAGGCATTGTCAAACTCAGGGGCACACCCTGCGGGTGGGTCGCGGGCGGGTCGCGGAGCCGTCCGTCGCGGCAGTCACAATCGTGCCAATCTGCGAACAGCCGCGGCAGCCGGCTTTTAATCATGCCTTTTTTTTCCAAGTTTGGGGGGCCAAAGGGACGATTGAGGCCAAAGGAACCCAAAACCATTTCCTCCATTTTTGTCAGCAACAAACAAGGTAAGAGAAAATGGTGGGTCGCGCAGGTCGGCCGGCGTGGGCCGCAAAGGTCAGCCGGTGTGGGCCACAAAGGTTGGCCGGCGTGGGTTGCGAAGGTCGGCCGCGTTGGGTCCTGAACGTTGGCCGGTTGGTAAAAATGGGTCCCCGGAAAAAAAGTTTGTCTTTGAGCGCCATTAGGTTATCAAAACTAGTCCAGATGATCATTCTAGCCCTAAGTAATTCCACTTTTTGCATAAGATCATTCTCACCCCAAATAATTCCACACTGAACCTACCTTTTGCACAGGGTCATTTCTGCCCCCGTCAGAAACTGGTAAAGCTCTTGCCTGAAGGAATTCAGTGAATCAGCATTCACCATGCAAGGTGCCAGCATATTCCAAAGATCCACTGAGTTCTAGAAAAAAATGAATCATCTAACATCACATTAAGTCTGGCCTTGTGCAATTTAAAATTGTGACTCCTCTGGTTCGCGCCTCCCCCCGCCCTCCAACCTACTTAATTAGAAAAAAAAAATCAACGCAAACGTAATTTATTCCTTTCATCATCTCAAAAACCTCAATCAAATTACTCCTAAGCCTGCGTTGCCCTGAAGAGTCCCAGCACTTCGAGCCTACCTTGGTAAGTAAAATACGTCAAACCAGGAGTTGATCTAATGTCTCCTCCCTGACTCCCCTCCCCAAGGCCAACCCCCACCCCACATCATTTCCAAAGCTAAATATCACCCACCATGTAAAGAGGCCAGACTGGATTCAGTAATCTAGCCGAGACAACGTGTAGCATATCGTGGATTAGTTGTAGCTTTGTTGCAGCTTTGTTCCTTTGTTATGACAGTACGAAGTCTTACAACACCAGGTTAAAGTCCAACAGGTTTGTTTCGCTGTCACTAGCTTTCAGAGCGCTGCTCCTTCCTCAGGTCAATGAAGAGGTCTGTTCCAGAAACACATATATAGACAAATGCAAAGATGCCAAACAATGCTTGGAATGCGAGCATTAGCAGGTGATTAAATCTTTACAGCCAAGCATTAAATCCAAGCATTGTTTGGCATCTTTGAATTTGTCTATATATGTGTTTCTGGAACAGACCTCTTCATTCACCTGAGGAAGGAGCAGCGCTCCGAAAGCTAGTGACATCGAAACAAACCTGTTGGACTTTAACCTGGTGTTGTAAGACTTCGTACTGTGCTCACCCCAGTCCAACGCCGGCATCTCCACATAATGCCTTTGTTATGAGATTGACCTATTCTAGATGCTCGTCAAATTTTCTAGAAATTTGTTAATGAATTTCACTTTGTTTTGTAAGGACGTTACAGTAATCTTAAGACGTGGCTTAAAGGGCTAATAACACTTTGTTTCCTTCAAGTGCCTTTCAATTGAAGACACACTCTTGGTTGTCAGCACAGAAAACATGATTGAAAGGCTAATTCATATAACATGAATGCAGGCAGGCACAGAACCTGAAAGCTGCATTTTTGGGTTTTAATAGGTTTGGGAGTAAATATAATCAATCTAATCTTTGGAATACAACAAATGATTTTGACATTTTGAATTCATTTGGTTTCTGTAAAAAAAAAAAATCCAGTTTCTCAAGGACATTTTTGCTGAACAACTTTCGCCATTTATGACAAGACCAAGCAGACCCAGGTCAGGCATAGCACAGATTCTTTGCCAAATAACCACAGAAAGGCACCCTCACCATTCATTCTAAAGTCTCTCTTCTAACATTTTGAACTTTAACCTCAATGTCAGTGCAGAAATGTGTTTTAATTTATAATCAAGGCAAAAGTAAAATTGTCATAGTCCCAGATGACCATAGGCTGCTTTCCCCTTTGAGGGAGAGAGCTGACTGGTCGTGATTTAACCTGAGGATCACCACACCTCAGGCGAGGGTTGAGGTTGATAAGATGGGGCCTTCATGAGTAACCTATCTTATTGGGTAATCTATATATTACAAGGTTAGATCCAGCTCATTACACAATGGGGGCCATCTAACCAAAATAAAACGGAGTCCCTTCTGGGCAGGATTAGCAGGGTCGTTCCCGCACTGATCCCACTATCTAATGGCACACTGTCTCAGTTTCATGTCCCGGTGGGGAACACCCCTCCCCCTACCCCCAGCCCTGAGACCGCACTTATTGGTAGTTCCTGCACTGTGAAGCTCTGACGAACGGTGCTCCTCAGTGCAGGAAGAGAGCGGGACGTCATTTTTAAATGGCGCTCTGATCACTTGACCTCCGACCCATCCCACAGATACCCCCCCCCCCCACCCCAACGCCCCTGTTGGGGGGTTCCTAGGGCCCCCACCGCACTCCACCTCATACAGGCAGGGCATCCCCAGGCCAGATCCGGGCAGCCTCGGCACAATGCCAGCTTGGCACCTCGGCACTGCCAGCCTGGCACCCTGGTAGTGCTCCTGCCAGTGCTACCTGGGCACACTGGCAGTGCCAGTCTGGCACCCGGGTCCCACCAGCAGTGCCAGGATGCCATCCAGCCCAGAGGCCGATCACCCGGGGGCCTCCGATTTCGTGAGCGAGCCCCCAGGTACCATTCCCCTGGTACCGTTCCCGATTGTGGGGACCAGTACTGAACGGCACCTGGCTGGGGTCTCTTCGGCGAGGACAATAGATGTCGGGTGGCCGATCAATCCGGCGTTAGCATGGCTAAGTGGCTTTCTAAACTAACTTAGCTGTTCGAGACTGGGTCCCGCCCATCGCGGGCAGGATCCGGATCGTGCCGTCTCACGAGATGTGGTTAGGTCGTGCAAGGCGTAATGGCTGTCGGGAATCCCGGGAGTCCTCTCGGAACTCTCGATTCCGGCGGGATGTGGCCGGTAGATCACGCCCAATAGCTCCCAGAGTTATGCTGCATTTCCTTTCAGCATTAGAGCCCAGGTGAAGTGGAATCCAAAGCGCTACCCTAGTAATTGAGAGTGATAATTAAGAAATAATGGGAGTCATTGAGTGCAGTTTGAAACATTTTACATCATGGTGTTAGAATGGTCCCCAGGAACCTCAGGCAGGCCAGTCGTGAAGCCATTTATTTTTGCATGTTACTGCAGCTTTGAAACAATGAGAAGATCCCATGGGGCAGATAACTAAAATGATCATATCATTCAGAAGCTACTTGGACCATCAATATAGACGGTATAATTTGCTTTGTCAATTTATGGTGGAATATCCATTGCCAATCAATTAAATAAGAAAAAAAGTATTGTCTGCATGAACCGTGATGGGGCTGGTTTAGCACAGTGGGCTGAACAGCCGACTTATAATGCAGAACAAGGCCAGTAGCGCGGGTTCAATTCCCATACCGGCCTCCCCGAACAGGAATGTGGCGACTAGGGGTTTTTCACAGCAACTTCACTGAAGCTTACTTGTGACAATAAGCAATTAGGGGCAGCACGGTAGCACAAGTGGATAGCACTGTGGCTTCACAGCGGCAGGGTCCCAGGTTCGATTCCCCGCTAGGTCACTGTCCATGCGGAGTCTGCACGTTCTCCCCGTGTCTGCGTGGGTTTCCTCCGGGTGCTCTGGTTTCCTCCCACAGCCCAAAGACGTGCAGGTTAGGTGGATTGGCCATGATAAATTGCCCATAGTGACCAAAAAGGTTAGGAGGGGTTATTGGGTTACGGGGCTAGGGAGGAAGTGAGGGCTTCAGTGGGTCTGTGCAAACTCGATGGGCTGAATGGCCTCCTTCTGCACTGTATGTTCTATGTTCTAAGACTTCAGACAGAAGGATCTGTCTCTCAGAGACAACACTGTTCTCTGGATAGAGAATTCCAAAGATTAATTTCCCTCCGAGAGAAGAAATTCCTCCTCACCTCAGCCTTCACTTTGAAACTGCTCCCAAGTTCTAGATTCCATCCTCTCAGCATCTGCACTGTCCCACAAGGAGACGGTGGCGTAGTGGTCATGCCACTCGACTAGTAATCCTGCTCTGATGACACAAATTCAAATCCCATTTTAGCAGCCAACGGAATTTAAATTCAAGTAATAAAATTTGAATATTAAGCTCGTCTCAGTAAAGGTGACCATTAAATACCATCGTTTGTTGTAAAAGCCCCATCTGGTTCACTAATGTCCTTTAGGGAAGGGAATCTGCCATCCTTACCTGGTCTGGCCTAGATCTGCAGATTTTTAAAAGATTAATTAATGGGATGTGGGTTTCGCTGGCTGTGCCAGCATCTATTGCCCATCCCTAATTGTTTAGCACAGTGGGCTAAACAGCTGGCTTGTAAAGCAGAACATGGCCAGCAGCGCGGGTTCAATTCCCGTACCGGCCTCCCCGAACAGGCGCCGGAATGTGGCGACTAGGGGCTTTTCACAGTAACTTCCTTTGAAGCCTACTTGTGACAATAAGCCATTTTCTCTTTTCTAATTGCCCTTGAGCTGACTGGCTTGATAGGCCATTTCAGGAGGCATTTGAGAGTCAACTATATTGCTGTAGATCTGCAGTCACATGTAAGTCAGACCAGATAAGGACGGCAGATTTCCTCCCCTAAAAGAACATTAGTGAACCAGATGGGTTTTTACAACAATCGATGATCATTTACTAGGCTTTTAATTTCAGATTTATTTTTATTGAATTCAAATTTCAACATCTGCCGCGGTGAGATTCGAACCTCAGTCCCCAGATCAGTACCCTGGCTCTGTGGATTACTAGCCCAGTAACAATACCACTGCATGTGTGGCTACACTGATCTGAGAGGGTTGACTGCCCGCTGTAGTGGCATAGCCAGCAAAGGCAACAAATGCTGGCCTTGCCAGCGATAACCACATTCCAGGAAAGAATGAGTTAACAAAAACAAAACTCAGAATCTTACATGTTTCAATAAGATCACATCTCATTCTTCTAAACCCCCAGTTCACCACACCATATAACACATAGAATACCAAAGAGAAAATGCTGGAAAATCTCAGCAGGTCTGGCAGCATCTGTAGGGAGAGAAAAGAGCTCACGTTTTGCGTCCAATGACTCTTTGTCAAGTCATCTGGACCCTTTGTCGAGTCATCTGGATGCAAAATGTTATTCTCTCCCTACAGATGCTTCCAGACCTGCTGAGATTTTCCAGCATTTTCTCTTTGGTTTCAGATTCCAGCATCCACAGTAATTTGCTTTTAACACATAGAATAACCAGGTGCATCTTTCTGTGGAGGGAGAGAAAGAAGTCAAGTACAACGTTATCAAACTGCTGCCACACGTTTCCTAGCAACAGAGCGAAGAGTGGCAAAGGTGCATTGTGGGCCGGCCTGTGGGCAGGTCCCAGGGTGGGAAATCCCATGGGGAGTCGCTGAGGTAGGGGATACTGTGGTCATGTAGTCGGGGGGTGGAGGAAGCCCCTGGGGATTCTGGAGTGTGGGTTCACAATAATTGCCCAGAAGTTAGAGGAGATTTTAATTCTTCTAACTTTTTCTGAGTAACTAACACAGCCAAAATTTGTGATCTAAATCATGTTTCCTGATATTTCTCCAGCAATTGCCCTGGGGAAATTTGCCCTTCTGGGCAATGCTGTGCAAACGCTTACAAAGAACAAAACAGCGCAGGAACAGGCCCTTCGGCCCTCCAAACCTGCACTGACCATGGTACCTGCCTAAACTAAAACCATATACACTTATGGAGTCCGTATCCTTCCATTCCCACCCTATTCATAGAACATAGAACATAGAACGATACAGCGCAGTACAGGCCCTTCGGCCCTCGATGTTGCACTGAAACAAAAGCCATCTAACCTACACGATGCCATTATCATCCATATGCTTATCCAATAAACTTTTAAATGCCCTCAATGTTGGCGAGTTCACTACTGTTGCCGGTAGGGCATTCCACGGCCTCACCACTCTTTGCGTAAAGACCTACCTCTGACCTCTGTCCTATATCTATTACCCCTCAGTTTAAAGCTATGTCCCCTCGTGCCAGCCATTTCCATCCGCGGGAGAAGGCTCTCACTGTCCACCCTATCTAACCCCCTGATCATTTTGTATGCCTCTATTAAGTCTCCTCTTAACCTTCTTCTCTCCAACGAAAACAACCTCAAGTCCAACAGCCTTTCCTCATAAGATTTTCGCTCCATACCAGGCAACATCCTGGTAAATCTCCTCTGCACCCGCTCCAAAGCCTCCACGTCCTTCCTATAATGCGGTGACCAGAACTGTACGCAATACTCCAAATGCGACCGTACCAGAGTTTTGTACAGCTGCAACATGACCTCCTGACTCCGGAACTCAATCCCTCTACCAATAAAGGCCAACACTCCATAGGCCTTCTTCACAACCCTATCAACCTGGGTGGCAACTTTCAGGGATCTATGTACATGGACACCTAGATCCCTCTGCTCATCCACACTTTCAAGAACTTTACCATTAGCCAAATATTCCGCATTCCTGTTATTCCTTCCAAAGTGAATCACCTCACACTTCTCTACATTAAACTCCATTTGCCACCTCTCAGCCCAGCTCTGCAGCTTATCTATGTCCCTCTGTAACCTGCTACATCCTTCCTCACTGTCGACAACACCACCGACTTTAGTGTCGTCTGCAAATTTACTCACCCACCCATCTGCGCCTGCCTCTAGGTCATTGATAAAAATGACAAACAGCAACGGCCCCAGAACAGATCCTTGTGGTACGCCACTTGTAACTGAACTCCATTCTGAACATTTCCCATCAACCACCACCCTCTGTCTTCTTTCAGCTAGCCAATTTCTGATCCATATCTCTAAATCACCCTCAATCCCCAGCCTCCGTATTTTCTGCAATAGCCTACCGTGGGGAACCTTATCAAATGCTTTACTGAAATCCATATACACCACATCAACTGCTCTACCCTCGTCTACCTGTTCAGTCACCTTCTCAAAGAACTCGATAAGGTTTGTGAGGCATGACCTACCCTTTACAAAGCCATGCTGACTATCCCTGATCATATTATTCCTACCTAGATGATTATAAATCTTGTCTCTTATAATCCCCTCCAAGACTTTACCCACTAGAGACGTGAGGCTCACCGGCCTATAGTTGCCGGGGTTGTCTCTGCTCCCCTTTTTAAACAACGGGACCACATTTGCTATCCTCCAGTCCTCTGGCACTATTCCTGTAGCCAATGATGACATAAAAATCAAAGACAAAGGTCCAGCAATCTCTTCCCTGGCCTCCCAGAGAATCCTAGGATAAATTCCATCAGGCCCCGGGGACTTATCTATTTTCAGCCTGTCCAGAATTGCCAACACCTCTTCCCTACGTACCTCAATGCCATCTATTCTAATAGCCTGGGTCTCAACATTCTCCTCCACAACATTATCTTTTTCCTGAGTGAATACTGACGAAAAATATTCATTTAGTATCTCGCCTATCTCTTCAGACTCCACACACAGCTTCCCATCCCTGTCCTTGACTGGTCCTACTCTTACCCTAGTTATTCGCTTATTCCTGACATACCTATAGAAAGCTTTTGGGTTTTCCTTGATCCTACCTGTCAAATACTTCTCATGTCCCCTCGCTCGTCTTAGCTCTCTCTTTAGATCCTTCCTCGCTACCTTGTAACTATCCATCGCCCCACCTGAAACTTCACACCTCATCTTCACATAGGCTTCCTTCTTCCTCTTAACAAGAGATTCCACTTTTTTGGTAAACCACGGTTCCCTCTCTATAAGCCTTCCTCCCTGCCTGACCGGTACGTACTTATCAAATCATATATTTGTCTCAATGCCCCTTAAATGCCGCTATCGTACCTGCTTCCACCACCTCCCCAGGCAGTGTGTTCCATATATTTACCACCCTCTCTGTAAAAACATGCCTCCCACATCTGTTCTAAACCTTTCCCCATGCAATTTAAACCTATGTCCCCTAGTACTTGACACTCCTACCCTAGGAAAGAGCATCTGACTATCCATTCTGTCCATGTCACTCAATCTTGTAGACTCCTATCGGCCACCTCTCACCTCCGTTGTTCGAGTGAGAACAGACAAGAGTTTATCTAACCTCTCCTCATAGCTAATGCCCTCCATACCAGGTGACATCCTAGCAAACCGCTTCTGTACCCTCGCCAAAGCATTTGCATCCTTCTGGTAGTGTGGCGACCAGAATGTGAAGTTGCAACTGGGGTTCTCCTGTGCCTTTTTGGGGTATCCCTTAATCCCACGCTGGGGAGTTCGAAGGTTATAGGCCAATGTTTCTGCTTTCAGCACCCAGGTGGGGCAGCGAGCTTCGGGTCAAAACCACTTGCTGGGTAAAATTTATTCTTCTTCATATTCCCTCTGTATTTCTCATGCAAAACCTGAACTCTGTGTCCCCCTTGTTCTTGCACAAACAACTAATGGGAAGAGATTTTATTTTGTCTCCCTTATCGAAGCCTGTCATAATCTTGCACGCCTCTATCAAACGTCCTTCAACCTTTCGGAGACACCTTGAAAGAAGAAACAAGGGTGGAGAGGTTTGGTGGGAGTGAATTCCAGAGCCGAGGGCCCAGGCAGGTGAGGCACAGCCACCAAAGACGGAGCAGTGAAAATCAGCGAAGCTCAACAGACCCATTTTGGATAAGTCCGAAATCCCGAGATAAGGAACTGAAGGCACTGTTGCTAAGTTTGCAGATGATACAAAGATCTATAGAGGGACAGGTAGTATTGAGGAAGCAAGGGGGCTGCAGAAGGATTTAGACAAGCTAGGAGAGGGCAGTGAAGTGGCAAATTGATTGATTGATTGATTTGATTTATTGTCACATGTAACAAAGTGAAAAGTATTTTTCTGCGGCCGACGGAACGTCCACAGTACATACATAGTAGACAAAAGAATAATCAATAGAGAACATTGACAAATGGTACATCGACAAACAGTGATTGGTTACAGTGCAGAACAAGGGGCCAAACAAAGCAAACAAACCAAATGAAATACAATGTGGAAAAGTGTGAGGTTATGCACTTTGAAAGGAGGAATTTAGGCATAGACTATTTTCTAAATGGGAAAATGCTTAGGAAACCAGAAGCACAAAGGGACTTGGGAGTCCTTGTTCATGATTCTCTTAAGGTTAACATGTAGGTTCAGTCGGCAGTTAAGAAGGCAAATGCAATGTTAGCATTCATGTCAAGAGGGCTAGAATACAAGACCAGGGATGTACTTCTGAGGCTGTACACGGCTCTGGTCAGACCCCATTTGGAGTACTGTGAGCAGCTTTGGGCCCCATATCTAAGGAAGGATGTGCTGGCCTTGGAAAGGGTCCAAAGGATCTTAGTTTCTGACAATGCGCGGCACAACATTGAGGGCCGAAGGGCCTGTTCTGTGCTGTACTGTTCTATGTGAAGGAGGTTCAGAAGAATGATCCCTGGAATGAAGAACTTGTCGTATGAGGAACGGTTGAGGACTTTGGGTCTGTGCTCATTGGAGTTTAGAAGGTAAAGGGGGGATCTTATTGAAACTTACAGGATACTGCAAGGCCTGAATAGAGTGGACGTGGAGAGGATGTTTCCACTTGTAGGAAAAACTAGAACCAGAGGACACCATCTCAGACTAAAGGGACATTTTATGATTTTAGTAATTTTGTTTTTTAATGTAACAAAACCAACAAAGACTTACCAACTGCAGAAGATTGCTGCATGATGTAAAGCATCTGTAACGTGATGTGGTTACACAGCGGCTGAGTTCAATGGCCCAACAGCTGGCTGACATGCATATTATGAAGCAGGAGCAATTATGAAAGAAGGGTTCTGATTTATTTGTGCATTAAATACTGAAAGAGACTGAACTGGGATAGATAAAGCATTCCCTAAGCAGCATGAGCTTTGTGTGATACCTCTTACAATAAATGCAAATAATCCTGGTTCTAGAAACAATTCAAAAGCAAATGAGCAACCTTCGATGCTAGCCTTGTATTTGAACACGCTCCATCTCACAGTAGCTCTGTATAATGCTGTACTTTTTAAATTGTCATGATGGGGATTAACTCTTCGGTCATGATATTTTGCTCATTATTAAAATTAAAAATTCTCTCCTTACTGGTGTGCATTTGAAATGTGGTTCTGCCTTTTCTGGAGAGCAAATCTCTGGGACATATTATCCAACAGATACCCAACAAATTTTCAGAGGAAACAATTTTCAAAATTACCAACTGAAACCACTGTTCAAGGCATTCTGTATTGTAACTTGTGGAAACTCTGGTTAGACCCCACTTGGACTACTGTGACCCACTTGGACTACTGTGAGCAGTTCTGGGCAGCACACCATAGGAAGGATATTTTGGTCTTGGAGGGAGTGCAAAAATGATACCTGTACTACAAGTGGTAGGAGCGATTAGAAGAATTAGACCAGCTTTCACTAGAATTTAGAAGGTTAATATTTTTTATTATTGGCTTACATTAACACTGAAATGAAGTTACTGTGAAAATTCCCAAGTCACCACATTCCGGCGCCTGTTCGGGTACACGGAGGGAGAATTCAGATTGTCCAAATTACCTAACAAGACGTCTTTCGGGATTTGGGGGAGGAAACCGGAGCACCCGGAGGAAACCCACGCAAATACGGGGAGAACGTGCAGACTCCGCACAGAATGACCTAAGCTGGGAATCATACCTGGGACCCTAGCGCTGTGAAGCAATAGTGCTAATCGAGGCCCCATCTATTCTCCAAGGTGGATGAAAGTTCTCATGACTCTATTTTGACAAAGAGTTGGGGAGTTACCTCCATTGCCTTGACCAATATTTACTCAATAAATATGACAAAAACAGATCACCCATTTGTATCACTTGCTTGTCTGGGTGTTTGCTGTGTGCAAATTGGCTCCCACATTTCATAATTACAACAATGATGACATTCAAAAGTATTTAATTGACTGTAAAGGTACTTTGGGTCTGCCTAAGATTGCAAAAGGCACTACATAAAGCAAGTTCCTTCTTTCTCACTCACCCCATCTAATATTACAGCATACTCTGAATGCTCCAATGACTTGACCTAGAAAGAGAAAACAGTAAAAATGGGGCAAATAGGAGCACTGGTCTGAATTGTTTATTCCTATTGGATAATTATTTTATTAATAAAGAATCTGCACTTTTATCACACCTGATCCCATCAATTTCACAACACTTCTTAGCCGGTGAATTACTTTTGAAGTGCAATCATCTGTTATACAGGTAAAAGTAGCTGCCCACTGGCACACATTGAAAACCTGTAAACACTCCATATTTGGCCAGCTGAACTGTTCTGTGTTCCAGTAATGATGGCCTTGGAGGGAGAGCAGCGTTGATTTAACAGAATGAGATCTGGATTCCAAGCGTTACATTAAGAGGAGTGATCACACAAACTAGGGTTGCATTGCCTGGAATTTAAGGGGTTAAAGAGCGATTTGCTCAAATCTTTGAAGATATTTAGAGGACCATAGTTGCTAGATCGAGAAGAATTATTTCCACTGGTTGGAGGGGCTAAGGCTGGGGGTATAGTCTAAATATTAAAATGAGTGAAATCAGGCAACACTTCTACACACACAGTGGTCGAATTTTGGATCCCTCGTCATGAATGACAATTGATGCTGGGTCAATTGTTAATTTTATCACGTGAGAGTGATAGATTTCTATTAGCCAAAGATATTCAGGAATATGGGGCAAAGACAGATTTACGGAGTCAGGTTGCTCATCAACTTGTATCGCAGAACTGACTCAGGGGGCTAAATAATCTACTCCCATTTCTATGTTGGCTAGCATATCAGAATTCACCATTCATCCCGAGTGCCACGGGAATTCTTTATGTTCACCTGAATACTTCACCCACAGGACAGCACTTTCAACAATAATCATCTTTTTTTATTAGTCTCACAAGTAGGCTTACATTTTGGAGAAAGGGGTGGTGTCGGCGATTTATGGGGTTATTCTGGGAGAAGATAAGGTATCACTGGATGGGATTAAGGCAAAGCGGGAGGAAGAGTTGGAGGAAGGCATGGAGGAGGGGTTGTGGTGCGAGGTGCTACGGAGGGTGAATGAACATAGAACATTACAGCGCAGTACAGGCCCTTCGGCCCTCGATGTTGCGCTGACCTGTGAAACCACTCTAAAGCCCATCCAGGCAAATGACCACTACTGTTGCAGGCAGGGCATTCCACGTCCTTACTACTCTCCGAGTAAAGAACCTACCTCTGACATCTGTCTTATATCTATCTCCCCTCAATTTAAAGCTATGTCCTCTTGTCTTGTGCTAGATGCGAGGTTGGGGCTGATACAGTTGAAGGTGATGTATAGGGAGCATCTCACAAGGGCGAGGATGAGCCGCCTTTTTGAGGGGGTGGAGGATATTTGTGAACTCTGTGGGGGGAGCCCCGTAAATCACGTTCATATGTTTTGGTCCTGCCCAAAACTGGAGGGGTATTGGAGGGAGGTCTTTAGGGTAATCTCAAGGGTGGTGCATGTGAGACTCAAATCCAGTCCCCTAGAAGCCATATTTAGGGTGTCAGATTGGCAAGGGTTGGAAGCGGGTGCAGACGCAAATGTCTTAGCCTTTGCCTCGCTGGTTGCCCGAAAGCGGATTCTGTTGGGGTGGAGGTAGGCTTCTCCTGTGCCTCGGCATGGCGGGGGGAACCTGCTGGAGTTCCTAACACTCGGGAAAGTAATGTTCGAGTTGAGGGGGAGGAAGGAAGGGTTCTACAAATCATGGGCCATGTCCATCTTGCATTTTCACGAATTGGATGACATCGAACATTAGGGGGGGTTGGGTGTTTGGAATATATAAATTAATGATGATTCTTTTCCATTGGTGTTTTGTATTGAAAATGTTGGGAGCAATTTGAGGGTGGTGGGATGAGGGGATTGTTGGCTAGGGGAGTGCCATTGTATGTGTTATTATTAATTATTTGTTGTAAATATGATGAAAATGTGAAAAAGGAGAATAAAAATATTTATTTTTTTAAAAAGTAGGCATTTGAAGTTACTGTGAAATTCCGCTAGTCACCACACTCCGGCGCCTGTTCGGTACACAAAGGGAGAATTCAGAATGTCCAATTCACCTAACAAGCACATCTTTCGGGACTTGTGGGAGGAAACCAGAGAGCCCGGAGGAGACCCACACAGATGCGGGGAGAACGTGCAAACTCCGCACAGACAGTGACTCAAGCCGGGAATCGAACCTGGGACCCTGGAGCTGTGAAGCAACAGTGCTAACCACTATGCTACCGTGCAGCACTCCTTCAGTACCAAGGACAGTTTGGATTATGCACTCAGGTATTAAGATGGGGCTAGGATCCATTACCCTCACTGACCAAGAGGTGGTTGTTAAATAGAGGTACATTGATAAACTATTTCAAATGTTTTTTTAATTTAATTTAGCCATGAATTTCTTTCACTACTATTTGTCCAAAGTTTACTTTTCAGCAATCTACATTCACATTTTCTTGCTCCTACTGGCTTGACTTTTCTCAAACATGTATTCAGTGGTCACATTACCTGTACCATTTAACACTTAATTTTGCCTTAGTCAGATTCTCCTACAAATTCCTCTCTGGACTGTTCTACATCCTTCAAATACTTCATCCTCTTTATGATTGGTATGATTCTTCTTAAATGCTCTTGCTGGCAGCCTCCATAATGCATACATCTCTCTAGTATGTGGTGATTAAAGTTGCCCACAGTGCACCATGAGATTTCATTGATATGGCTATAAATCCCAACAAAAGGATTGATGAAATAGGAGCACAGCAGGCCATTTGAGTCTACTCCACCATTCAATAATAATAGTAATCGTTATTGCCACAAGTAGGCTTAAATTAAAACTACAATGAAGTTACTGTGAAACTCCCCTAGTCGTCACACTCTGGCACCTGTTCGGGTACACTGAGGGAGAATTCAGAATGTCCAATTTACTTAACAGCATGTTTATTGGGACTTTGTGGGAGGAAACCGGAGCACCTGGAGGAAACCCACACAGACACGGGAAGAACGTGCAGACTCCGCACAGAGTGACCCAAACCGGGAATCAAACCCGGGCCCCTGGCACTGCTAACCACTGGGGTATCGTAGGATCATGGTTTATCTTCTACCTCAAGATCATGTACCATCTGTAGGATGCACTGCAGGGACTCGCCAAAGTTTCTTGGGCAACACCATCCAAATCCATAACCACTGCTATCGAGAAGGACAGGGACAACAGATACATGGGAACACCTGGAAGTCCTCCTCCAAGCCACACGACATCCTGACTTGGAAATATACTGCTGGTCCTTCACTGATGATGGGTCAAAATCCTGTAACTCTCTCCCTAATCCAACATCCAAGCCTTACCCTCACATCTAAAAATCTAATGGTCTCAGCCATGAGTGTGCTCAACGACTCATTCAGTCCTCTCGGGTAGAGAAGTCCAAAGATTCACAACCTTTCGAGAAAATAAGTTCCCTCATTTCCATCCTAAATCATCAACTGTTTATTCCAAGGCTATAGACCGATTTCTATAGTGTTGCCAATCCTCCAGGATTGGCCTGGAGTCTCCAGAAATTGAAGACCAATCTCCAGGACACTGCTGTGTGCGACCCTGGAGAAAATCATTCGGACATTAAAAAGGATTGCTGTTTTTGCTATTTTCTTTACTAGGCATAAAATATACAAATTGTGGGAAATGGACTGTTTGGCCATCAATCAAGCATCATCCAATTGGTTAATGAGTCTTTTTGCTTTCCGATTGGTGTAGGAAGACAGTGTATTGTGGCTGGAGTGTGGGACAAGTGATGAAACCCCCAGAAATATGTTTAATCACAACCTCCAGACTCTCTAACCAGAGGAAACATTCTCCTGGCATCCATCCTGCCAACCCCCTCAGCATTTAATGTTTCAGTCAGATCACCTCTTACTCTTCTGAACTCCAGGACATGTAGGGCTGCTGGTTCCTCAGAGGGCAATCTCCCCATCTCAAGAATCAATCTAGCGAACCTTGTTACATCCTCTCTAAAGAAAGTATATCAAACCAGTACCTGCAGCACGATTGCACAGTTGCTTCACAGCTCCTGGGTCCCAGGTTCGATCCCGGCTTGGGTCACTGTCTGTGCGGAGTCTGCATGTTCTCCCCGTGTCTGTGTGGGTTTCCTCCGGGTGCTCCGGTTTCGTCCCACAGTCCAAAGATGTGCAGGTTAGGTGGACCGGCCATGATAAATTGCCCTTAGTGTCCAAAAAGGTAATGTGGGGTTACGGGGATAGGATGGAGGCGTGGGTTTAAGTGGGGTGCTCCTTCCAAGGGCTGGTGCAGACTTGATGGGCTGAATGGCCTCCTTCTGCACTGTAAATTCTATGATTCTACTCCAATTTTCTTTTTAACAAAGCGCTGTTTTATTTTCTTGACAATGAGAAGCTGCAATTGCTTCAAGGCTGCTTTCCAAGTTGCTCTGTTCCAATTCTATTCCCTAATTGTTTCCTTACTTGTCGTTATTCACCTATACTTTACTTCACAGTACATGTGTGTTCACTTTAGCCATTGTGCTACAGCTTTCCCCCATCCCTCAACAATGTAAACCTGCCATTCTCCTTTCGATTGGGATGGACTTGTGTGCATCTCGACTGCTTTGCATTGATTATTTTCACCATTCAAGGTATTTCATTTTTACATTAATTGCTACTCGAATCTTCACACCATAAGCGGATTAGAGACACTTACAGCAAGTCCAGCATATGGGCTGTAATTTTTCTGCGCTCATTACTTAATCCTCCAAAATGTCTGAAAGTAGAGAAGTCTTTTTGACATGCAGTTTTTGACTGTGGAAATAGAGGTTTCATGGTCTTGTGTTATGGAGTAGAAATGCCAGCGTTGGACTAGGGTGAGCACAGTAAGAAGTCTTACAACACCGGGTTAAAGTCCAACAGGTTTGTTTCAAACACTAGCTTTCGGAGCACTGCTCCTTCCTCAGGTGAATGAAGAGGTATGTTCCAGAAACATATATATATAGATATATATATATATATATATATAGACAAAGTCAAAGGTGCAAGACAATACTTTGAATGCGAGCATTTGCACGTAATTATGTCTTTACAGATCCAGAGATAGGGGTAACCCCAGGTTAAAGAGGTGTGAATTGTCTCAAGCCAGGACAGTTGGTAGGATTTCACAAGCCCAGGCCAGATGGTGTAATGTATTGCGACATGAACCCAAGGACCCGGTTGAGGCCGTACTCATGTGTGCGGAACTTGGCTATGAGTTTCTGCTCGGCCCATCGAGTCTGCTCGCCATTCAATCACTGCTGATATTTTTCTCATCCCTATTCTCCTGCCTTCTCCCCATAACCCCTGATCCCCTTTGTAGTCAAGAACCTATCTATCTCTGTCTTAAAGACACTCAGTGATTTGGCCTCCACAGCCTTCTGCGGCAAAGAGTTCCACAGATTCACCACCGTCTGGCTGAAGAAATTCCTCATCTCTGTTTTAAAGGATCGTCCCTTTAGTCTGAGATGGTGTCCTCTGGTTCTAGTTTTTCTTACTAGTGGAAACATCCTCTCCACATCCACTCTATCCAGGCCTTGCAGTATCCTGCAAGTTTCAATAATATCCCCCTTCATCCCGAGTACAGACCCAGGGTCCTCAACCGTTGCTCAAATGACAAGCTCTTCATTCCAGGGGCCAATACATCCTTCCTTAGATACGGGGCCCAAAACTCCTCACAATACGCCAAATGGGGTCTGACCAGAGCCCTATATAGCCTCAGAAGTACATCCCTGGTCTCGTATTCTAGCCCTCGACATGAATGCTGACATTACATTTGCCTTCCTAACTGCCGACTGAACCTGCGCATTAATCTTAAGAGAATCGTGAACAAGGATTCCCAATTTCCTTTGTGCTTCTGATTTCCTAAGCATTTCCTCATTTAGAAATATGCCTCCATTTCTCCTTCCAAAGTGCATAACCTCATACTTTTTCCACATTGTATTCCATCTCCCACTTCTTTGCCCACTCTCCTAGCCTGTCCAAGTCCTTCTGCAGCCCGCCTACTTACTCAATATTACCTGTCCTTCTACAGATCTTTGTATCATCTGCAAACTTAGCAACAGTTCCTTCTCCCAGATCATTAATGTATATTTTGAAAAGCTGTGGTCCCAGCATTGACCTGAGGCACACCACTAGTCACCGGCTGCCATCTTGAAAAAGGCCCCTTTATTCCCACTCTCTGCCTTCTGCCAGTCAGCCAATCCTCTATCCATGCCAGGATCTTACCCTTAACACTATGGGCTCTTAACTTATTTAACAGTCTCTTATGTGGCACCTTGTCAAAGGCCTTCTGGAAACCTAAATAAATCACGTCCACTGGTTCTCCTTTGTCTAACTTCCTTGTTGCTTCCTCAAAGAACTCTAACATGACCTCCCCTTGACAAAGCTGTGATGACTCAGTCCTATTTTATTATGCATTTCCAAGTACTCCGTGTTTTCATCTTTAATAATGGACTCTGAAATCTAACCAATGACTGAAGTCAGGCTAACTGGCCTAGAATTTCCCGTCTTTTGCCTCCCTCCCTTCTTAAACAGTGGTGCTACATTAGCCACATTCCAGTCCTCTGGGACCCTTCCTGCCTCCAGTGATTCCTGAAAGATCACCATCAATGCCTCCACAATCTCCTCAGCTAGAACCCTGGGGTGTAGTCCATCCGGTCCGGGTGATTTATCCACCTTCAGACCTTTCAGTTTCCCCAGAACCTTCTCCTTAGTGATGGCCACTGCACTCACCTCTGCCCCCTGGTTCTCCTGGAGCTCTGGCATCCCACTGGTGTCTTCTACCGTGAAGACTGATGTAAAGTAACTGTTCAGCTCGTCTGCCATTTCTTTGTTTCCTATTATTATTTCTCCAGCCACATTTTCCAGTGGTCCAATGTCTATTTTTGCCTCTCTCTTATGTTTTATATATTGAAAAAAACTCTTCTATCTTCCTGTGCTACCAATCAAGTGGGCTGCTTTGTTCTGGATGGTGTTGAGCGCCTTGAGTGTTTTTGGTGCTGCACTCATGTAGGTAAGTGGAGAGTATTACATCACACTCCTGACTTGAGCCTTGTAGATGGTGGACAGATGTTGGGGAGTCAGGTAACTTGCCACAGGATTCCCAGCCTCTGACCTGCTCTCATAGCCACAGTATTTGTAAGGCTAGTCCAGTTCAGTGTCTAGTCAATGGTAGCCCCCAGGATGTTGATTGTGGGGTTTCAGCGATGGTAATGCCATTGAATGTCAGGGGGAAGATGATTAGATTCTCTCATTTTGGAGATGGTCATTGCCTGGCGCTTATCAGCCCAAGCCAGTTCTTGCTGCATATGGACATGGGCTGCTTCAGTAGCTAAGCAGTTGAAAATTGAACATTGTGCAGTCAGCAGTGAACATCCCTACTTCCTTATAATGAAGAGAAGGCCATTGATGAAGCAACTGAAGGTGGCTGGGCCTAGGACACAATCCTGAGGAACTCCTGCAACGATGTCCAGTGGACAGTGGATGGGGAGAGGGCTAGAATCAGCAGCAAAGGTTGCATAATTTGTGCTGGGAGCTGAAGAAAATGACTCCAGTCTTCTCATAGAATCATTGAATTTACAGTGCAGAAGGAGGCCATTCATCCCATCGAGTCTACACCGGCCCCTGGGACCCTACCTAAGCCCACACCCTCCACCTTATCCCGGTAAACCAGCCACCCCACATATCGTTTGGACGCTATGGGGCAATTTAGCGTGATTAATCCACTTAACCTGTACATCTTTGGACTGTGGGAGGAAACCGGAGCACCCGGAGGATACACACGCAGACACGGGGAAAACATGTGGACTCCACGCAGACAGTGATCCAAGCCGGGAATCGAACCCGGATCCCTGGCGCTGTGAAGGAACAGTGCTAACCACTGTGCTACCGTGACGCGCCTCATGGGGCCCATGCTGCAACTTATAACTAGAGGAATTTTCTGCTCATCATAAAACAGTTCAACAAGATACATGCAGTGAAGGAGTCAAGATGTGCGATGGGGCTGCTGGCCTCTTGACTGTGGCTGATGGATTCCAGCATTAGAAATGAGGAGGGCCAAAGATAGATCCTTAAGAAACGCTACAGGTAATAACACAGGGATGAGAAGAAATTGTTGGAGATATTCTAGCTATGATTGAATAGATGAGTGGCAAAGAAAACGAGGGAAATCCCACTGAGCTGAACAATTGAAATTCTGTTCTAGTTCATCCTGGATATCGGAAATTCTAAATGCTGCGCATACATTATTGATTTCACTTATGTCAATCATGAATAAGTTGCAAGTGTGCATTCCATTCTTTATGGGATAATTGAGTAGATTGGTACTGGAGTTGAGGTCAGTTTATTTGGAATTATTTGATACAAATTTTGCTGTATTCCTGTTAGTGTTCATGATACTTCAGACACGATTCAAAGTAGATGAAATCTAAAACTCTGCCACGGATTAGGCTATCTGTATCATTTAAATTCAATGCATGAACCTGACATTTCAGCAAAGCTGAGGTGGTAGCTAAGTCAGCCACAAGTAATTTGAATCAATTTAGTGGGATGTAAAATTTTCTCTGGAGCAAAGTGCACAGTGCCCTTCCTTCCCTCTTTCCAATGATATGAGGGATATGGGGCAAATACGTAGCATTAAGTTGCTGATCAACTATGAACTCACTGAATGGCAAAACAGGGCTCGCAAGGCTAAGTAACCTCTTCCTTATGACCCTAAGGTCGGCTTCAAACCTGGTAGCTAGAAATCATCTTAAAAGTGCAATCAGAAGTCTTCCCCTCATACTTTGTGCTTGTATATGAAATAGAGAGTCCTGATTAGCCAAATTGCAACACATTTCCTTGCCTTATCCCATTTTCCCCCCAATTTTATTTGCGAGTTACTCTCTCCAACCACCCAAGGGCCTGTTGTCCTCAAACCATTGTTTCCCTTCAATGGTGGTCAGTGAAGAAGCAAGCTACAGACTCATCCATGCCCTCCAGGTCCAAATGGACAAAACAGTTACCAGAAAGAGCAAGGAAACAGATCCAAAGGATGATCGAACTCTACTTGCTTCGAACCTGTTACATCACTAAGCTTTACCAGTCGCAATCGAAGGTCACAGAACTGATACCTTAACTATTCCTCTCCCCACAGACGCTAAAGACCTGCTGGGTATTTCCAACATTGTCTACTTTTAGGAAGGATGCATATTTGCAACTTTAGGCTGAATAACATTCGAAAAAGTTACATGACAATGTTATTTCTTTTGATGGGAAGATGGGGAATAGCTATTCCATAGGAAATGCCATACTGGAGGTTTCATCAAATATATACAGTGACAGTGTATTTCGAACTGGAGAAAGCATTTGGAATTACTAGTTTCTCTAAATTTATACCTTACTTATTTTATTTATTACCGATTTTCTATAAAAGTCTGGAACATATTTGTGTACTGTATATAGACATTCGCACACGTTATACTTTCTCAAAGAGAGTATATGTCTCACCAACAACTGTGAACATCCAATCAGAAAATAATTTAGATCCCAACAGTGACACAACGTGTCGGTGTAGCAAGGTACCGGGCCATGGGCTGGGAGAGAGTGGATTCAATCCCGCGATTGCTGACAAATTCAGAAAGGCAGTTCTCAAAACAAAGGCTCCATTCTTCACGACTACGTCTTTGTGCAAAATGAGAATCGTGGGGCACACTTGCACTTAGCCTCTTATCAGTGAGTTACAAGATGGCACTGGCAAGGAGCTTGGCAATCAGTTCACTTGCTTCTGTGGATTTTGGGGAGGGCAGAAAGGGTTAGTGCTAAAGAGAGCAAGTTTAAATGAGGAGGTAACCCAGGCAAATTCAGAAAGGATGGCATAAACAAATGGGGCTGGCTGGAAAGGGAAGGTTGGTTGAAGGACAAATATTGATTAGGACACAGAAGACAACTCCCCTGACTTTCTTCACAATTGTGTGATCTATAACAAGCAGCTGCTGAGGAAGACAGACCCTTGGTATAACAATCCATCAGCGTCAGCACCCCCACAGTCCCCCGGTATGTGTTCAAGTCACTGGAAAGGACATGAAAGCGCAGCTTTCACCCTTGTGATCGGCGCTCTCGCACAAAGAACGGTAGCTTAAAATTAAGGTGACAGAGCTGCCAGCTCCCCCAGGTCATACCCTAAGTATGAAACACTGCTTTCTGACGAGAATCAAAAACAAACTGGAAGTACAATTAAAAGGATAAAAGGGAAGAAGTCTTACACTAGTTCAATCCGAACAAAGAACTAATGTAATATCCAGGATTTTTCTACCTGCATGTTGAAACAGGTGGACTTTTATATATATATTGCAGCAATAAGACAGTAAGGAACTGACGGCAGAAATTCGTCTTCACAATTTTTCATTAGTAGCTTTCAATTTTAGAGGGCAGCATTTTGCCACATTTCTGAAAGACTCAAATACATTTTCCCCCATTTGGCCCATTAAATGTACATGTCCCTCTTTGTAAAAAAAAAAAAGCCGAATTCTTTGTCCCAGGCCATTGTGTGCTTCCCATGGAATCATAAATCTTCTGAAACAGGCACCTTCTATAGTCACAGAATCTTAGACGTTGTAGTCTGGGGCTTTTCCCTGTGGCTGCCTCATTCGTGTCTGCAGAGTAGCAAAAGCAGCCACCGTGACGTGAAACAGAATCTGCCAGGTATTGCGGAGTTCATGCAGGTACAGGTTGCACAGGCAGACCAAGCCGAACATCAGAAACGATTTCAAATTCCTCCGTCCACTGTAGCACCCCAGCAAATAACACTGAAAGAAAACGCAGATTTGAAAAGGAATCATTTTTTGTTGTTGCAAGATTCAATTCGGTGCAAAATAAACCTGGTGCAATAAAAAAAGAGTTCATCGCCACGATATTGGCAGGGCTTGTACAAATAATAAAGCTTTTATTTTTCCCAGCTGAAAAAAAAATGACCAACTCAGTTTAAAGCCCAACTCTTAAAAAAAAAAGAGGCAAAATTATGCCAGCGATTAGGCACTTGAGTTAGAGGGAGAGACTGAGGTAGCTGGGAATGTTTACAGCAGGGAATAGACATTGGGAGGCTTTATTTAAGCAGCTCAAGTTCTAATGGACAAAGATAATCCATTTATTAACAAACTGTTTGATAATACTGCAAATTCTAATTAGGGGTAGTGACTCTGACTCAGAGCTAAGAGAATTCAGATGGAACAATCTCACACACAGGGTAAATAATTCAGTGGGTCAGTTGTACGGTGATTTTTAGATAGCTTTTCCTCATCGGCTGAGCTGGACAGAAGACAGAATGGTTTTTTTTCTGCACTGCTTTATACAACCATAGGTACGCCTGGTGTGCTTTTGCTCCAAAACCACTGTTGAATCTCGATATTTGGCACCATGTCCACTGCAGTGTAGTAGTGGAGGGCTGAAAGAAATTCCAATCTAAACGGCACAGTACAAAAAACAGTATTACTGTTACTACGTTGCTTCCATTAATGCATTTGGTCCTGGATTACCATTAGTCACAATCCCAACTTCACCGTTGAAAAGTTCAACAGTAGTTACAGGACGCACAGCGCAGACTGTGACAGAAGCCTGCCTGGTATAATTTACTGCGGGCAAATGAAAGTATCAAAAGGGGAAAGAGAAATCTGTTTGCAAACTATCTGCCCGTGCTTACCCAGCAACAGCGGATGCTCTGTAGAGGTTATTTATTGGCTATTATGCACTCTGGGGCATTCCGAGGGTGCGAAAGGCACCATGTTAATGCAAGTTCTAGTTTTCTGTCGATCTGCATCTGTGCAGCAAAAGACATGCTTCCGTTTAGCTGGCAAAAGTTAGCTGGCGAAATTCCAGAAGTGACCAAAGGCAGTTCTTACAAAATTGCAGCTCAGTTGCGAATACAGATTAGAACAAGAGATTCAATAACATTATAAACTGTCCTTGCAATGAAAGCGACCCTTTAATCTTATCCTTCCAGAAAATCAATCTTGGTCCTCTTCTCATTATAGCAGCTTGCTATTCAGAAATGTCCTACATTACCCACCCTTCCTGTTGATTGCCCTTTGTGTACAGAAATATTTTCTGACAGCGACACCTGCCCTTGGTTGCACTGAACTTACGTAGCTTCTTTCTTTACCCCGGAGCCTGACGCAGCTGGAATCAATGTTTACTTTATCGCATTAACTATCACAAGAGGTATTTTTCACGGCTAAAGGCAAGAATGGTAACAAGAACTTAATAAAACAGGCATTGTAGCCGAAGGGATTTCTCAGCAGTTTTGATGAGGTAGCGATGTGTTTCCACATGTGTTTGACACCTGCACCCCCCCCCCCCCCGAAATGAAACAAAAAGCAAAGATTCACCTGAAATTGCACGATGACTGGAAACTTACTTGATACAAACACGCGGCAGTCCCGATGAAAAAAACAGCAACATTGTTGAATTCCTCCTCATCGTCCTGTTTGATTTAAAAAACAAGCCTGTGTGTTATTCAGAGTGCAGGGAGGCGGGAGAAAGCATTCTCTCTGAAAACTGCAGCATCCACATCACTCGTCCTACCACTGCTGCTGAACATGCAGGCGGCAGAGTTAACATCACTGCTCAGGTGGACATTTCAGCTTCTTGTGTTTACAGTTTTACATTTCTTTACGGCACAGACTGAAACGAGAAGCGACAGGAGGGGCAGAAATGTAACCGATTTGTACAGCTGGTATCTACTTGAACATCACAGAAGTGTTCCCTTAAATTACAAAAAAAGGATGTATATGGGGAAACTGTTGGATTACTACAATTGTCCTTTTACTCTAGACTTCAGTGTGAATCTGGTTCAGGTCAAGGGAATGAAAGCAGTTTCTCAGTTGACTACAAGGATCCTATGTGAAGTGCCTCAACCTTTTACATTAGGCGTGAATGCACATTTTAAAATAAATAGGCAAAATTTGACAACGAGTCATCCAGACTCGAAACATTCATTCCCTTTTCCCACCACAGATGCTGTCAGACCTGCTGAGATGGTCCAGTATTTTCAGTTTTTGTTAAAATAGACGAGAAAGGCTGTAGTGTGAGAAAGCAAAAATCAGTCTGGCCTTCTGAAGCTAAAGGAGGGCAGACATTTCTCCTCGGCTGCCTTTGTTATAACCCGACTGGCCAAATGTTTCTTGCTGATACCATGTCCTGAACTGGGAACGTTGCATGCAAAAAAAGGAAACCCCACAAGTAAAAGGGAACTAAACCACGGGTCCAATGGTCATTAAGAATTGTTACGGTACCCTTCTCGCTGTCAACGCATATTGTATTACACACAAAGCCACACAGAGGCTCTGGGTTAATTACTGATCTCGAGAGTTAGCTGCAGCACGGGACGACGGGGTGTGGGATATCAAATGCCCTTTGGCTCAGGAGGCAAAGAATTCAGTCAGAATTCCTGCTTCTGACTGACTTCCACCGACCCCTCCTGCTGTACACGTGCAGACAGGATCAGGCCCAACTCCCCTTGTCGTCTGCGATCTGCAGATGACACCCATCTGCAGATGACACCCATCGTTTAGATCCGCACTGGAGGTATTCGCTGAGGTACGAGGGCAACTGGTGCCTGTGGAACTGTACCTGGGCCAGGAAGAAATGGGTAAAATAAACCACCTGAAGCATTAAATAACGAGCACACGGACTATCATTCCAGCAGGGGGCCATGTAACACCACAGCCTCAATTCAAATCACCATTCATTCACCTGCTCAAAAAATCTTGAAATGCAGTAACTGTCTGAGTGAGTGAAACCATTACAGGTCACAGCGCATTTAGTCTGAAAAATTGATCTGCTTGCTAGCTAATCCTTTTAGATTCCAACACAGCAGAATAGATTACTTGCATCCTTTGAAAACAGTAACAACATTAAAATGAAACATCATAAATATGCACTGAAACGCAAGATTACAGCCCGACTTTAAAATGCAGCATGTTGTTAAATTGTGTTCTGGAACCTAGTCTGGATCAGTCCAGGCCCAAATCTCTGACTCCTTCAGGGGTGGCCAGAGCATTGTTGCTTTTCATGAAACCGATTGGGGGGTGGTTAGATCCGTGGTGCTATTTCCACCCAGTGATAAAAGAGTTTTCATTTTTCTCACATGTGCATCAAATATACTGGCGGATCGATTTTATTTTGCGGTGAATAGGTCTCTCCTCCTGTGGTGGCAGCTGGTTACTCAGCGATTGTGCCCCGCACTTTGTTGATTTGACTAGTCAGATCCCAGTGCCGCCATGGTGACTGAACATGACATTATTTTTTTTAAAAATATATTTTATTCAAGATTTTTTAGCCAAACATAACAGTACACAGTGTTTCTTTTAAACAACAATAAAGCAATATAAATAACAGTGGCCAGTTTTAAACAAATAAATAAATAATATATAAACAGAAACAAAAACAAAACTAAATGGCAACTGCCTTGTCAAAAATAGATACTCTCCAAAGATACAATCCAACAGTCCAATATACATTACCTATAACAAATGTCTATACATATACAATAACATCCCTGAGAGTCCGTCCGGTCCCCCCCCCCCCCCCCCACCCCCCTCTCCCGCCTGGGTTGCTGCTGTTGTCTTCTTCTTTTCCATTCCCTCTATCTTTCTGTGAGGTAGTCGACGAACGGTTGCCACCGCCTGGTGAACCCTTGAGCCGAACCCCTTAATACGAACTTATTCCGTTCTAACTTTATAAACCCTGCCATGTCGTTTATCCAGGTCTCCACACCCGGGGGTTTGGCTTCCTTCCACATTAACAATATCCTGCACCGGTGGCTACTAGGGACGCAAAGGCCAAAACATCAGCCTCTCTCGCCTCCTGCACTCCCGGCTCTTCTGCAACCCCGAATATAGCCAACCCCCAGCTTGGTTCGACCTGGACCCCCACCACCTTCGAAAGCACCTTTGCCACCCCCACCCAGAACCCCTGTAGTGCCAGACATGACCAGAACATGTGGGTGTGGTTCACAGGGCTTCTCGAGCATCTCCCACACCTATCCTCTACCCCGAAAAATTTACTGAGCCGTGCTCCAGTCATATGCGCCCTGTGTAAAACCTTAAATTGTATCAGGCTTAGCCTGGCACACGAGGACGATGAATTTACCCTACGTAGGGAATCAGCCCACAGCCCCTCCTCAATCTCCTCCCCCAGCTCTTCTTCCCATTTCCCTTTCAGCTCATCTACCATGATCTCCCCCTCAAAGAACAACAAAGAACAAAGAAATGTACAGCACAGGAACAGGCCCTTCGGCCCTCCAAGCCCGTGCCGACCATACTGCCCGACTAAACTACAATCTTCTACACTTCCTGGGTCCGTATCCTTCTATTCCCATCCTATTCATATATTTGTCAAGATGCCCCTTAAATGTCCCTATCGTCCCTGCTTCCACTACCTCCTCCGGTAGTGAGTTCCAGGTACCCACTACCCTCTGCGTAAAAAACTTGCCTCGTACATCTACTCTAAACCTTGCCCCTCTCACCTTAAACCTATGCCCCCTAGTAATTGACCCCTCTACCCTGGGGAAAAGCCTCTGACTATCCACTCTGTCTATGCCCCTCATAATTTTGTATACCTCTATCAGGTCGCCCCTCAACCTCCTTCGTTCTAGTGAGAACAAACCGAGTTTATTCAATCGCTCCTCATAGCTTATGCCCTCCATACCAGGCAACATTCTGGTAAATCTCTTCTGCACCCTCTCTAAACCCTCCACATCCTTCTGGTAGTGTGGCGACCAGAATTGAACACTATACTCCAAGTGTGGCCTAACTAAGGTTCTATACAGCTGCAACATGACTTGCCAATTCTTATACTCAATGCCCCAGCCAATGAAGGCAAGCATGCCGTATGCCTTCTTGACTACCTTCTCCACCTGTGTTGCCCCTTTCAATGACCTGTGGACCTGTACTCCTAGATCTCTTTGACTTTCAATACTCTTGAGGGTTCTACCATTCACTGTATATTCCCTACCTGCATTAGCCCTTCCAAAATGCATTACCTCACATTTGTCCAGATTAAACTCCATCTGCCATCTCTCCGCCCAAGTCTCTAGACAATCTAAATCCTGCTGTATCCTCAGACAGTCCTCATCGCTATCCGCAATTCCACCAACCTTTGTGTCGTCTGCAAACTTACTAATCAGACCAGTTACATTTTCCTCCAAATCATTTATATATACTACAAAGAGCAAAGGTCCCAGCACTGATCCCTGTGGAACACCACTGGTCACAGCCCTCCAATTAGAAAAGCATCCCTCCATTGCTACCCTCTGCCTTCTATGGCCTAGCCAGTTCTGTATCCACCTTGCCAGTTCACCCCTGATCCCGTGTGACTTCACCTTTTGTACTAGTCTACCATGAGGGATCTTGTCAAAGGCCTTACTGAAGTCCATATAGACAACATCTACTGCCCTACCTGCATCAATCATCTTAGTGACCTCCTCGAAAAACTCTATCAAGTTAGTGAGACACGACCTCCCCTTCACAAAACCGTGCTGCCTCTCACTAATACGTCCATTTGCTTCCAAATGGGAGTAGATCCTGTCTCGAAGAATTCTCTCCAGTAATTTCCCTACCACTGAAGTAAGGCTCACCGGCCTGTAGTTCCCGGGATTATCCTTGCTACCCTTCTTAAACAGAGGAACTACATTGGCTATTCTCCAGTCCTCCGGGACATCCCCTGAAGACAGCGAGGATCCAAAGATTTCTGTCAAGGCCTCAGCAATTTCCTCTCCAGCCTCCTTCAGTATTCTGGGGTAGATCCCATCAGGCCCTGGGGACTTATCTACCTTAATATTTTTTAAGACACCCAACACCTCGTCTTTTTGGATCACAATGTGACCCAGGCTATCTACACCCCCTTCTCCAGACTCAACATCTACCAATTCCTTCTCTTTGGTGAATACTGATGCAAAGTATTCATTTAGTACCTCGCCCATTTCCTCTGGCTCCACACATAGATTCCCTTGCCTATCCTTCAGTGGGCCAACCCTTTCCCTGGCTACCCTCTTGCTTTTTATGTACGTGTAAAAAGCCTTGGGATTTTCCTTAACCCTATTTGCCAATGACTTTTCATGACCCCTTCTAGCCCTCCTGACTCCTTGCTTAAGTTCCTTTCTACTTTCCTTATATGCCACACAGGCTTCGTCTGTTCCCAGCCTTTTAGCCCTGACAAATGCCTCCTTTTTCTTTTTGACGAGGCCTACAATATCACTCGTCATCCAAGGTTCCCGAAAATTGCCGTATTTATCTTTCTTCCTCACAGGAACATGCCTGTCCTGTATTCCTTTCAACTGACACTTGAAAGCCTCCCACATGTCAGATGTTGATTTGCCCTCAAACATCCGCCCCCAATCTATGTTCTTCAGTTCCCGCCTAATATTGTTATAATTAGCCTCCCCCCAATTTAGCACATTCATCCTCGGACCACTCTTATCCTTGTCCACCAGCACTTTAAAACTTACTGAATTGTGGTCACTGTTACCGAAATGCTCCCCTACTGAAACCTCTACCACCTGGCCGGGCTCATTCCCCAATACCAGGTCCAGTACCGCCCCTTCCCTAGTTGGACTGTTTACATATTGTTTTAAGAAGCCCTCCTGGATGCTCCTTACAAACTCCGCCCCGTCTAAGCCCCTGGCACTAAGTGAGTCCCAGTCAATATTGGGGAAGTTGAAGTCTCCCATCACCACAACCCTGTTGTTTTTACTCTTTTCCAAAATCTGTCTACCTATCTGCTCCTCTATCTCCCGCTGGCTGTTGGGAGGCCTGTAGTATACCCCCAACATTGTGACTGCACCCTTCTTATTCCTGATCTCTACCCATATCGCCTCACTGCCCTCTGAGGTGTCCTCTCGCAGTATAGCTGTGATATTCTCCTGAACAAGTAGCGCAACTCCGCCTCCCCTTTTACATCCCCCTCTATCCCGCCTGAAACATCTAAATCCTGGAACGTTTAGCTGCCAATCCTGCCCTTCCCTCAACCAGGTCTCTGTAATGGCAACAACATCATAGTTCCAAGTAGTAATCCAAGCTCTAAGTTCATCTGCCTTACCCGTAATGCTCCTTGCATTAAAACATATGCACTTCAGGCCACCAGACCCGCTGTGTTCAGCAACTTTTCCCCGTCTGCTCTGCCTCAGAGCCACACTGTCCCTATTCCCTAGTTCTCCCTCAATGCCCTCACCTTCTGACCTATTGCTCCCGTGCCCACCCCCCTGCCATACTAGTTTAAACCCTCCCGTGTGACACTAGCAAACCTCGCGGCCAGGATATTTATGCCTCTCCGGTTTAGATGCAACCCGTCCATCTTATACAGGTCACACCTGCCCCGGAAGAGCTCCCAGTGGTCCAGATAACGGAAACCCTCCCTCCTACACCAGCTGTTTAGCCACGTGTTTGTCTGCTCTATCTTCCTATTTCTAGCCTCACCGGCACGTGGCACAGGGAGTAATCCCGAGATTACAACCCTCGAGGTCCTGTCTTTTAACTTTCTGCCTCGCTCCCTGAGCTCCTGCTGCAGGACCTCATGCCCCTTCCTGCCTATGTCGTTAGTACCAATATGTACAACGACCTCTGCCTGTTTGCCCTCCCCCTTCAGGATTCCCTCTACCCGTTCGGAGACATCCTGGACCCTGGCACCAGGGAGGCAACATACCATCCTGGAGTCTCTTTCACGTCCACAGAAGCGCCTATCTGTGCCCCTGACTATAGAGTCCCCTATTACTATTACTCTTCTGCGCTTTGACCCTCCCTTCTGAACATCAGAGCCAGCCGTGGTGCCACCGCTCTGGCTGCTGCTGTTTTCCCCTGATAGGCTATCCCCCCCGACAGTATCCAAAGGGGTATATCTGTTCGAGAGGGGGACAACCACAGGGGATTCCTGCACTGACTGCCTGCCATTTCTGGTGGTCACCCATTTCTCTGCCTGCACCTTGGGTGTGACCACATTTACATAACTGCGATCTATGACGCTTTCCGCCACCTGCATGCTCCTAAGTGCATCCAATTGCTGCTCCAACCGAACCATGCGGTCTGTGAGGAGCTGCAGTTGGGTGCACTTTCTGCAGATGAAGCCATCCGGGACGCTGGAAGCCTCCCGGACCTGCCACATCTCACAGTCAGAGCACAGCACCCCTCTAACTGCCATTGCGTCAATTAATTAAAATTTGTTTTTTTTTTGTTTTAAATACTTTTTTAAAAAATTGCAAAGTTACTGTCAACTATCTGTTTCCTAGCACTAGATTTCTAATAGAAATGCGATAGCTAACTATAATACTCTCCGATCTCTGGCTTAGATATCCTCTAAATTATAATTAAGTCATTATGTTTAATTAGTTCCCAAATACTCAAATTTTTTTTAAATTTAGGTTAGAATCCCAACCAGCCACTCTGGCCACAGCTTTTCTGTGATGTCACTTCAGTTTCCCCCCGACACACACAATTTGAAAAAAGGTATAAAAGTAAAAATCACTTACTTACCTTCTTACCTTCTGAGTGTCTGAGATGTTCTCAGGTTCTCTCGCTGACAGAGACTGCTCCTCCACCTCCGATCCTTGACCTGCACAATGCTAATAATATAATAATATAATATGGCACTTACCTTACACCAATGGGTCTTATTATTAGGTTAGAGGAGGAGGGCGGGTGGGAGACACTACACGTGTAGTGTCTCGGGTTTCCTCTCCACCAGAATTTATTGGTTGGGGGGGGGGACTTGCCAGAAGTCGAACTTCCGGTTCCCGCCTTATATAAAAACAAATAAAACAGAAAAGAAGAACAGACACGGGACCAGGTAAGGCTTTTTAAATACACTACTCACCTCCCAGAAGGCCCCTGCGCACCGCTGCCGCCGAAATCCAAAGGGCTGCTCCTGTAAAGGTAAGGCTTTTTAAATACACTACTCACCTCCAAGAAGGCCCCTGCGCACCGCTGCCGCCGAAATCCAAAGGGCTGCTCCTGTAAAGGTAAGAGCTTTTAAACTCACTACTCACCTCCCAGAAGGCCCCTGCGCACCGCTGCCGCCGAAATCCAAAGGGCTGCTCCTGTAAAGGTAAGGCTTTTTAAATACACTACTCACCTCCAAGAAGGCCCCTGCGCACCGCTGCCGCCGAAATCCAAAGGGCTGCTCCTGTAAAGGTAAGAGCTTTTAAACTCACTACTCACCTCCCAGAAGGCCCCTGCGCACCGCTGCCGCCGAAATCCAAAGGGCTGCTCCTGTAAAGGTAAGGCTTTTTAAATACACTACTCACCTCCCAGAAGGCCCCTGCGCACCGCTGCCGCCGAAATCCAAAGGGCTGCTCCTGTAAAGGTAAGAGCTTTTAAACTCACTACTCACCTCCCAGAAGGCCCCTGCGCACCGCTGCCGCCGAAATCCCCTCGTCCCTCATTTCCCTATATATGTCCGACACCTTACCATCCCCCACCCATGTCTCTGCGATCACTCTATCCTGCACCTCCTGCATCGGGAGCTGCGGGAATTCCCTCACCTGTTGCCTCGCAAAAGCCCTCACTTGCATATACCGAAATGCATTCCCTTGGGGCAACCAATATTTTTCCGTCAGCGCTCCCAGACTCGCAAACGTCCCATCTACGAACAGATCTCTCAATTGTGCTACCCCTGCTCTTTGCCATGCTCCAAATCCCCCATCCATTCTCCCCGGAACAAACCTATGGTTATTTCTTATCGGGGACCGCACCGAGGCTCCCGTCCTTCCCCTATGCCATCTCCACTGCCCCCAAATTTTCAATGTAGCCACCACCACCACCGGGCTTGTGGTGTATTTCTTTGGTGAGAACGGCAACGGTGCCGTCACCATTGCTTGTAGGCTAGTCCCCCTGCAGGACGCCCTCTCCAATCTCTTCCACGCCGCTCCCTCCCCTTCTCCCACCCACTTACACACCATTGAAATATTGGCGGCCCAGTAGTACTCACTTAGGCTCGGTAGTGCCAGCCCCCCCCTGTCCCTACTACGCTGCAAAAATCCCCTCCACACTCTCGGGGTCTTCCCGGCCCACACAAAACTCATAATACTCTTCTCGATTCTTTTGAAAAAAGCCTTCGTGACCACCACCGGGAGGCACTGAAACACAAAAAGGAATCTCGGGAGGACCACCATTTTAACCGCCTGCACCCTACCTGCCAGTGACAGGGACACCATGTCCCATCTCTTAAAGTCCTCCTCCATCTGTTCCACCAACCACGTTAAATTAAGCCTATGTAATGTACCCCAATTCTTGGCTATCTGGATCCCCAAGTATCGGAAGTCCCTTGTTACCTTCCTCAATTCTAAATCCTCTATTTCTCTGCTCTGCTCCCCTGGATGCACCACAAACAACTCACTTTTCCCCATGTTCAATTTATACCCTGAAAAATCCCCAAACTCCCCAAGTATCCGCATTATCTCTGGCATCCCCTCCGCCGGGTCCGCCACATATAACAACAAATCATCCGCATACAGAGATACCCGGTGTTCTTCTCCTCCCGAGTACTCCCCTCCACTTCCTGGAACCCCTCAATGCTATTGCCAGGGGCTCAATCGCCAGTGCAAACAATAACGGGGACAGAGGACATCCCTGCCTCGTCCCTCTATGGAGCCGAAAATAATCAGACCCCCGTCCATTCGTGACCACGCTCGCCATCGGGGCCCTATACAGCAACTGTACCCATCTGATATACCCATCTCCAAAGCCAAATCTCCTCAGCACCTCCCACAAATAATCCCACTCCACTCTATCAAATGCTTTCTCGGCATCCATCGCCACCACTATCTCCGCTTCCCCCTCTGGTGGGGGCATCATCATTACCCCTAGCAGCCTCCGTATATTTGTATTCAGCTGTCTCCCCTTCACAAACCCAGTTTGGTCCTCATGAACCACCCCCGGGACACAATGCTCTATCCTCGTTGCCATTACCTTGGCCAGAATCTTAGCGTCCACATTCAGGAGGGAAATGGGCCTATAGGACCCGCATTGCAGCGGGTCTTTTTCCTTCTTTAGGAGGAGCGATATCGTTGCCTCTGACATAGTCGGGGGCAGCTGCCCCCTTTCCCTAGCCTCATTAAAGGTTCTAATCAGTAGCGGGGCCAGCAAGTCCATATATTTCCTATAGAATTCCACTGGGAATCCGTCTGGTCCCGGGGCCTTCCCCGCCTGCATGCTCCCAATCCCTTTCACTACTTCCTCCGTCTCAATCTGTGCTCCCAGTCCCGCCCTCTCCTGCTCCTCCACCTTAGGAAATTCCAGCTGATCCAGAAAGCACATCATTCTCTCCTTCCCATCCGGGGGCTGAGCTTCATATAATCTTTCATAAAATGCCTTAAACACTCCATTCACTCCCTCCTCATCTCTCACCCCCCCTATCTCCCTCGCTGCTCCCCTTTTCCTCAGTTGGTGGGCCAGCAACCTGCTCGCCTTCTCCCCATATTCGTACTGTACACCCTGTGCCTTCCTCCATTGTGCCTCTGCATTACCCGTAGTCAACAAGTCAAATTCTACATGTAGCCTTTGCCTTTCCCTGTACAGTCCCTCCTCCGGTGCTTCCGCAAATTGTCTGTCTACCCTCAGAAGTTCTTTCAACAACCGCTCCCTTTCCCTACCCTCCTGCTTTCCTTTATGTGCCCTAATAGATATCAGCTCCCCTCTAACCACTGCCTTCAGCGCCTCCCAGACCACTCCCACCTGAACCTCCCCATTATCATTGAGTTCCAAGTACCTTTCAATACACCCCCTCACCCTTAAACACACCCCCTCATCTGCCAATAATCCCATGTCCATTCTCCAGGGTGGATGCTGTTCTTTTTCCTCCCCATCTCCAGGTCCACCCAATGTGGAGCGTGATCCGAAATAGCTATAGCCGTGTACTCCGTCCCCGTCACCTTCGGGATCAGTGCCCTTCACAAAACAAATAAGTCTATCCGTGAATTAACTTTGTGGACATAGGAGAAAAACGAAAAATCCTTACTCCTAGGTCTACTAGATCTCCAGGGGTCTACTCCTCCCATCTGCTCCATAAAGTCCTTAAGCACCCTAGCTGCAGCCGGCCTCCTTCCGGTCCTGGACCTCGATCTGTCCAGCCCTGGGTCCAGCACCGTATTAAAATCTCCATCCATTACCAACTTCCCCACCTCTAGGTCCGGGATATGTCCTAACATACGCCTCATAAAGTTGGCATCATCCCAGTTCGGGGCATATACGTTCACTAAGACCACCGCCTCCCCTTTTAATTTGCCACTCACCATCACATATCTGCCCCCACTATCCGCCACTATGGTCTTTGCCTCAAACATTGCCCGCTTCCCCACTAGTATAGCCACCCCCCTGTTTTTTGCGTCTAGCCCCGAATGAAACACCTGCCCCACCCATCCTTTGCGTAGTCTGACCTGGTCTATAAGTTTCAAGTGCGTCTCTTGTAACATAACCACGTCAGTTTCAGATGCGTCTCCTGCAGCATAACCACATCTGCCTTAAGTTTCTTTAGGTGTGCGAGTACCCGTGCCCTCTTTATCGGCCCGTTCAGCCCTCTCACATTCCACGTGATCAGCCGGGTTGGGGGGCTCTCCCCCCCCCCTGTCGATTAGCCATCTCCTTTTTCAATTCAGCTCCTCACCCGGTTCCCACGTAGCCGTATCTCCCCCCAACGGCGCCCTCCCGCCCCGACCACCCCACCCCATACCAGCTCCCCCTTCTCCCCAACAGCAGCAACCCAGTTAACCCCCCCCGCTAGATCCCTCACTAGCGTAATTGCACCCCCCATGTTGCTCCCAGAAGTCAGCAAACTCTGGCCGACCTCGGCTTCCCCCCGTGACCTCGGCTCCCACTGTGCGAGGCACCCTCCTTCCTGCTTCCCTGTTCCCGCCATGATTACCATAGCGCGGGAACAAAGCCCGTGCTTCCCATTTGGCCCCGCCCCCAATGGCTGGCGTCCCCAGCTCCTCATCCCCCCCCCCCCCCAACGACATGGGGGAGAGAGAAAAGTTACAGGGTCGCAGGATTAACAACTTGGGAAATCATCTCTTCCCCCCCTTCACCCCACATAATCACCCCACCACTTTGTCCCAAACGTTCTGTTTCTAGCCCACTTATTCCAGTTTCTCTTCGACAATAAATGTCCACGCATCTTCTGCCGTTTCAAAGTAGTGGTGTTTCCCTTGATGTGTGACCCACAGTCTTGCCGGCTGCAGCATTCCAAATTTAACCTTCCTTTTGTGCAGCACCGCCTTGGCCCGATTAAAGCTTGCCCTCCTTCTCGCCACCTCCGCACTCCAATCTTGATATACGCGGATCACCGCGTTCTCCCACCTACTGCTCCAAGTTTTCTTTGCCCATCTGAGGACCATCTCTCTGTCCTTATATCGGAGAAATCTCACCACTATGGCTCGAGGAATTTCTCCAGCCCTCGGTCTTCGCGCCATAACTCGATAGGCTCCCTCCACCTCCAACGGGCCTGTCGGGGCCTCCGATCCCATTAACGAGTGCAGCATCGTGCTCACATGTGCACCAACATCCGCCCCTTCTGCACCTTCGGGAAGACCAAGAATCCTTAAATTCTTCCTCCTCGCATTATTCTCCAGCACCTCCAGCCTTTCCACACACCTTGTGTGTTGTGCCTCGTGCATCTCTGTCTTCACCACCAGGCCCTGTATGTCGTCCTCATTCTCAGCAGCCTTTGCCTTCACGACCCGAAGCTCCTGCTCCTGGGTCTTTTGCTCCTCCTTTAGCCCTTCAATCGCCTGTAATATCGGGGCCAACAGCTCCTTCTTCATCTCCTTTTTAAGTTCTTCCACGCAACGCCGCAGGAACTCTTGTTGGTCAGGGCCCCATATTAAACTGCCTCCTTCCGACGCCATCTTGCTTTGTGCCTGCCTTCCTGGCCGCTGCTCTAGAGGATCCACCGCAATCCGGCCACTTTCCTCTCCTTTTTCCATCCGTGTCCAGGGGGGATTCCCTTCTGGTTTACCGCACAGTGTTTTTAGCCGTTAAAATTGCCGTTGGGGCTTCTATTAAGAGCCCAAAAGTCCGTTCCACTGGGAGCTGCCGAAACGTGCGACTTAGCTGGTCATCGCCGCACCCGGAAGTTCGAACATGACATTATTAACGGACAAGAAATTTTACCAAGAATGTCCCCCGCCACCGGGGAATATACAAATGTAATACAAGTGAGTCAGTTGGGCAGCACGTGCCACAGTGGTTAGCACTGGTACTACGGCGCTGAAGACCCGGGCTTGAATCCCAGCCCCGGGTCACTGTCCGTGTGGAGTTTATGATGTGCAGGTTAGGTGAATTGGCCACGCTAAATTGCCCCTTAATTGGAAAATAAAAATAATTGGATACTCTAAAAAAAATTTTTTAAAGTGAGTCAGTCACCTTCTACGTTGTGGGAACCCCTTCAGATGGTTCTCAGAGGGGGAGATTAACTCCTACAAAATGCACACAGTAGACAACAGGGAGCCAATGGATGTGGTATATCTGGATTTCCAGAAAGCTTTTGACAAGGTGTCACATAAAAGGTTGCTGCATAAGTTAATGATGCATGATGTTAAGGGTAAAGTAGTAGCATGGATAGAGGATTGGTTAATTAATAGAAAGCAAAGAGTGGGGATTAATGGGTGTTTCTCTGGATGGCAATCAGTAGCTAGTGGTGTCCCTCAGGGATCAGTGTTGGGCCCACAATTGTTCACAATTTCCATAGATTATTTGGAGTTGGGGACGAAGTGCAAATGTCCAGGTTTGCAGACGACACTCAGATGAGTGGTAAAGCAAAAATTGCAGAGGATACTGGAAGTCTGCAGAGGAATTTGGATAGGCTAAGTGAATGGGCTAGGGTCTGGCAGAGGGAATACAATGTTGACAAATATGAAGTTATCCATTTTTGTAGGAATAACAGCAAAAGAGATGATTTAAATGATAAAATATTAAAACATGCTGCTGTGCAGAGACACCTGGGTATGCTAGTGCATGAGTCGCAAAAAGTTGGTTTACAGGTGATTAAGAAGTCGAATGGCGTTTCATCTTTCATTGCTAGAGGGATGGAGTCTAAGACTAGGGAGGTTATGCTGCAACTGTATAAGGTGTTAGTGAGGCCACACTAACACTAGGGGCTGGTTTAGCACACTGGGCTAAATTGCTGGTTTTTAAAGCAGACCAAGGCAGGTCAGCAGCACAGTTCAATTCCCATACCAGCCTACCCGAACAGGCGGCGGAATGTGGCGACTAATGGCTTTTCACAGTAACTTCATTTGAAGCCTACTTGTGTCAATAAGCGATTTTCATTTTTTTCACACCTGAAGTATTGTGTTCAGTTTCGGTCTCCTGCCTGAGAAAGGACGTACTGGTGCTGGAGGGTGTGTAGAGGAGATTCACTAGGTTAATCCCAGAGTTGAGTGGGTTGGATTACGAGGAAAGGTTGAGTAGACTGGGACTGTACTCGTTGGAATTTAGCAGGATGCAGGGGGATCTTATAGAAACATATAAAATTATGAAGGGAATAGATAGGATAGATGCGGGCAGGTTGTTTTCACTGGCGACTGAAAGCAGAATTAGGGGGCATAGCCTCAAAATAAGGGGAAGTAAATTTAGGACTGAGTTTAGGAAGAACTTCTTCACCCAAAGGGTTGTGAATCTATGGAATTCCCTGCCCAGTGAAGCAGTTAAGGCTCCTTCATGAAATGTTTTCAAAATAAAGATAGATAGATTTTTGAAGAATAAAGGGATTAAGGGTTATGGTGTTCGGGCGGGAAAGTGGAGCTGGGTCCACAAAAGATCAGCCATGATCTAACTGAATGGCGGAGCAGGCTCGAAGGGCCAGATGCCCTATTCCTGCTCCTTGTTCTTATGTTCTAAGACAGTGAGGGCAGAGCAGCAGAGGCTGCTGGACTCCATTCTTGAGGTGGGCCCCAACGCCAGAGTTGTTGGCAAGTAGGAAAAAGCTGCTGACACAATTCCAGCTATTGTCAACAAACAGAGCGGGGGCCAGCTGCGACACTCGAGGGGCATATTTTATGAATATGGGAAGACCAGTTGCCTCTTAGCTCACCAACAGAAGTGATAGGCAGCTTCCCGGGAGATTGTATAGGTACGCGCCTCGGGCAACAGCCTGGTTTCCGTCCCGCATCAGGTCAATGTAGCTTTTGAATCATACTATTGGGCGTTTCTGTAGATCGGCTGAAGGATCGGTCATGACGGACCTTTTGGACAACTTATCAATCCCAGCTGTGGAGGGGGAGAGGAGCAAGGAGCTGGAATCGCAGTTAGGCCCAGATGAAAGTATGAAATGCATTGGGTTGAAGCAGGCTGGTAACGCCCCTGGTTTCCCCATTGAATTTTATACAAAGTTTGCACAGCAGTTGTTTTCCTAGACGCCAAAAAGTTTGATAGAGTGGAGTGGGAATATCTGTTTAAGTTTCTTGGGGGTTTTTGCTTTGGAAACAAGTTTATCACCTGGATTCAATTACTGTGTAAGGCTCCCACTGCTAGTGTTCATACGAATGCTCTAAACTCTGGATGCTTCCTGTTGTACCCACTCCTGTTTGCCTTGGCAATAGAACCACTTGCTATAGTGAAGTCCTCAGTTAAGAAATGTGGCGACTAGGGGCATTTCACAGTAACTTCATTGAAGTCTACTTGTGACAATAAGTGATTAGTATTATTATTAAGTGGAAGGGGATAAATCAGGAGGGGTGTAGCATCGGTGTTTCCCTTTATGAGGATGACATACTTCTCTGTATTACGGACCCAGTACCCTCTATGGACAAGATAATGAAGCTGGATCGGAGTTTTGGCTCATTCACTGGGTACAAGTTGAACTTGGACAAGTGTGAAAACTTCCTGGTCAATCCCCCGGGGAGGAGAGCCCAACTGGGACACCACCTTTTCGCCTTGCCAAGACTAGCTTTTATTATCTGGGATCCGGGGTGGCCGACAATTGGGTCTCGCTTCATACATTAAATTATACTAGTCTGGTTGATGGTGTCAAGTCCGACCTAGTGGGATAACCTCTCCCTGTCCTTGGCGGGCAGGGTTCAAGCTGTCAAAATGAACCTACTCCAGAGATTTTCTTTTTCAATGTCTCCCCATTTTGCTTCCCAATTCTTTTTTTGTCAAAGTCAATAAATTAATGTTCTCTTTTATTTGGGTGAGTAAGACTCCAAGGGTCCGTGGGGCTTTGCTCCAAAAAGATAGGCAGTCTGGGGCTTGGCCCAATTTATTGTTCTACTATTGGGCAGCCAATATTCAGAAGATATTGTTGTGGTTCAGTGATCCTGGTTCCATATGGGGCCAATGGAATCGTGCTCCTGCAGTTCCTAGTCTTGGTGCAATAGTAACTGCATCATTGCCTTTCTTTACAGTATGATTTTCCCGGAATCCACTGGTGGTGTTCATCCTGAGAATCTGGAAGCAGTTCAGGCAGCATTTTAACTTCTGTTCCCTTGCCCCTATCTGCAATAACAACCTTTTCTGCCAGTGGGTTTAGATTCAACGTTTAAGTCACGGGAGGGGACAGGAACGGTTTGGAGACTTTTTGTGGAGGGGAGGTTTGCCAGTTTTAAGGAGCTGGAGAAATTCCAACTGCCTGGTTCCATTTTTGTTCTGATACTTTCAGATTCACGATTTTCTACGCAAGACATTGCCCTCCTTTCCCTTGGCATCACCCTCTTCCTTGTTGAAGAGGATTTTGTTTTTGACTGGGAACAATTTTGTCTCTGGTGGGGGGGACTATTTTGGGCATATAGGGCCATATCCTCTCAGAGGAGTCAGCTCCGTTCAGTGAGGTGATAGCAAAATGCGAGGGCGAGTTGGGTTTCATTCTGGATGATGAGGTATGGAGAGAGGTTCTTCACAGGGTCAATTCATGTGCTCGGCTAAGTCTGATCCACTTCAAGGTGGTGAAAATGCCACATTTGACTAGAGTGAGGATGAGTGGATTTTCCTCTGGGCTGGAGGACATGTGTGAGCTTTGCTCTCGGGGGGCCGACTTACCACACTTATATGTTCTGGTCTTGTCCCAGGTTAGTGAGCTTTGGGGTCTCTTTCTTCAACACCATGTCAGAAATACTCAAATGTTGATTTGGATCCATGTCCGCTGGTGGCCATTTTCAGGGTATCAGACTTGCCGGTGAGTCAGAGGGGAGAGAGGGGGGGTGGATGTCCTCGCCTTCGACTCACTAATAGCCTGGAGACACGTTCTGCTGGGGTAGGGTCTCCTACTCAGCCCAGTGCCTTGGCTTGGGTGGGTGACATGTCTTTCTTGTATTTGGAGAAGGTTAAGTACACCATTAGAGGGTCGGTCGGGTTGGTAGAAGGGTTCTACCCAAGATGGGCAGCCATTCATTTCCTTTTTTAAGGAGCTAGTCACTGTCTGCTGTTAGGGGGCTTAGTTTAGTTTTGGGGGTTAAGTTAACGTGTTTCTGCTTGTTAGTCGTGTTCCTTTATTATGTAACCTTTGTTAATTGTTTTGTGGAATTGTGTTTATTATGAAAAAACTTTAATAAACAGATTTCTTTTAAATGCAGCATGTTTCATTGATTTGAGAGGACAGTAAATGAAGAAAAAGTACTCTGGGCTTTGTATAATTTTCCAACAACTGCGTAACACTGAATAAAGAGACTAATTTCCAGGAAGAACTCTTGATTACGCAGTGTAGGAAGATGCCTGGGTGCTACGTGCTACAACTCGACAGGCTTGTGCCAGTAATTACAGATGAAGAAGCCCTTAGGGGATGGCATTCAGCCAAGCACACTCCTACAGCGAAGAAAGGAAAAGAACTGCCAGCAAATATTTCCAATGGATTTGCCCAATGGCCAGTTACAATGGCATGTCAAGGACAATGTGCTTGGCTGCAACCCAAAGTAGGGGCTTAGAGTGTAGCATAAGGACACTTGGAAGAGGATCTAACAACTGTTCCGCTGGCAAAACTCTCACCCAACATAGACTATCATTTGCCACGAATCGAACTTGCCCCTATTTGTGTCACAAGTGGACAATTATTCTGGATTACCCATGACACTTATTACCAGGAACAGAAGTGTAACGGTTCAGTTATGGAGCTAGTGATGCAGAGTCATGGACTAATTAACCCGGAGACACAAATCTCAATACAGCAGCTAAGGAAATCAAATTCAGTTAATTAAGTAAATCTGGAAAAAAAACTAGGATCAGTAATGGTGACTGTGAAACTACTGGCTGTGATTAAAAACTCTTTTAAAAAATAAGACCCACTAGCCATAGCAATGTGGTTGACTCTCTACCTGCCCTTTGAACTGGCTTAGCTGGTAAATTGTGATTAACCGCTACTCTTTCCAAGGATAATTTGGGTTTGGCACCATCACCCACATCCCTTCCACCAGGTAAAAGACCATTCAGTCCATCAATCCGACACAGAATCTACACAAACCAGTCATCAGTGGCACCCTCAGTGGCAATCTCATGAGGGAATGGTTCTGCACAAAGATTTCCAAAACAATTTATTCCAGACAATCCGTACACCGCAATTAGTAAAGGATTAGTGGTGCCCCGTGGATCATTTGATTATCGTAGTCTCATTGCCATTACAGCCTTTAGCCCAGTACTCAATTAACAATTACATAAGAAATGTCACTTAGTATTTCACCGACAAAACAAATCACTAATGAGTTTAATTTAAGGAGAATGAAGTTGAATTTGTAATCACTCCGGATGCCCCAAAGTGCTGTTCAGCCAATGGTCACTGTTGTAGGAAATGGGGAAGTCCAGAAATAGAGGCGCCCACTCCTACAAAGCAAGATCCACACACAGCAATGGCAACAGTCTACTCACAACCCTGTTGTCACATTTGACAGAGACAAAATTACAACCTTGACTAAGACGAAGACCATTTATTTCCAGCTATGTAACATGCCAAATGTTGCCTGTCTCAGCTTATCTGCTACTGAAACTCTCCTTCAAGTCTTTGTTACCTCTCGACATGACTATTCCAATGCAATCTTGGTTGGTCTCCCACATTCTCCCCTCCCTAAACTGTAAGTCATCCAAACTCTGCTGCACCCAGTCCCATTCATCTTATCATGCCTGTGCTCAATGACCCACACTGGCTTCCCGTCAAGCAACACTTTGGCTTTAAAATAATCACCTGTTTTCAGCTCCTTCCATGGCCTCACTCCTCCCCATCTCTGTAATCTCCTGCAGCCCCACTATCCTCTTGCGACATCTATGCTCCTCTAACCTTGGCCTCGAGCACCCCCAATTTTAATCACCCCATTTGCTGGTGGTTGTACCTCAGACACCTAGGCCTTAAACTTTGGTATACCATCCCTACACCTCTATCTAGCTTTCCTTCTTTAACCCACTGTTTAAAACGCACCACTTTTGCTTATTTGACCTAATATCTCCTTTTGTGGCGCAGAGTCATATCCTGTTTTACAATGCTCCTGTAAAACATCTTGGGACATTTTATTACTATAAAGGCACTGTACAAGCTGTATGGTGGTGCTGAATCTGCAAGTGCATCCCAGGGACATGAATTATGCACCTCACATGACCCAGTAGTTTTCTTTCCAATGAACCACAAGTCCTGTTCGATACTAATATTTAGAGTCAGCGGCAGAGAAGATGCATTGAAAAGGAACTAGAACCAATTTTCCCCTTATATTTTATTCACTCTTCCTCCGACTCTAAAGGTTAGAAAATAAGCAAAGAAAAATCAAACAAAATACTGTGACCTTCTATTTCAGAAAAATCAAAGATATTTTTAGATGTGTCACACTGTAACCCCATGTTTAGTGCCAAATTCTTCACAGAAGGCAAGAGCTGTCAGCTGCAGAAGCAAAGCTAAAAGTGGCCCTTTTTCCCAGGACTATAATGTCTAAGCTTTCTCTCCTGTTTCCCCCACTTTAATCAGAAAATGCTGTAAATACTCAGGTCAGGCAGCAGCCAGAGAAAGAGAAACAGGGTTAACTTTTAACAGTTCTTAATAATGATCATCATCTGAAACAGCGTCTTTTACAATAGTCATATGGTAGCACAGAACCTGTGTTCGGAAATAGAGTTAGTTTCAATAATTTATATTTGTACTATGTGTGGTCGACGCAAGGGCTAAGGTTTAATCTTAATTTGCGTTTCTGCATTGGGATGCTGAGAAATTTGGATTAAAACTTTATCTTCAAATTAAACAAAGATGCCTCCATGTCTATAGACCTTAGTTTCACTTTAAACTTTGCCTGCATTGTAACGAAGGGTTTATGGCTTAAAAAAAAACCCTAAGCTGTTGTTTAGCAACCCGAGACTCACACTGAAAAGCATAAGCAGTTGTTTCTAGTCTGGAACCAAGTAACCCAGAAACAAGAGGTTTTTCACAGAAGCTGGCAGTACAAGTAGGACAATAAAGTAAGGGGCCAGAAGCAAGTCCCAGAAGCCAAAGAACAGAAAGTTCAAGAAACCAGGGAATAAAATGAAAATGTCCAGGAAGACTGAAATCAAAGGGACAAGGAACAAAAATCTGAACAAAGCACTGTTCATTGAAGTTAAAGGAACAAAGACAGGCTCCCAGTTAAAGACTGAGCTGCAAGATGCAGACTTGGAGAAATTGGGTAGTGAGAAGCATGACAGCCAAAACAGTCCTAAGATCGGTGATTCCTTAATTCAGCCTGTGAAGCAGTGGTGTGATGTTGGAGTGGCTGGGTTATCTGAGAGATTGAGTGGAAGCTTGAATGCACATGGTGATCAAGAGCAGAAGAATACTGGAAGAGGTTGAAAGCCTTCATGTGGATCCCTGGTGAAGGCATCCGAACGAAAGCCTTGTTCGGGAGAAGATTTCAAAGTGTGTTCTTTGAGAATGGAATTTAGAAACCGTTCTGTGAAAGACAGAAATCCAGTGAGACCAGTTAACTCACAATGTAACAAGCATCTAGGGGGATTTGATGAGTCACTTGGTTTCAGAGTATGGTGTGTATGACCACATTTCACCTATTCACTTATATCGACTGTGTATTTACAGAGAACATTAGAGTGAGGTAAAGTTTGTAACTTGTGTTATCCTGATAAATTTGTATATATCTGTAAAGGTATAGTTGGGGTGAAGGAGTAGTGTATTATACTTAATCTTTTCTTGTTTAACAAATGTTTTCTTCTTTTATTAAAAGTAATTGGTCACTCCGACTATGACCTTCCACGTCTCTAAACAAAACATAAAAGTTATGATCTATCGAGCTGGATTTCGGCTCAGTCTGCACAATAGTAACATCGCTTGGTATTGCAACACTTGTGCATTGCTAAAAAATAAATAATATTTTCTCAAGGTTTTTGTCCTGCACTCATCTGGCAATTCACAAGAATAGCAAATGTAATGGAACAACAATTTATACCGTATAAGAAGAGAGTGCTTATTGGCTGGCAAGAGGACTCTGTTTGGAAGAGGTGTTGCCTTGGAGAATGTGCCAGTTGGTGAGTGCAGGACAAAAGGCTTCGACAAACGAAGTCTCTTTTGCAGCGATACTTTTATATAATAGTTAACTCTTCATTCAGAAGTGCTGTCCTCAATTAGATAATCATACAGGTTTCAAATATTAATGGAAACACCATTATCTGACTTTATTGGGGGTGAATTCTATTATTTGTATCTATGACTCTGCAGAAAGTGTTAAAAAAAAAATCCTCCAGTTGCTAGTCTTACTTTTGACTGGTTAACCTAGTCTTTTCAACTGTTTCAGCTCCGTTGGTGCTACAATCCAATTCTTGGAGCATTTTAAAAATCCTTGGTCACATTGACTCTCAATCTTACTTTCTGTACTTGAAACAAGTGTTGTTGTTTTGTCTTCAGAACTTGGAACAACAGGGCACTAAATCATTGGTGTCACGCCTCTGTGAAGCCTTTCCAACATATCAATATACTTTCAATGGCAAGTTACCAAAACAACAGAGTAACCCATCTGTGGCCTCAGCAATTGTGTATACAAGGTTAGAACAACTTAGGTTAAATCAAATGCCCTCAAGATACATAGTTGATGCAGCTCTGAGCCTCTTTCTTCCTGTTGTACCAGTGTGTTATAACCTGCCTTACCATTGGCTGGGGACTAATGACTATCCCACAATCCTGTGGGAGTATGAGCTTCCGCAATGAGGGGGGCGGAGAAACCATTAGCAGACCCCCTGCATAAATAAAGCTGGCCAGTTTGGAACCAGCCAGGAAGGAGTGAGCAGCAAGCGAAGTTGTTGCTGCTGTTGTATATATATTATTGTAAATAAATATTATTTCTTTGTATCCTTAAAACTCGTGCTGGATTCTTCGTGACCCTCACAAAACTGGCGACGAGGATGGGATTCGAACCCACGCGTGCACAGCACAATGGATTAGCAGTCCTCAATCTTCCTCTGGTGCCTCACTCAAAGCCTGCGCAGGTCGTTACAGAACCGCGTGAAGATAGACGCCGAGATGACGGAGGCAGCAGACTCTGACTCCGAGATGGAGACACAGGTCGCCTCAGAGGGGGAATCCTCGGGCCCACGGGCCGAGGATGTACAACCGTTACGCCGTTCATCACGGAAGTGCCGGTCTCCGTCTCGTTACACGCCGCCCGATCCAGCGCCTCGTGAAAATGGTGTCCGGTCTGCGGCAAAACGAGTCCGACGCCCTCCTTCACCAGGGTCTTCGGTGGATTCCTTGGACTTTGGAGGGCGGGGGGATGTTATAACCTGCCAGCTTACCATTGGCTGGGGACTAATGACAATCCCACAATCCTGTGGGAGTATGAGCTTCCCCAATGAGGGGGGGCGGAGAAATCATTAGCAGACTCCCTGCATAAATAAAGTTGACCAGTTTGGAACCAGCCAGGAAGGAGTGAGCAGCAAGCCAAGTTGCTGCTACTGTTATGTATATATGTTATTGTAAATAAATGTTATTTCTTTGTATCCTTAAAACTCGTGCTGGATTCTTCATGGCCCTCACAAAACAGTCCCATAACTTCTGGATGTTGAAATCTCCTGTGAATCACAGTATGACCTCTTGCACCATCTCAAGTCTACTGCAGTTCCCATTATTACTTTGTTGAATTTATGAAGTCTAATTTCTACTCTGATTATCTTCTGCAGTCTCCCCTTTTGCTGTGGTAAACACCTTTTCAATTGCTATTACGCTTCATAGAGTCACAGAATGGTTACAGCGCAGAGGGTGGACAATCAACCCATCATGCCTATGCCAGAAGGAAGAAAGTGATTGGCAAAAGAAATGACAGCAACACGAGGAAAAATCGGAATACACTGCTCGAAAGTGGGATGGAGACAGATATAAATGCTGTTTTCAAAAGGGAATTAGAAAAGCACCAGAAGAGAAAATAAATTGCAGGGATTCAGGGAAAGGGCAGGGGAATGGGGTTAACCCAGTCGCTCTTGCAGAGAGCCAGCAAGAACACAGAGGACTGAATGGCCTCTTTTGGCGCTGTAACCATTCAAGGTTTCTATGCTTAATGGCATTCAACTCAGCTTGTGTGAGATTCCAGAACCACACCAATGCACAGTCTTAATTGCCCTACGATGCAGCTGAGCAAGCCACTCAGTTGCCACCACCATCTTCTCAGGGCAAGTGGCAATGGGAAATAAATGCCATCAAATCTTCTCATCAGTTTCCCAGAAACTAGGGATCATTGTCTTTGAAGTGGTATTTAGCAATGTGAGAGCAGTCCCCAATTTAGCCGAAGAATTTTGTCTTCTATTAAAAAAATGTGGCAGGTTTATTTGGTCCAAAGACATTTTCAGATATTTCTTTACATTCAGTAACTCTTCCAACTCTTATCTGTTATCATGAATATTGCCTTCTCTAATTTTTTGATCAACCATAACTACTTTCTCATCTGTGATCATCCCTCCAAACCCAGGTTAAAAACCTTGTTGCGTTCTAATGGAACAATCATTCTAAATACATGACACTTGCAAGCTTTGGTATTGAATGTGCTTTGTGAATGAATCTATTTGACAACTAATAATCCCCTTCGGACCCACTGTGCAAAGGTTGCATTTAAGGCATTCAAAACGTCAATACTTTCATCCATATTGAATTTAATTCAGCCATTAAGTAACATCCAGCTACAATGTTGATCCATTCATTTTGTATTAAAGCCAATGTATTAACAAGGGAACGAACAACCACATGGACCACTTAAAACAAGCTGAAGGAACATATTTGGGAGCAAAGTTCTCAACAAAATATATTAGGGGGAACTTTACAAACCCCCCACCCCCAACCTCACCATACCCCCCCCTTGGAGCAGGCTGGCATTTGGGAGGGGTGCAAATTCAGATGGTGTAACATGGTGGCCATTGTATATCTGCCTCCACTGGTCGTTTACCAGCGGCGGAGAGCAGCCGGCCGACTTGCACACCCTTGAGCCGATTGAGGTCTACAATGATCACTTAATGGCCATCCTTCTGTCGCTGCAGTTGCTCCAGTAATGGCTGGTGGTAGCATCAGCCATGTTTACCTGACAGCCTCATCAGGTGGTGAGTCAGGATCTACCATTTGGTCACCCTGTACCCATTGGAATGGTGCCTCTGTGCCCCCCCCCCCTCTCCCACACCCCGAATTCCTTTGCTGTGCCTGCCAGATTGGCCCTGGCAAACACCCCCCTCTCCCTTTTAGCCGAGTACCGAGCTTGACCAACAAACATTGTTGGGGCTAGTGTGCAGTCCCAGTAGTGGCCATCACTGCTAGCAGCACTGCTGGGACCAGAGATCTGCTGGACATTTAATTGGCCGGTAGCTCTTGAAGGCAGGACCGTTTCCCAGATGGGGAATCGCTCTCTCAGCCTGAGCCCCAAAGGCCATAAAATCAACTTGACGCTTCCCAGCGAGGCCGAGGTGGCCTGCGTGTACAATTCCACTCTTTAAACTATGGACTTCACTTTGGAGAATAACACCGTTAACCAACCCACCAGGTACGTGGTACATACTCGTGCGACTCGGCCAACGATGTCTACCTCGTACGCTGCAGGAAAGGATGTCCCGAAGCGTGGTACATTGGCGAGACCATGCAGACGCTGCGACAACGAATGAACGGACATCGCGCGACAATCACCAGGCAGGAATGTTCCCTTCCAGTCGGGGAACACTTCAGCAGTCAAGGGCATTCAGCCTCTGATCTCCGGGTAAGCGTTCTCCAAGGCGGCCTTCAGGACGCGCGACAACGCAGAATCGCCGAGCAGAAACTTATAGCCAAGTTCCACACACATGAGTGCGACCTCAACCGGGACCTGGGATTCATGTTGCATTACATTCATCCCCCACCATCTGGCCTGCGAAATCCTACCAACTGTCCTGGCTTGACACAATTCACACCTCTTTAACCTGGGGTTACCCCATCTCTGGATCTGTAAAGATTTAATCACCTGCTAATGGTCGCATTCCAAGCAATGTTTGGCATCTTTGAATCTGTCTATATGTGTGTTTCTGGAACATACCTCTTCATTCACCTGAGGAAGGAGCAGCGCTCCGAAAGCTAGTGACATCGAAACAAACCTGTTGGACTTTAACCTGGTGTTGTAAGACTTTGTACTGTAGTTTTATAATCACTTGGCCTGGTGTCACTTGTGGTGGATGTTTACACAAATTGATCATAAGCACTTTCTGTCACAAGCTCAAATATCAAAGCAAAAACAGAAAGCTGGAAAACGACCAAATACATCGTTATGTCTGCACATATTACAAGAGATGACATATGCTACAGCATATTCTGAGGGCAACAATTCACCTTGGGGTTTATTGATAAATTATTTTGCTTTTGCAGTTTAGGATGTCGGTTCCAAGTCACATTCAAACTTCCACTCGGGCTACTGCAAGGTGGGAAAGTTGTATTTGTATATGCAGAAGATCAGTATTTGATTTAATCTCAAGTTTTTGGTTTCTCTTTGCTTCATGATAAAAGTTGTTAATTATCACAATGCTTTAAGGTTCAAACTGTCAAGGGTCGATTTAGATGGCACTGAGGTTTTAGGGTTTGCTAAAATGACAGGATGATTCAGATTCATGCCACATGATTTCTTAGTCAAGGCAGTTCTAAAGTGAGACCAATGGGAGTACAGGCTAAGACTGTTGGAATCTGATTTGAAGAAGGTGCATCCTTTCTTGAGGTCCTGTTTACAATAACACCTATCATGCTTTGATTCATAACCTGCGACAGTGTTCGTGAGAAACAGACTAGAGAGATAGAGAGATCTCACGCTCTTCTTAATAATTTAAAGAGTCATAATTGGAAAGGATCAAAGACATTAGTGCACCTCTACCCAGAGAAAGAAAGCACGGCAGTAGGGTTCATTTTTCTGTTATGGCTAACTGCTGAAAGGTAGTGTGTGTATCTGGACTTAAATTTCATGCAAATAAACAAGAGTTGTTGAAAATTATTATCTGACAGAAATCCAATTCTTCAACCACTTTCTGGTTAAGACACTAAGCAGTTTTTGGCAGAGTCGTTTCTTAGCATCAAATGGAATTAATCACTTAATAAAATTGGAAAGTGCAATGGAATGTGTTTAACTGTTCCTCCACACTCAAGTGCAGAGATTGGTCATCGTGCCATCCATTGCCTGCCTGTGCTTATTAAGGTATTCACCATGAAACATGCAAGAGAATTTCTCATCAGATCATTTTTGCAATCATCCCCTCCTACTGTTCTCAGCCACATACCTGTAGGGCAGACACACAACGCTGCCAATGCTACTCTAATTTCCCATTAACACAAGAGGAGTGTGGGTCAATCTGCCCTCCGATTTTCCCTCCCTCCATCTCTGGAGACCACCACTCATCACCTCATTGGAAATTCTTTACGGGGGGGGGGGGCTGCTGCTACAAACTGGCATAGTGTGTTCTTTACGCCAGTCTATCAGTATTTAAGAGTTATTCATGCAAGATTATTTCACGCAGTAAAATCTGAATTTCAGGAACAAAATTAGACATAGCAACTCGAGGAAACGTCATTGCAGAATGCTCACAAATTGCGCCTCTCACCTGAAACATGTTTTCCATTGCATGAAACCCACGGATTAGATTTAAAGCTGCACACAGCACACATAGTAAACAAGATACGATTCCCGGCAGCGTCACTGGTTCCAGTCGCTGATTTGGGGCTGGCGGCAACAAAAGCAAAAGAAAAGGCAACATGAATCTAGCCACATATTTCAATCACTAGCTTAGCTTGTACATTTGGGAGAGGCAATGGCACAGTGGTATTGTTGCTGGACTAGTAATCCAGAGACCCACAATAATGCTCTGGGAACCTGGGTTCGAATCCCATCACTGCAGATGGTGAAATTGCAATTATAAAAATCTGGAATATGAAACCAGTGTCAATTGTTGTAAAAATCCATCTGGTTCACTAATTGTCCTTTAAGGAATGATGTGCTCCAGATCCATAGCAATGTGGTTGACTCTTAAATGTCCTCCGAAATGGCACAACAGTTCAAGGGCAATTTGGGATGGGCAATAAATGTTGGCCCAGCCAACGATGCCCCCATCCCATTCGTGATTTTTTAAAAATTCCCATTAGTACCAACTTCCCCAATGGCTCAGTAGGCTATCTGCATTACAGAGCACCAGATTTGATTCCCATTTGGTGCCAAGTATGTTGTTCTCAATCGAGGCAATTCATAGAATTTACAGTGCAGAAGGAGGCCATTTGGCCCATCGAATCTGCACCGGCCCTTGGAAAGAGCACCCTACTTAATCTCACACTTCCACCCTATCCCCGTAACCCAACCTAATCTTTTGGATACTAAGGGGCAATTTAGCATGGTTGATCCACCAAACCTGCACATCTTTGGACTGTGGGAGGAAACCGGAGCACCCGGAGGAAACCCACGTAGACATGGGGAGAAAGTGCAAACTCCACACAGGCAGTCTCCCGAGGCCGGAATTGAACCCAGATCCCTGGAGCTGTGAAGCAGCAGGGCTAACCACTGTGCCGTGCTGCAGAAATTGTTGGCAAAAGCAGATATTTGACTAGACCCCTGCTCCTAATCACTAGCCAATGACCTACGCTGGGCATTAGACAGGACTGCATTTGGCTGTGATGCCCCCATGAGCAATTCGCAGGCCAACATTTACCACCTATGAAAAATGTTTAATTGGACGATGAACTCTAATCCACCAGAGAACCACTAATGGTTTAATCAGGATAAAGATGGAAAATTGTTTGAATTTTTAAAAAAAGGCACCGTATCATTCACCATCTGTTGCGTGTAGTTTGCTTAATGTCAGCGACTGGGTAAAGAGAAAAGGTTGCTTGCTGCAGTTACACAGAGAAAGGATTTCTACTCACAGAAGGGTTGGTAGCCAGAAAACACAGATACAAGATAACTGGCAAAGAAGCCGTGGGCGATGAAAATAATTCCTTTTTTTTTTAGAAACACATCAAGTTGTTATGATCTGGAATGCACTGCCTGAAAGGCTGGTAGAAGCATATTGGATGATAACTTTCAAAAGGGTAGGATACATATTAACAAGAAAAAAAAATGAAGGGCTACAGGAAAGCGCAGGGGAATGGCATTAATTAGACAGCTCTTCCAACGCTGAGCCAAGTATAGAGCAGAGAGAGTTGCTCTACGCTGTCAATGTCACTCACATTCCATACAGGAGAACACCTGTATTGGCAAATGGACAGACTCAATGCTGAAATCAACACACGGCATGGCGGCACAGTGGTTAGCACTGCAACCTCACAGTGCAAGGGACCCGGGTTTAATTCTGGCCTGTCAGTGTGGAGTTTGCACATTCTCTCCATGTCTATGTGGGTTTCCTCCGGGTGCTCCGCTTTTCAATCCATTATCCAAAGGTGTACAGGTCAGGTGGACTGGCCGTGCTAAAATTGCCCCTAAAGTATCCAAAGATGTGAAGGTTAGGTGCGGTTACAGGGACAGGGCTGGAGAGTGGGCCTAGGTAGAGTGCTCTTTCAGAGGGTCAGCACAGACCCGATGGGCCGAATGGCATCCTTCTGCACTGTAGGGATTCCATGGAATCATAAAAGCTGCAGCTGCTGTATCCTAGCTGAGTAAGAGGAGTGTGGAACAACAACAACCTGATCGAGAACACCAAACTGCAAGTCTACCAAGCCTGCATCCTCAGCACACGTCTCTACAGTGGCGAAACCTGAACAACACATGCTAGGCAGGAGGAAAAGCTGAACAGTTACCACCTTTCCTGTCCACACACACCCTCGGCATCTCTTGGCAGGACAAGGTCATCAGTTTGGTCCTGGAAGGTACGACTTTCCATCAACACACATCATAGAATTTACAGGTGCAGAAGGAGGCCATTTGGCCCATCGAGTCTGCACGAGCCCTTGGAAAGAACACCCGACTTAAGCCCACGCCTCCATCCTATCCCCGCAAACCCACCTAACATTTTTAACACTAAGGGGCAATTTAGCATGGCCAATCCACCTATCCCGCGCATCTTTGGACTGTGGGAGGAAACCGGAGCATCCGGAGGAAACCCACGCACACACGGGGAGAGTGCAAACTCCACACAGACAGTCGCCTGAGGCTGGAATTGAACCCGGGTCCCTGGAGCTGTAAGGCTGGTGCTAACCACTGTGCCACGGTACATTGCTAAGCCAACGATGTCAGCAGCGGTTCAGCCACTTTCATCAGATAGATGGCAGCTGCACACCCACAGACCTTCTGTACAGTGAACTGGCCACTGGGTCATGACCTCCTAGGTGTCCATACATCTGCTACAAGGACATCTGCAAATGAGATATGAAGATGGCGGACATTGACACTGACAACTGGGAGACAGTTGCTGAGGGCCCTGACCTCTGGAGGCTTTTTGGAAGAGATTGGCAGAAACTAAAAGCTCAGTCGGCCAAGAAGAGGGCCCAGAGAAAATAGTCCAGTGGACTGTGCACCTTCGTAGCTCTCTGCAGCGAAAGCAGTAAAGGGACTGCCATGCCAGAGTGGGGCGCCTGAGTCCCAGGAGACAATGCTTAACATCCAATTGACCACCACGGCACAAATCATCATCTCGCGAGTCTAAAACCTGCCATTAACCTCTACTTCTTTCAAAGAGCCGGTGTAGGCATGATGGGACAAATAGCTTCCTTCTGTGCTGTATGATTCTATCTATGCTGCAGCTTGGGAGAACAAACTATGTTCAGCCCATAGTTGATATTTAGACCAGGGGACCCATGGGGAAAAAAGGCAAGCATCTTAATAAAAACTTCACGAAGCATATCGGTAGTGCTGCTTCACTGAACAGACAGAATACAGCAAGCAGCAAGGCATTCATTCCATGGTTGAGATAACATCTTATTCATGTGCACTTTGAATACTCTGAATGTAAATGGTCTATTAACATATATAATTGTTTAAAACACAGAAATCTGATAGGATTTTCTGCTCCTTGACCGAAGCACCATCCCGTGAAATGGCAGCACCTAATGACGAACTCGACACACTATTCAATTCCCTGCCCGTAACAGTCAGCAACTCCAAGTTACAAGTTCCGAGGCTATTAAGTTGGTTGTTTCCTGACAGAAAGTCATTTATTTTTTAATTTCCTTCCCTTTCATGTCAGACACCTAGCCATTTTCAGTCCACTGCATTTGAAGGACAATTTCCTCCGATGGTCACAATGGTGTTGGGCAGTCTTGGCTCCTTTTGATGTCGATTTTATCGTGGCATTAACTTGGCAGCCAGACCCGCCTCATCTCCCCAACTACGGAATGTGTCGTGGGAAGTTAATCCACAAGGTATTTCTTCTTAAATGGATAATTCTCTCATATTTCCTAGTCACCAATAAATCCAATACAGCATTCAGGAGAAATGTCTTCATCCAGAATGTGGTTAGAATGTGAAACTCGTCACCACAAGGAGTTGAGGCAAATAGCACAGAAGCCAGATAAGCTCTTAAGCGGGGAAAGAATAGAAAAATATAGAATCTACAGTGCGGAAGGAGGTCATTCGGCCCATCGTGTCTGCACGAAGGGGGGTAGGAGGAGGTTTAATGGAGCGTAATCACTGACACAGGCTAGGTTGCTCTTAATGTTATATAACACGTAAATATTATAGCTGTACTTGCCGACGGTAGATAAGATTTTCTTTTCCTTGTGTACAATATCCCTAGGGGCGGCACGGTAGCACAGTGGTTAGCACTGTTGCTTCATAGCACCAGGGACCCGAGTTCGATTCCCAGCTTGGGTCACTGTCTGTGCGGAGTCTGCACGTTCTCCCTGTGTCTGCATGGGTTTCCTCCGGGTGCTCCGGTTACCTCCCACAATTCCCGAAAGAGGTGCTTGTTAGGTGAATTGGGACATTCTGAATTCTCTGTGTACCCGAACAGGCGCTGGAGTGAGGCGACTCGGAGATTTTCACAGTAACTTCATTGCAGTATTAATGTAAGCCTACTTGTGACACTAATAAAGATAATGATATGGCAACCATGTCTGGAGACACTTCCCTTTAAATAGCTACGTAGTTCCCAGAACCTGTAGTGACAGCATGAGAAGGAAGGCTTGTGCAGAGCAATTGCCTATCCCACAGCAACAGCTTGAATTTATACAGCACCTTTCAGCTAATAAAGTTCCCAAAATGCTGCATCAGACCAATAAATTACTGATGGTATCCTCCAATGTTTTATAGTCATGTATTTCCTGAAAAGTTTACATTGTTTACTTCATTGTTAGATTACTCCGTGCAGATAATTTTCCTCTGAAGCTGAGCAATCAACTGTAAAATTGGACCTGCAATGCTACACGGTCACTGCGCAATTGTGACTCAATGTAAAATTGTGCTTCATGCACCTGTGAAGTGCCTAGGAATTTACATTAAAGGTGCCGTTTAAATACATGTCGGTCTTGTTATCACAGAATCATAGAATTTACAGTGCAGAAGGTGGCCATTCGGCCCATCGAGTCTACACCGGCCCTTGAAAGAGCACTCTACCTGAGCCCACACCTCCACCCTATCCCCGTAACCCAGCAACCCCACCTAACTTTTGGATACTCTGAGGCAATTTAGTGGGACCAATCCACCTAACCTGCACATCTTTGGATTGTGGGAGGAAGCCCACGCAGAAATGGGGAGAACGTGCAGACTCCGTACAGACAGTGACCCAAGCCAGGAATTGAAGCTGGGACCCTGGAGCGGTGAAGCAATAGTGCTAACCACTGTGCTACCGTGCTGCCCCCACACCTGTTATACCACACCTCTAATGAATGCCCAGAGGTAGTTTGAAGGAGTGTTAGCATTTGGCACCATTATCTCATTAGGATATACTACGCAGGATGTCTAAAGGTTTGGAAAGTTTTAAGGAGCATCTTGAAGGATGGAAGAGGGGCAGAAATATATGGAGAGGTTTAGGGAGGGAATTCCAAAGCAGAACTTACAATCTGCCAATAGTCAATGCATTGACTCATTCAGGAGCAACTAACCATTAAGAGTGACTTGTTGCAGGGGGCGGGGGAGAGAGAGAGAGAGAGAGAAACAACATAGGCTCTTGTAAGTGTCAAATTTTCTGCATTAGGCAACATCTGCAGCAGATGACTTCAGAGCACAACTTTACAATTTGCCCCAGATGCACGGGTGTAAAATGGATCATTCATTTCCACTTGACCTTCCTTTCCAAGGACCCACAGCAAAACATTAAACATTTTGTGCAGATTGGGTTAATAATGAGTGACTAGTAACATAGCAGGTTCGTGGGGCTGAATATCTACTTCCCAGCACAAACATCAACCCAGAACAGCATAGACATCTGACTTCAACTCTCACTGTTCCACATTTCAGTAGATGGTTGAACTGTATTTGAAATGACTAATTGCGAGAAATGCTTAATAGCTTGGATAGATTTTTCTTAATGGCAACATTTTTAAAAAACATCACCGACACGTGAAAGGACTTTGCAGCTTAAAGAGCAAACAGCCACTTCATTTGAGAAAATAGTTAGCAGGAACGAAACAGAAAAACAGTTTGAATGCAACATGCAAATAACCATAACACAATTCTATGACATACACAACATAGAAAAGGCATTCATGCCAATCTGCACTGCAGATGGCGTTGCATTAGATGATTCAGTAAGTCAGTCATAGAACATTACCACTCAAGAAACACGGCCAATACACGCTTTAGTTTTTTTTCCAGTCTTCCTCTCCTGCTTGCACCTTTCAACATGACAGTCATTCAAGTAACTTATCTCTCGTCAAAAAAAAATAACGAACTCTGCTTCACTAACTGTGACAGAATTTCATACACCAAACATCCCTTTGATTCTTCTGGCTGTCTCAAAGGTGTCACAAGTGGAAGCAATCACTATGTACCAATATAATCCTGAAGGGTTTAAAAAAAAAAAAAATCAGGGCACCACTTACACTATGCAGCTACGATATGAAAAAATACTTCAACTTCTCCAATGTCACTTCATAGGTGTAACTCCTGTACCCCATACTCCCCATCCTGGTACCTCTTTCAGAGTCTTCCTTTAATGGGTTACTCAATACTGTATGCAACCATGGCACCGCTATTCAAGAAGGCAGGTTACAAAGCCAGATACTTACAGGCCAGTGAGTCTAACATCAGTGGTGTGGAAATTATTGGAAAACATTCTGAGGGACAGAATTAATCCTGACTTGTAGAGAGGCAAGGATTAATCAAAGATAACTGGCATGGCTTTATCGGCAGAGATCATGTCTAACAAGTGACTAGGTGTACAAATGAGTGCAGTGCAGTTGATACAGTCGACATGGACGTAAGACTTTTGACAAGGGAGACTGATCAAAAAGGTGAGAGCCGATGGGATCCAGGGCAATTTAGATCTAAAATGAGGCAGAGGGTGATGTTCGAAGATTGTTTTTCCGACTGGAAGCCAGTGTCCAGTGGTGAACCGGTTTGTAGCATACATTAATGATCTAGACATGAATGTGGGAGGTATGATCAGGAAGTTTGCAGATGACCCAAAAACTGATTTGGTCCATTGAAGGCTGTTCGCGGCTCGGAATTTGCAAGTGCCCATGCCTTCAAGATGCAATTTTCATCTATTGTCATTAAGTTATTTGGGCTGGTAATGCCCAAATAATCCCTAAATTTGGGGGGTTTGGCCCTTTGGACAGATTTTACTGCTGTTATTAGCTCTGCCATTCCCCCACACTTAGTCGTGGGATTTGATCCCATGTCCCAAGATTACTGGGCCAGCACATACCACTACGCCACCATCTACTCCGACTCCTATGGAATTCTAATCTTGCTTACATTTCCTTTGTCACATGGCATGCAGTGAATTTTATCCATTCTATTTCACGTTTGAACATTTATCTGACTGTAGTTATCCTTTTTGTTCTTCTATATAAAATGGGCAAGAATTGTTTTTTACCTCGCTATTATTTGCTTTGCTCTAGTCAGGTGCTCTTACCCTTCATTTTCCTTTTCCCTTTTCTATTCTTCACTGAATCGAACTATAACATGATCACCACTTTCCCGACGTTAGCTTGTTGGAGTTCCACATTGACTGAGAAAAACAGATTTTAACAGGTTTGGCCAAATCAATGGGTCTACATATTCCTCAAAGCAGATTCACCATACATACAATTAGCAATGTGATGCTTGATCAATAACTCCTGAGACGAGATTGGAGACAATTGCACTAGATGTTTCCCCAGCAGCGCAGGTACAGAATGCAGCTGCTGGGGGGACTCAGGCTCTTATACTCCGCCTTACTGGGCGGAACCAGCAGGCAGGCTTCACCAATGAAAATAGCAGTCTCAGGTACCTCCCACACCAATGGCATTATTCAGGGTACCGTAATACTCCTAATACCGACTACCACACAATGCTCCTGCAAAAACATAGTGGGTGAGCAGCTTGCTAGGACAAATCAAGAAATCCTTCCCTGTTTTTTCTCCCTATTTATTAAGATGGCAGAAGTTGGCGGTGTGGATGCAAGGACTATTTGTTTGTGTTCCAAAAACCACAGGGTGAATTTTCCCTCAGGGCACAGGGAACTGAAGTCCGGAGCATTTCCATGTACTGAAATTGTCTCAGAGAGGGGAAGAACAGTTATTCATTCTGATTTTTATGGGGGTGCCCTACTAATTGGCATAGAGATGGTTCTCCATCCAGTTAAGGATAGTGGCCGTGCTCTCAAAGTTGGAAGATCTTCTCACTTGAGAGTGTCATGTGAGAGCACCTTTAAGAAATGGGTGTTTATAAAAATAGCTGTAGTGGGTATGCCTTTAAGAAATGGGTGTTTATCAGTGATGTCAGAGTGTGGGTGGAGCTGGGCTGTCTGCCTGCTTTTACTTTCGCTTTAGTTTCGTTTTAGATTTGGAAAAGCTGCAGTCACAGCAAGATGTGCATGAATCTCTGCAAGCTAAAGAATGTTCATTTGGTTATTTCAAAGTGGTAACTGTTCTCAGTAGTGAAGTTAAACCTGATGTCTTTCTGTAAAGGGGGTTCTTTTTGTCTTATGGATGTTGCAAGGAAAGATTAAGAGATATTCTTTGGAGGATTTATTGGTGTTGATAGTTGTTAAGATGTTTACTGTCGGTTTATAAAGTGTTAACTGGTTTCATAAATAAAGTGTTTTAATTTTAAAGTACAGTAGATTTCTGTTGCATTACACCTGCAGAGTAGGGCCGTGTGCTCCCCATAACCACAATCTATTCAAAGTTGTGGGTCAGGTGAACCCCATGATACACTTTAGGGCTCTCTAAACCCTGGCCCATAATAAGAGGAGCAGCAGGCTGTAATGAAAAGTAATTACCAGAGAGTGACTCTTCAAGAGAAAGATGCCCTTTTTCCAACTTTACTAAATCTTTAATTATAAAATAGATTTAGCAGCCAGTGTAGTGGGTGGGGTGGCTGCAGTAGCCCTCCTCAGAGCAGTCTGTGACTGCTTTTACAGCCAGGCTGGTCTGCCACTGACAAACCTTCGGGCACCAAAATAGGCCATGTCACCGGTGGGGATTTGTCTGATTTGAGCCCTTAATGAGCTGAGATGGAGCTGGGGGACCAGCATGCTGGCCAGCGGGGCTAACCTTTGGCTCCATCCACATCTGATGGGGCTAAAAATCCAGCCACATGTTTCTCACTCTCTGCTGTTTCCAAAAGCAATACAAACAAGATATTCATCCAAGTAACAAGCAGTGACTGGAAATGTTTCTACCTGGACACCATTCTGGGTCTCCAAATCAGCCTCAATGTGTTTGACCAAGTTAGGTCAGATCCAACCAATCCCTATATGCTTCCATAATTTAAATGTGTTAGCTTGCTTGTTGAATCAGGGACACTGCACCTGCCTTTTAGCATAACCCAACAAGTACAGGTGTGAAAGTGGGATTTGATAGCTTCAAAGTCCAATGCACTAACAGAGAGACAATGGATTCAGCGGAATGTAAATGTCAATCTTGAATTACTGAGTGAGTGCATCGGAAGTTTTTGAAACATTAAAAAGTGATAAAATGATTAATGGAGAGAAGTCAAGGTCAGTGTGATTGTCTCTACGCCTATCCATTGTTACTTTTAGACGTAGCTTTATAGAATCTCCTAAAATATTAAGAACATGAAAATAGCATTTTTATTTAGGGATACTACTTACTGTAACTACAGATGCTTGCAAGTGACCTTTCAGTTTGATATATGAGAATGAGTGAGTGGCAATGTTGACTTTACCATGACGGACACCAAGAACACAGCAGGGGAGAGCAAGAACAAAGGGAAAATTTGACATAGCATATAGTACTTTTCCCCATTCGCCTCCCCTTTGCTGCCATCATAATCATGGTACGAAGTCTTACAACACCTGGTTAAAGTCCAACAGGTTTGTTTCGATGTCACTAGCTTTCAGAGCGCTGCTCCTTCCTCAGGTGAATGAAGAGGTATGCTCCAGATACACATATATAGACAAATTCAAAGATGCCAAACAATGCTAGGAATGCGACCATTGTCTATATGTGTGTTTCGGGAGCATACCTCTTCATTCACCTGAGGAAGGAGCAGCGCTCCGAAAGCTAGTGACATCGAAACAAACCTGTTGGACTTTAACCTGGTGTTGTAAGACTTCGTACTGTGCTCACCCCAGTCCAACGCCAGCATCTCCACATCATCATAATCATGGTCCAGCAAAGAAACAATGGGTAGAATTCTCCCATTTTGAGACAAAGTGCGGGAATGTGCAGTGTTTGCCGCTGCAGCGGCCACGTGAACCACATTTGCATCCCTTTAATGGGATGGTGTGTAGTCTGTTGTCTTGTCCGCGGGTGTCATATTAAAATGGTGTCCAACATCACTGACACACCATTGGTGGGACCTCCTGAAAATGAAGATGGATCTCCAGGAACATTCTGATGGACTGCCCCCAGCCCACCTAATCTAGAAGGTTCACCTGCAGATGCTCCCCAACCCACCGCTGTGGTGCTCCGGTGTCCAGGGTTGCGGGCGGGCAGCTTCCAACTTGAACTCTGGAGGCGGCCCCAGACATTGTCCAGATGAGTCTCGACACCTGCAGGCCACGTTGTTCCAAACATGTTTCACACTGGTGTTTTTCTCATCGGCTCCACGGAGAATGTGGTGGGAAGTCGTCAGGCCTATATCTCATTAACAGGGTGCAAATGAGGCTCGCACCGGCCTCCCGCAGGTTTCCCCAAGATGCCAAGGCAGGCACCAGCGGAAGATCCCGCTGTAAATTCAAGCCGGTATGAAACTGATTATTGGGCATGCCTCGATCTTCTCGATTTTCTCCCCCCGATGCCCAACATCGAACATGTCAGTGGGGGCTTGGAAGAATTTCACCCAATAAGTTTGCCTTTATCTTCTGTTCTCACTCCATGACCTGAACACTCATTCTCCCTCGATTAGGTGGATTGGACTGTGGGCCTTCACTGATGCAGGAAGCATCAGATGTACTATGCCTGCAGTTGTCAAGAGATGTGGATCTCCAAAATTGGACTGATTCTGCTGAAGCTCTCTCTCAATCCCAATCAACACACTCTGCTTAAATGTAGGTGCTCAGAGTGGTCCAAGAAAGTTAGGAAGTCGCACTCATTACACAGAATGAGCTTCAGTGAAATTCAGACTAAGGTACATAGGAGCAGGAGTAGGCCATTCAGCCCCTCGAGCCTGCCCTGCCATTTAATGAGATCATGGTTGATCTGTAACCTAATTCCACACACCTGTTTTTGCCCCATAACCCTTAATGTCTTTGCTTAACAAGAATCTATCTATCTCAGATTTAAAATTAACAACTGATCTCGCATCAATTCCTGTTTGTACCACCCTTCGAACGAAGAAGTGCTTCCTAACATCTCTCCTGAACGGTCTAGCCCTAATTTTTAGACTACGTCCCCTAGTTTTAGAATCTCCAATCAGTGGAAATAGTTTAACTTTATCTACCCTGCCGAGGTCCCAGGTTCGATCCCGGCTCTGGGTCACTGTCCGTGTGGAGTTTGCACATTCTCCCCGTGCTTGTGTGGGTTTCGCCCCCACAACCCAAAGATGTGCAGGCTAGGTGGATTGGCCACACTAAATTGCCCCTTAATTGGAAAAAATGAATTGGGTACTCTAAATTTTTTATTTTTTTTTAAAAAAGAGAAAAAAAAAACGTTATCTACGCTGTCTTTTCCTGTCAATATCTTCAATACTTCAATCAATCTTAACATTCTAAATTCTAACAAAAACAAGTCTATTTTGAGTATTCTCTCCTCATAACTCAACCCCTGTAGTCCAGGTATCATTTTTGTAAACCTGCGTCGCTCTCCCTCCGAGGCCTTCCTAAGGTGTGGTGCTCAGAACTGCTCACAGTGACTCCAAGTGAGGTCTAAATAAGGTTTTGTATAGCTGCAGCATAAACCCTGTGTCTTTATATTCCAATTATTAGATTATAAAGATGACAAGTCAGAAACAGCTCAAAAATACCAATAAAATTAACAAGAGTTTGAAGCTCCTCACCACAGTATTAAATGAGCGGAGAAGCCATCATAATTTCCAGCAACTGCTTTCCACCCCACTTCAAACAACCAAAAGACTTGAGATTGGACTTAAAATTAAACTTATCCACTTGCACTGCTAACCAAACAGTAAGAGAATGGATTTATACAACTCTATTCACTCGTCCCTACACCTGAGCAAAGCGAGCAAATTCCAGTGCTAGCCACAAATATTCATAATTTTGAGAACGTAACACTACCCCTTGTGTAATGTCAGCACAAGTTTAATGCTCAATGCAGATGATTAGTTCTCAATCCATATCTACTGATGATTATCTGTTTGCATATGCTGAGCTTTAACTAAAGTTTTCCTTGCCAGGCAAGACAAAGATTTGGGGTCACATCCCTTCCCGGCTAAGGTTGTTCTTACAGATATTTAGTGATCACAATTAAAAAGTCTATCTTTTTAAACTGGAGAGTACAAAGCACCGTGCAAGTCCTGTTAAAGCTCTTACTAAAAATACACCACAGGATTTGACATCTGGATAACCTCAGAACTTGACAACAGGATCAATCATACAAATCTAATGCCTTCAGCTCACTCAATACATTTAGAGCCAAAGGAATTTAATTTGCTCCCTTGACTTTTTTTAAGCCCGTTGATTATCATATCACTATCAAATTTTTCTGAGCGCTATTTTATTGCTATCATTAACTAGATTACATTGAATGGATTAGTGACTGTGTTAAAATAAAGAAAAAATAAAAGGCAATATATTGACCAATGCAAAACAAAGGAGGTAAATTGTTGACATAATTTGAAAGACCTCCAGATACCAAGCGGCAACTTCCTCACTGAGCCTCTCGGCAACCAATGTTCTCCTTTCAAAAGACACTCCTGAAAATCTACCCCTTCGACCAATATTTTGTTCATCTGTCCTCATAATAATAATCTATATTGTCACAAGTAGGCTTACATTAACACTGCAATGAAGTTACTGTGAAAAGCCCCTAGTCGCCACATTCCGGCGCTTGTTCGGGTACACTGAGGGAGAATTCAGAATATCCAATTCACCTAACAGCACGTCTTTCGGGACTTGAGAGAGGAAGCCGGAGTACCCGGAGGAAACCCACGCAGACACGTGGAGAACGTGCAGACTACATACAGACAGTGACCCAAGCGGGAATCGAACCTGGGACCCTGGAGCAACAGTGCTAACCACTGTGCTACCTGGCCATTGTTTCTTTATGGCAGCACGGTAGCACAGTGGCTAGCACTGTTGCTTCACAGCTCCAGGGTCCCAGGTTTGATTCCCACTTGGGTCACTATCTGTGCGGAGTCTGCACGTTCTTCCTGTGGGTTTCCTCCGGGTGCTCTGGCGTCCTCCCACAAGTCCCGAAAGACGTGCTGTTAGGTGAATTGGATATTCTGAATTCTCCCTCAGTGTACTCGAACAGGCGGCGGAATGTGACGTCTAAGGCCTTTTCACAGCAACTTCATTGCAGTGTTAATGTAAGCCTACTTGTGACAAAGATTATTATATTTTTATATGGCTCAGTGCCAAAGTTTGTCAACTAACACTCATATGAAACGCCTTGGTGTGTTTTACACCAATAATTTGCATTTGTATTGCATTTCCAAAGTAGACACTTCACAGAAGTGCTACAATGAAATTCGACACGAAACAACATTAAAAATACGATAGACAATGTTGTTGAAAGCTCAGTCTCAAGTAGATGGAGCAGAGAGCCAGTGTCCTTTATTTTCATTTTTCTCATCACTAGTCCACTCGAACAAAATCATTCACCTGGCATACAAAATAAAGCAAGTTTCTTGCCGCTTCCAGTCATTGGCCTAATGCTGCTTCCGAGTTGGAACTGTGCAGTGCACAAACTGTTATCTTAAGCTTGGAAATTGGTGGGAACGCCAATCATATCTACCAAGGATAAAAGCAAATTACGGCAGATGCTGGAATCTGAAACAAAAACAGAAAAAGCCGGAACATTTCAGCAGGTCTGACAGCATCTGTGGATCGAGAACAGAATCAACGTTTCAACTCTGGGTGGCTTTGACAAAGAGCACCGGCTACTGCTCCACTCTCCATATGCAATGAATCATCCTGCACCATTTCTGCCACCACCAACCACTTCCCTCCCCCTGCAGCAGTCCCAAGGGACAATTTCTCTATGATACCTTAGTCCACACCTCAATCACACCAGACACGCCCTCCCCTTACCATGGCACCTTTCCATGCAAGCACAGGAAATGCAACCCCCTCCTTTCACCTCCTCCTGCCACACTGTCCCAGACCCCAAACACTCCTTTCAGGTGAAAATGAAGCAGTTTTCAGCCAACCCAGAAAAGTATCTGTTTTATTTGCAGAAAGCAAGGTTTTGTTTTAAACCTTTTGGAATTTTCTATAGCAGAGCGAGGGTCTGGGATATCTCGTCCCCACAGCAACAATGGGATGTGATTTGTGGTAATATTACTGGAATTTGTATAGATTAAATATTTCTAAGGACCGTTGCCTAAAGGAGTGTTATTTGTGAGTCTAACCAACTAAGAATCATTTAGGGAAATGTTCCGTAACACAAATGTAATCGTGTGTGTTTAGGTTTTCATTTCATTTGTTAATAAATGTTTTAACTTAATTTAATATTCAAAATCTCCAAAAGTTTACTGTAATTTGTGGCTCCTGACTTCAGTACACATATCTTCTCGTAGCAAAATATAAATAGAAAATAATGATATTCTGCCAAATTTCCCTTTGGTATTTGGTTTGCATGGCACTTACCACCTGCCCGATCATAAAACCTTATCCAAACCTGCCATCATCTTGTACACTTCTATCAAACCTCCCCTCAATCACCTTGGCTCCAAGGGGGAAAATAAAAAACCTCTCTCCCTGTAACTAAAATAACTGAAACCCCAGCCCTGAAATCATTCTGGTAAAGTTCCTCTGCACCCTCTCAAGGACCTACACATCCAACATTTGAGAACCTTATGAAGGAAGATAGGTCAAAGCAGGGACTGCAGCCAAAGAGTATGAACGGTCCAGATGGGCTTTTGACGTGGGATGGTGATGCCAACAGAGAGGAAAGTGATGAGAAAGTCAAGTTCTCTGAGCCACAAAATCAACATTGCCTTGCATTTAAACAAGGGCTGTTTAGCACAGGGCTAAATCGCTGGCTTTGAAAGCAGACCAAGGCAGGCCAGCAGCACGGTTCAATTCCTGCAACAGTCTCCCAGAACAGGCGCCGGAATGTGGCGACTAGGGGCTTTTCACAGTAACTTCATTGAAGCCTACTTGTGACAATAAGCGATTTTCATTTCATTTCATTTATATGGTGCCTTTAACATAGTAAAACATTAATCGTTCAAAATACTTCACAGAAACTTCATCAAACAAAAATTGGCACCAAACCACACAGATATTTGGGCAGGTGATTAAAAGACTGGTTAAAGTGATAGATTTGTTCAGTAGCATCTTAAGGCAGTCAGTGATGTCTGTGAGACTTTTGCCAGATAATGTTTCTGTGAAATATCTTGGAAGGTTCTGTTAAAGATGCCATATTGATCAGTCATCAGGAGCTGAGCAGAGAGGGAATAAGGAAGCAGGTGGGTAGGTCTTTGGAGAGGAGATGCAAAGCTGCCAACATCCCGCTGTGGTCCATATAATTATGAAACTTGCCAAAAACGAAGTGCCTCACCTATCCCCTTGCGAGGGGCAGCATTTGCATGTACGTTTCCATTTACTGTTCCAAGATCTAGCATAGTTAGCTGATGGGCCGGCCTCAATTTAATCTCAGTCTGCATGTCAGCAAGGTTTATCTTCAGAGACCGAGGATTATTGAACCTCTGTTTGGTCTTCTGGATATAATTATCTAGAGATTTAAAACAAACACATTTTTGAACAAAGAAATCTATTTTCTTAAAAAGAAATAGAATTCAGAAGATTTCAAAGAAATGGATTCTCAGTCAAAATGGCACAGAAGGAGGCCATTCAGCCAATGCCATCTCAGCGTACAACAGTGTTAGGCAACCTGAGCTACTTAGTGGGCCACATGAGTAGCCCGCCTTTTTCCTAGTGGGCCACAAGATTGAAATCAGGCTTGTTCACTAAACATAACCCCATGAAAGATTAAATACATTTACTACTTGCCGAATATTTCATAAGTTATAGAAAATGCTTAATCATTTCTATACTATTAGAACTGTCATCAACTTCAAATGGTGAAAACAAAAGAAATATTGATACATTGGGCGAAGAGGGAGCACATGGCTCTCACAGTTAATGTTGTGAGCAATCAGCATGTTCCTCAATTCACTCGCCCTCCTCGCTTTATGTGCGAATCACTTCAGTCACACAGGTAGGAAAAAAAAAACTACATGGATGGAAATCAGCAGAACGTGACAACTGTGCGTGGGCAATTGTCAACAAAATGTCTCGTGGGCCGCACTTGGCCCCTAGGCCGCAGGCTGCCCACCACTGGCACACAACAATCCTATCAGCCCCATTCACCCGCTCAGCTAGCCCCAAGTCTATTTCCCTCAAGTGCCTGCTCAATTTCCTTTTGAAATTATTTATCAACTATGCTTCCATGACCCTCGTAGGCAGTGAATCCAGGTTTTAGAACAAAAACATTTACCTTTGAACCCCCTACCCTGCCCCTCTTCAGTAGCAAGGGTGGATAGAATTCACCCTGCAGTTTGAGAGGGAGAAGCTGGAATCAGATGTAATGGTATTACAATTAAATAAGGGTAACTACAAAGACATGAGGGAGGAGCTGGTCAGAGTTGATTGGAAAAGGAGACAAGCAGGGAAGACAGTGGAACAGCAATGGCAGGAGTTTTGGGGGGTTATTCGGGATGCACAACAGAAATTCATCCCAAGGAGGAGGAAACATGTTGAGGGGAGGACGTGGCACCCATGGATGATGAGGGAAGTCAAAGACAGCATAAAAGAAAAAGCATACAAGGTGGTGAGGATTAGTGGGAAGCCAGAGGATTGGGAAGTCTTTAAAACCGAGCAGAGGACAATTAAAAAAACCAATAAGGGAAGAGAAGATGAAATATGAGTGCAAGCTAGCTTGTAATATCAAAGAAGATAGCAAGAGTATTTTTTTAATATATAAAAGGTAAGAGAGGGGAAAGAATAGACATTAGATCACTGGGAAAATTAGGTTGAAGAAATAGTAATAGGAAATAAAAAAATGGCAGAGGAACTGAATTGATACTTTGCATCAGTCTTCACGGTGGAAGACACCAGTGGGATGCCAGAGCTCCAGGAGAATTATGGGGCAGACGTCAGTGCAGTGGCCATCATAAAGAAGGTTCTGGGGAAACTGAATGGTCTGAAGGTGGATAAATTACCTGGACCGGATGACTACACCCCAGGGTTCTAGCTGAGGAGATTGTGGAGGCATTGGTGGTGATCTTTCAGGAATCACTGGAGGCAGGAAGGGTCCCAGAAGACTGGGAAGTGGCTAATGTAACACCACTGTTTAAGAAGGGAGGGAGGCAGAAGATGGGAAATTAGAGGCCGGTTAGCTTGACTTCGGTCATTGGTAAGATTTTAAAGTCTGTTATTAAAGATGAGATCGCGGAGTACTTGGAAGTGCAGGATAAAATAGGATTGAGTCAGCACAGATTCGTCAAGGGGAGGTCATGTCTGACAAATCTGTTAAGAGTTCTTTGAGGAGGTAACGAGGAAGTTAGACAAAGGAGAACCAGTGGGCGTAGAATTATAGTGCAGAAGGAGGACATTCAGCCCATCCAGTCTGCACCGGAGCACGCTATCTAACCCCACAGCTACACCCATCCCCGCAACCCAGCAACCCCACCCAAATCCTTTGGACACTAAGGGCAATTTAGCATGGCCAAGCAACCTAACCTGCACATCTTTGAACTGTGGGAGGAAACCGGACCAACCGGAGGAAACCCACACAGACACGGGGAGAACGTGCAGATTCCGCACAGACAGTGACCCATGCCGGGAACTGAATCTGGGACCCTGGAGCTGTAAAGCAACAGTGCTAACCACTGTGCCACCGTGATCTATTTAGATTTCCAGAAGGCCTTTCACACGGTGACCTACAGGAGGCTGTTAAATAAATTAAGAGCTCATGGTGTTAAGGGTACGATACTGGCATGGATAGAGGATTGGCTGACAGGCAGAAGACAGAGAGTGGGGATAAAGGGGTCTTTTCAGAATGGCAACCGGTGATTATTGGTGTGCCTCAGGGGTCTGTGCTGGGCCCACAACTTTTCACAATATACATTAATGATCTGGAATTTCCCATCTTCTGAGGCACTGTTGCTAAGTTTGTAGATGATACAGAGATATGCAGAGGGACAGGTAGTATTGAGGAAGCAGGGGGACTGCAGAAGGACTTGAACAGGTTAGGAGAGTGGGCAATGAAGTGGCAGATGGAACATAATGTGGAGGTTATGCACTTTGATAGGAAGAATGGAGGCATAGACTATTTTGTAAATGGGAAAGGCTTAGGAAATCAGAAGCACAAAGGGACTTAGGAGTCATAGTTCAAGATTCTCCTAAAGTTAACGTGCAGGTTCAGTCAGCAGTTAAGAAGGCAAATGCAATGATAGCATTCATGTCGAGAGGGCTAGAATACGAGACCAGTGATGTACTTCTGAGGCTGTATAAGGCTATGGTCAGACCCCATTTGGAGTCAAAAGAGAAAATGCTGGAAAATCTCAGCAGGTCTGGCAGCATCTGTAGGAAGAGAAAAGAGCTAACATTTTGAGTCTAGATGACCCTTTGTCGATATTGCATGCAGTTTTGGGCCCGTATCTAAGGAAGGATGTGCTGGCCTTGGAAAGGGTCCAGAGGAGGTTCACAAGAATGATCCCATATGAGAAGCAGTTGACTCTGGGTCTGTACTCGTTGGGAATTTAGGATGGGGGTGGGCGTCTTCGTGAAACTTACAGGATACTGAGAGACCTGGGTAGAGTGGACATGGAGAGGATGTTTCCACTAGTGGGAAAAACTAGAACCCAAGGCCACAGCCTCAGACTCAAGAAATAATCCTTTAAAATTGAGAAGAAGAAGAATTTCTTCAGCCGGAGGGTGGTGAATCTGTGGAACTCTTTGCTGCAGAAGGCTGTGGAGGTCAAATCACTGAGTGTCTTTAAGACAGAGATAGATAGGCTCTTGATTAATAAGGGGATCAGGGGTTATGGGGAGAAGGCAGGAGAATGGGGATAAGAAATCAATCAGCCGTGATTGGATGGTGGAGCAGACTTGATGGGCTGAATGGCCTAATTCTGCTCCTATGTCTTACGGACTGCTCTAAAGTGGCCCATGGGACAGTTTGAAACTGGAGGTTGTAATGGAGCCATGCCAGAGCAGCCCAGCAAGGAGGAAACACTCCATCGTGGCAATAAAATAAACTTTAACGCAACTTTTAGCATCACAATATTGCTATGGTGCAGAGGGGGGCCATTCGGCCCATCATTTGTGCCGGCTCTTCAAATAAGCATAATGACTCAATGTCATTCTCCTGCCTTTTCCCCGTACCTCTGTATTTGTATACAGTTTCTTCTACCTCACCAAAAGGTGAAGTAGTTTGAATGTAAAACAATTTTCATTTGAAACAATCAGTACTCTTCAAAGGCACTGCAGTGACTAACTGCAATTCTTTGGCCAGCAATTTGCGAAACAAGTAACTTTTAAGATAACTTCCCACTCTAAGCTTATATCCTTCAACCTTCCATCACTTGCCATAAAGCAAGTTTCTATTTTTACCCAGGCTGTCTGGGGCAGTGGGGAGGGGAGCTGAGGGCATCTTGCAAGCGTAAGTCAACCTGCATACCTCAGAGTTAGAGATGGTAAATGTGACACTTGCCCACCTTCTCAGTTGAAGATAGAGAGACTGATTTTATCCCAGTAGCCCGAGATGGACTGAACCCCTTAATGCTGAACTCAAAGGATTATATGCTCAGTTAATGTGCCATATGGTCCCCATTATTTATTGTACATTATTCTACAACATACCCCAAGATAATACATTATAGTTTGATCTCAATTATACAGCAGACTTCCTTGTTATAATCTCCCTCCCGCCCAAATTGCTACACAAGAGAAATACGTGACTTCTGCACCTGGCTTCACAGTACAAAAATGAAAAATATTTCATGTAATACAATTAGATTAACGTATTTTCAAATTCTATCTGCTTCTTCCTCAGTAATATGTAATTACCACTTTTCATATCTTTCCTCTCCACAAATTTGCACTTTAGAAGACAGATTATTATTGCTTTCATCATCATTTAATCCATTTACTGAAAAGAAACCTGCGAGCTCACCAAATTCTATGAAGGAATATGGCCTGACTGCAATGTTTATCCGCATCGTGTCATATAATGTAATGAATTCTCGTTGCAGTTCATCCAAGAAACAGAAAGCGAGGACATTTGGGTAGTTTTCAGCGCAGATCATCATATACCCCAGTCCTAATGAACTTATAAAACTGAGGAGAAGAAGAACAAATTAATTTATGCATAATACAAAAATTAGTGACACAATTACTGTCATGAAATGGTTCATGAATAATTGAGCAAATGGTGCACATTGCTAAAATTACTCTATCCTACAATTCGCTAATGTATCGAATGCACTTGCCTCCTCTGAAGCAGGAAAAAAACCCTTAAAAACCATGTTTCTATCATACATCAAACTTGGTCAAATGCACAAAGTTAACCACAGCTGGGAGTCTCAGATTGTTGCGGCACAAAAACAGCAGGTTTGCACCACTGTTCTCCCGCCACGAGCCACGGAATCGAATCCCTCTCTCCTCCCATGTGTTAAAGAATTTAAGGACTCTGCACCAGAAGCTTTCAATGGAGAATTCCACGTGCTAACCATCTTTTCAGCTTTAAAAAAAGACTGTGACCTCCTTAATAATTCTTTTCAAGATGGTCATAAAACCAGTGCCCTCTTGGCGGTACCGACTCACTGACGGAAACATGCGTTTGAGTATTTACTTCATGGTACCTCGTCATATCTTGCAGGCTGAGATTGAATCACCTGTCAACCTTTCAACACTTAGGGCAGCCCGGTGGCGCAGTGGTTAGTGCTGCTGCCTCACGGTGCCGAGATCCCAGGTTCGATCCCAGCTCTGGGTCACTGTCTGTGTGGAGTTCGCACATTCTCCCAGTGTCTGCGTGGGTTTTGCCCCACAACCCAAAGGTGTGCCGGCTAGGTGGATTGGCCACACTAAATTGACCCTTAATTGGAAAAATGAATTGGGTACTCTAAATTTATTTTTTAAAACTGTCCAAGCACTATCGAAAAAATCCAATTTAAGTCTCTCTCTTTACCTATAATGTCCCAGTGAATCCATGTTGAAATGTTTACATTGGTTTTACATTATTCCATAACTAGGATTTAACTAGTTTCTCTCACCTTGCATTGCTGTGTGAAAGCAAACCTCAGTTTTAGAAAATCATGTAAACTGCCACAGTGATTCTTAAGCAGGTCAACAAGTTCTGAACTTCAAGGTTGATTGTAAAGTAACTTTGCATGTTAATAGGAGAAATAAAGGCTGGTCTTACTGCTGTTGGTTTGAAATCAGAAAAATGAAAATTGACCAACTTACTTACAGGAGGATAGATTGTATCAGTGCTCCAACAATGTGAGCCCAGAACATGCGAGTGAATAAGGGTTGCTTCAGAAATTGAAGCACATTATTGTGCACAGACCTCAAGACGTACATCAAAATGGACGACAATATTTTTTGGAGGCAATGTAAGTGTCAAACCCACTTGCCTTGTTAGGAAATTTAACTTCTCCTGCATCCTGTTGCCCCGAATCCCACGCAGTTAAGGAGAGGAGGCCTTGGAACAAGTTGGTGTCTCTTCTGGCTCACGGATGGAAATTTTATCTTCTCCATTTGGAGGAATTCCGACAGGTCGGCCAGCCGGTCTGCAGCTTTGGGTGGTGCTGCTGATTGCCAGCCAAGCAGATTCTTCAGCGGGCGATTAGGGAGGCAAAGGCTGGGGTATCGGCCCCCCCTCTCCATAAAGAGTTCTGTCTGGTCTTATATCCCGAAGACTACCACTTTTGGGCTTGGCTCCACCCTCACAACCTCGGACATTGCCTCGAAGAAGGTTATTCAGAATCCGACCAGTCTAAGGTAAGCCCAGAACATGCCAGTATTGTTGGCGGGCCTCCATGGCGCCATTCACAATTGACTTCCATCTCCCGGGAAGAACTGGAAGCCGCTCACCAACTTTTTCCAAGACCTATTCGTAGCTATCAACCAGCAAAGCAGAGGAAGAGGTGGTGGTGGTGGCTGGGCAGAGAAAGACACAGTGGAGAAACTGCGCATAAAAGGAAGGGGGAGGAGGAAGTGGGGGTGGGGAGGCAATGCCCCGGGAAAAATGGCCATGGACACGACTGAAGAGGACGGGGCCCCGAGGACAATTAGAGAGCCAGGGAGAGCAGAAACATTGGGGCAACTCACTTTGGGGCCAGCGTCAGGAAGGGTGGCCAAGACAGAACAACTGTATGGGGCCCATGGCCCGGGAGGGGGGAGAAATAAGTAGTTGTAAATATGTATGGTGGTCAGTGTTTGTTTGTATGTTCTCTCATTGTACTTTAGTCTATATTTTTCATCAGTCTTTCGTTAAGTTGCCTTCCCAAACACTATGTGTGGCTATGAAACCTGTAAACTAATCGTACAAACTGAAATATGCAACATAAAAGTTGTGAAAACCAACAAAGACATTTAAAAAAAGAGCAGGCAACTGGCTCGCACGCCTTCAGTTACTCTGAAGATCACAAAGGTGGAATGGGGAAAAACTCAACCATTGAAGCTCTCGTCCAACTTGTGAAGAAACAAAAATGCATCACTTCCCCGCCGCAACACAGCTGAGATAAGCTTGTGGGCATGAGCCCAGAATTCCACAGAGCCATGAGCTGGTGTTCTAAAGTCCGGTGCAATAGTGCTGCCCAACATCATTTGAAGAGAAAATAACTTTTGACTTCCATATGCTCGTTACTCTACAGGAGATCAATGACCCTAAATATACAGTAATGGCTGGAGTTTTGCTGACAGAATCTTCCGGTCCAGCCAACAGCGTACCCCCGCTGCGGGTTTCCCGGCATCGGGGGAGTGCATAGAACCCTGTTGACAGCGGCGGGATCAGATAATCCAGCCGCCAGCCAATGGCGGGCTGCCTTTGCCACCATGAAACACGCTGCGGGGCCGTAGAAAATCCTGTCCAATGTCTTTAAATTACTGTTTGGTAAACTCAAGAGGTTTTTGCCTCAGAAACCAGGCAATGAAATACAGGCCCATGTTAACTTAACAATTAAGATGATTTCAAAACATTTAAAAGTACATTCCTTACTTGCATTCTGATGTTATCTTGGGACGCAGAGCTGTAATATTGGTTTGAAGCAAATCTGCTTCACTTTCAATGAGAGTATTAAAAACAGACAGAATATAGTCAAGGGTTAACTTGTCACAGGAATAAAACTTGTGAAAGTCCCATTCCACTCGGAACATAATTTGGACTCGATTTATCCAACTTCGAGGTAATGCTGTTAGTATTCCAAACACTGAACTTGAGAGTATCATAGAACCACAAAGTTACCATAATCTTTAGATAATCTCAGAACTCCATTTAATAGGAAGATAATGTTGAGTTTTTATCCTGAAAGTTTTATCCTTGGAACTGGTCAAATTAGGAATTTCTTGTGTCTGCAATATTAGACCCATTTCTTCTGCCTGCTAAAACTACCAACCTCAGTGTTAATCATGTTAGCTATATCTTCACTAGGACCTTTGCACTTCTGTACTTTTTAAATAAGCTACATAACAAGGTATTTTAAGTAGAATAGCAAAGATTCAACCTTGAAGGATAGATGCAGAATCTAATGTTCCAATTGTTAACCGGTTGCTAGTCCATACATACTATTCTGCAAAGAAAAGGAGGTTTAAACTATTTGTTTTCATGCTTTTACAGATTTAGAACATAGAACATACAATGCAGAAGGAGGCCATTCGGCCCATCGAGTCTGCACCGACCCACTTAAGCCCTCACTTCCACCCTAGCCCCGTAACTCAATAACCCTTCCTAACCTTTTTTTTGGTCACTAAGAGCAACTTATCATGGCCAATCCACCTAACCTGCACGTCTTTGGACTGTGGGAGGAAACCGGAGCACCCGGAGAAAACCCACGCAGACACGGGGAGAACGTGCAGATTCCGCACAGACAGTGACCCAGCGGGGAATTGAACCTGGGAACCTGGCGCTGCGAAGCCACAGTGCTATCCACTTGTGCTACTGTGCTGCCCTAGTATCTATTTAAGGAGTCAGATTATAAAGTCACACAGCACAGAAAAGACCCTTCAGCCCATTGAGTCTGTGCTGATCAAAAACAACCACCTCACTATTCTAATCCCATTTTCCAACACTTGGTCCATAACCTAGTATGCCTTGGCAGCGCCAGCACCCATCTAAATACTTCTGACATTTTATGAGGGTCTCTGCCTCCACCACCCTTTCAGGTAGTGTAACCAATCTCTGATCCCCTCAAAACCTCCTCTTTTTCCACCCCCCCCCAGCAAAGGGGCTGGTTTAGCACACTAGGGGCTGGCTTAGCACACTGGGCTAAATCGCTGGCTTTGAAAGCAGACCAAGGCAGGCCAGCAGCACGGCTCAATTCCCGTACCAGCCTCCCCAAACAGATGCCGGAATGTGGCGACTAGGGGCTTTTCACAGTAACTTCATTTGAAGCCTACTTGTGACAATAAGCGATTTTCATTTCATTTTCATTTCAAATGCAGGTAGACTTATGGGGAAAAAGCCTCATTGATACTGATAAAGGCAGTGTTAACCAGTTCCAAGTCAGCATGTGCTATAAACAGAAAAACAACCATAATGTGGCCATCTCACTCAGAGATTAGCACAGTGGTTAGCACTTTTTCTTCACAGCGCCAAGGTCACAGGTTCAACTCCCGGCTTGGGTCACTGTGTGTGTAGTCTGCATGTTCTCCCCATGTCCATGTGGGTTTCCTCTGGGCGCTCCGGTTTCCTCCCACAAGTCCCGAAAGACGTGCTGTTAGATAATTTGGACATTCAGAATTCTCCCTCTGTGTACCCGAACAGGCGGTGGAGTGTGGCGACTAGGGGCTTTTCACAGTAACTTCATTGCAGTGTTAATATCAGCCTACTTGTGACACTAATAAAGCTTATGATTATTCTTAAATGGTTCAGTGGCAAGTGACTTACTGAAGTCTGTATTCTTCCTAAAGTGTGAACACTACTCCAGCTGAGACCTGACCAGTGTGTTATGAAGGTTTTGCCAAACGTCCATGCTGTTCATATTCTATATTGCTATTGATGCCAAGGAACCCGTCACAACCTTTCCTAACACCTTCAAATAACTTGTGTACACACGCCTCCATGTCTAACTGTTCCTGCACCACTTTGAAATTGTGCCATTTATTTTACATTGTCTTCCTCCTTTTTCTTCCCAAAATGTATTGCTTCACATCGCTGAGTTCATTTTATTCTGCCATGTGTCTTCCCATTTCACCAGTCTCCTCCTGAAGTCCATTATTATCCTTCTTGCTGTTTACTACATTTTTGAGATCTGTGCAAGCTGTACACGGTGAAATCCGTTTACTGGCTCCTGGAGAACAGCACAGTCGACTTCCCTGCCGTCTGAAAAACAATCAGTCACCGCTACTACTCCCTGCGCTCTGTCCCTCAGCCAGATTTGCAACAATACTGCCAGTGTCCCACGCGCTTTAATTTTGCTAACAAGTCTCTTATGCACTACTTTGTCAAATGTATTGTTAAAGTCCATATGCACATCAAGTCCCTCCACCGCTATAAAGAATTCAATCAAGTTAGTCAAACATGATTTGCTTTTAACAAATCTGTGCCGACATTCACTTAGCCCATACTTTTCCAAGTGGCAATTAATTATTTTCCAGATTGCCTCTAAACATTTTGCACCACAGAAGTTACGCTTACAACTTCCGGGGTTATCCCTCTGTCATTTATTTGAAATAAACGCTTTGTGGTAATACATGAAACTACAGGTGGGGTTCCAATGTTTCTGCTTTGTATCATTTGAATGCCGCTTACAACGTTTACACAGGCGAAGGTTGGAAACTACTTTGTAAACAACCATATCAGCTGATTGAAATGAGCAGATATCCAGGTCATGGATTTGTTTTTCGAAGAAATGTCTCTGCAGTCTTATGCTTTCAACAAGTCCATTAATTTTAGATTAAAGAGATGTCAGTCATCACCTCCCCTCACTTCCCTGTCTGACCTCTTTGCTAGGTTACGCAGCACATCGACAGGGCTGACCTCAGATTGCAGTGGGAACTGCAGGAACATGATGACAAGATGATTAATGAAACAGGCAAACCTGGCTCTAGGAGTCACAGACCTCCGGAATAATAGGTAATGCTGGCTCTGTTGTATTTATTTCATTTTAAGGCAAGTTTCAACCAGTACAGCAAACAAAAGCAGCTTTAACATCTTCATCTTACACACGCCCAAGCCAATAAGAGGCTGTATACACATCCACCAACTATTCTTTATTTCATACAATATACACAAGGCAGTGACTCATTCATGTGCTGCAAAAACACAACTGACTCTTTGGCTGACACTGACCTGTATACAAGTTTGAACAAAAGCTTTCTGCGGGAGACATTCATTGGCATTTAGGTTTACACAGCTTTGTTCCATTGTTGACAACATTTCTCATCTGTGCCTGCCTCTAAAATTCAGAATTACTTTTTTGTTTTCAATTGAGCAATACAAATGTAATGAACATTGCAACTGAAGAGTGCGGAGAAGGGAAATCTGAAATGCTTTATCGATATGATTTATAATGAAGGACATTAATGAAAGTCATTAATTTCTGTTGCTCAAACGTTTAGCCTCCATTACACTGATTTCTGCTTTCTCCAGGTGCTGAGAGAGCTGATTTCTGCTCTCTCCAGGTGCAGTCAAACCTCACATAATAAGGGGCTGCACAACAGCGATATCGTAATCGGCAATGGGGCGACGAATCAACTCCCGACGCCCAAATCGGAGCCATTCCGCCACACTCGGCAGGGATCCGTGCCACTGGCCGGGGGGGGCTTCCGCGAGGGCTGGGGGGGACTGGTGGGGGGTGGCCAGTGGGGTTGCAGATTGTTCGGCCGTTTCCGGCACCGCTGCTAGACCCTCACCGGCCCCGGAATCGAAGGGGGGGGGGGGGGGGTCGCCGCTGATTCTTTGGTCGTAAAACACCCACAAATTCTCCGTTCAAGCTAGCACTTAGCTGCTGAAACGGAGGATCCAGCCCAAGGTGTCCCTAAAGCCATTAGCTTTCAATGGAGTCAGAAAAGTACACTGCAGAATTTGAGCACATAACCTCAGTACAGTTACAGAGGGAGCGCTGCATTGTCTACAGCTACTGTAGATAAAATGTAGGATAAAATGAGAGCCAACCCGATTGCTCAAGCAGATGTAAAGGATCCACACCGCATTGCATGAAGAAGAACATAGAATTCCCCCAGTGTCCTGGTCAACATCCTCACCTGGAATGCTGTGCAGAGTTCTGGTTACCACACTATAGGAAGGATGTGAACACATTGGAGAGCGTGCAGAAGAGGTTTACAAGGATGGGCCCAGGGATGAGAAACTTCAGTTACGAGGATAGATTGGAGAGGTTGGGACTGTTCTCCTTGGAGAGAAGGCTGAGAGGAGATTTGATAGAGATGTTCAAAATCATGAGGGGAGCTAGACAGAACAGATAGGGAGAAACTATCCCCGCTCGTAAAAGGATCAAGAACAAGAGGGCACAGATTCAAGCTGATTTCCCAAAGCAAATGTGATGTGAGAAAAAGAAATTCACCCAGCGAGTGGTTCGGGTTTGGAATGCACTGCCTGCAGTGTGGTGGAGGCAGGTTCAATCGTGGCATTCAAGAGGGCGTTAGTTGATTATTTGCCTAGAAACAATGTGCAGGGGTACGGGGAAAAAGCAGAAGAATGGCACTAAGTCATAATGCTCATTTGGAGAGCTGGCGTGGACATGATGGGTTTCACCTTCTGCACCGTAACAAATATCTAATGCTTCACCTGACTAATATCACCAAAATCAGATTAACATTTGGCTACTGAACAACAGTGGCTTCATTGTACAAGCATTGCATCGGCTGTAAGATGTTTTCGGACATAAGATACCCTAAAATTGCAAATGCCTCCTTTTTTTCTAAGTACACAGAGGAAAGGAGCAGCGGTGACTTACTGTATATTGTACTGCACACCTTTCAGAGTACATCGGTCAGGCAGATGTCCTAATTTTTTTGACAGCACTTTAAGATGCTTCTTGACCTCCTGAACTCCTTTGTTCTGTTCGAAATCTGTGGAAGCAGAAAGCGGAAGGCCATCTCTGACACGCACAACAGAAGCAAACAGCACCGTGGACATTTCCGACAACTTCCCAGGAGTTCTGGAAAACATTGAAGGAAAATGCTTTAACAAGTTGTTAAATAATAACATGCTAAATAACTACATATGTAAAAGTTACTTTTTTAAAACGGTTTAAAATGTTGATACATTTACTGTAATTCAAGTTGCCACGTTAGGAATCAAGCATAGGATTTCCTCTGGGTGCTCCGGTTTCCACCCACACTCCAAAGCTGTGCAGGATTTGCCATGCTAAACTGCCCCTTAGTGTCCAAAGATTGGGTGACCTACATATGACTCCAGGCCTACATCAAGGAACGGCACGGTGGCACAGTAGTTAGCACTGCTGCCTAACAGCGCCAGGGACCCGGGTTCAATTCCAGCTTTGGGTGGCGGTCTGTGTGGAGTTTGCATGTTCTCCCCATGTCTGCGTGGGTTTCCTCCGTGTGCTCCGGTTTCCTCCCACACTCCAATGATGTGCAGGTTAGGTGGATGGCATGCTAAATTACTCTTTAGTGTCCAGGGATGTACAGGTTAGGTTACAGGGATGGGGTAGGGGAGTGGGCCTAGGTACAGTGCTCTTTCAGAGGGCCGGTGCAGACTCGATGGGCTGAATGGCCTCCTTCTGCACTGTAGGAATTCTATTCTAATGTGGTTGACACTGAAATGGCCGAGCAAGCCACTCGGTTTTCGAACCACTAAAAGTCTGAAAGGAATTAAACCTGACGGACCACAAGGCATCGACCGCGGAATCAGAAACAACAGTGGCAAACCCAGCCTGCTCCTAACATCTGGGGGGCTTGTGCCAAAATTGGGAGAGCTGTCCCACACACTAGTCAAGCACCAGGCTGACATAGTCATTACCATGGAAATTATTTATAATTAATTTACGGGATGTGGGCGTCGCTGGTTAAGCCAGTATTTATTGCCCAACCCTAGTTTACCTTCAGAAGGTGGTGGTGAGCTGCCTTCCTGAACTGCTGCAGTCATATCTTGTAAACAGGCATCACCATCCCTGGGTATCCCTATCCCACCAGTAGGACAGACCCAGTAGAGGTGGCGGCACTGTGGTACAGTTGGGAGGGAGTTGCTCTCAGAGTCCTCCACATTGGCCCATGACATTCAACGGCATTACTATCGCTGAATCCCTCAGTATCAACATCAGAAACTGAACTGGACTAGCCATACAAATACCGTGGCTACAGGAGCAGGTCAGATGCTAGGAATCCTGCAGCACTTCCTGATTCCCACCTGTTCACCATCTACAAGGCACAAGTCAGGAGTGTGGTGGAATACTCTCCACTTTTCTGGATGAGTGCAGCTCAAACACTGAAGAAGTTTGACACCATTCCAGGACAAAGCAGTCTGCTTGATGGCACCTCATCCACAAACATTTGCTCCCTTCATCTCCGACGCACAGTGGCAGCCGTGTGCACCATCTACAAGATGCGCTGTAGGAAGTCACCAAGGCACCACCTTCCAAACCCACGATCACAACCATCCAAAAGGACAAGAGCAGCAGACACATGGGAGGACCACCACCACCTGGAGGTTCCTCTCCAAGCCACATGTCATCCTGACTTGGAAACATATCGCTACTCCTTCAATGTCGCTGGATCAAAATCCCTCCCTTACAGCACTGTGGGTGCACCTACACCATGTGGACTACAGCGGTTTACAGTGGCAGCCAAGCACAGCCTTCTCAGAGGCAATTAGGGACAGGCAATAAATGCTGGCCTAGGCAGCGACACCCATGCCCCTTGAACAAATAAAAATAAAACTGGTAAAATTCTGTGGGCAGTATGTCAGCTGAGGAACAGTCCTCAGTGTGCACAAATCCAATCCAATCCAATCTGTGCATGATTGATGTCATGGACATGAGGCAGAGGGGTGGCCACTGACAATGATCCCTGTGTCAAGTTTAGCTCCAATCAACATTAACCTGTAAAATGCATGACTTGTTGACACAGAGTGCTTTCATCGTTCAGTGATGGAGTTCAGATGAGATCTTGCTGTACACAAGAGGATGAGGGAAAAGCCACCCTTCGCTTCATGCAGCGTGCAAGGTCAATCAGATGCTCCTTCAGTACAAACTCAGCCATTGCAGCTTCCGAGACTATTTAAAGGCAACAAGCAATTTTGCCAATCGATTCTAACTATTTTCCTACAATCCGATATTCATGGCAAATGTTGATAACAATGTGATCAAGATTACATTGTGCAAGCTCTTGCATTCAGTACTTTCGGATTCCGTGTTGCCACCAGTACGATTTCACCATGACACCGTATAAATCAATGCTATCTCAGCAAGCATTCTGTCTTGAGTTCACAAAGTTCAATAACTATACACTGCATTTAAATAGTGCCTTTAAAGTATTAAAACTGCTCAAGGTGGTTCACAGGATTGTGCAGGTGGGAGGCTGAGTAAATGCTCATCAGAATAGTCGGTGTAAAGGTAACAGAGGCAAGTTTTCCTGCTCACATCTGTAGCTACCAGTTGTCCGTGGGAACCTGCTGTGCACGACAACAGTGACTACACTTTGCAAGTACCTCCAGTGGCTGCAAATATTTTATGATAAGCTGAGGTTATGAAAGGCATGAAAAAATGGAAGTTTGTTCTTTATTTTTTTCAAAAGCACAGATTTGGTGCAAGTAAACTAGCACACTTACATATTGAACTGCTTGACTCGAGCACTCGGAGTAAATAATCAAAGCCAATGACTCCCACACTGAAAACCCATTTTATTCATTTTGCTGAACCCACGGTCATTGGCAAGCCTGATCTTCACCCTCCTGGCATGTGTAAAAAAAGTGATGCTAAGTTGCTTATGAAATCACAGCTGAAACTCCATAAATGAGTAGATAACTGTTTTAGAGTAACAATGATTGTAAGAAAATTTAATCTGCTCTAAAGGTGGGGTGCCCCTTTGTTGATGTAAATGGAAATAATCTATCCAACAATTGGTAGGCAATACAAATGTAGATTGATTTGCTCTGGAAACATTATTAAACTACAAAGGAACGGTTGGATTAACGGAGGCACAGGTAAATCCCATTTTTATGAAATGGGTCAGGGCCGATTCATTCCATAAAAAAAGGATTTCCAAATTTCTCCATGTGGCTCAGTGTCGATTTTTAAAAACACTGCACAATTGGAGATGGTTGTTTTTGAATTTTGTGCTAACCTTTGCCGTACGATTAAACTTACCTGATTCGGCATGGCTAATTTGAACAGGTTGCCACCAATCCATGTCCTGAAATGTTCCAGGTCTGCTACATAGCTGTAAATTGTCAGTGACTCTCTAAGCTGCTTTTATCCGAGTAGCAGTCCTGATGACTTCAGAGTCTCCCACAGCTCAGTACAACCCAGCATTAAACTGGACTCACTATACCAACAATAACTCGCTAAATCGACCCACTACAGAAAGAAGACAAACAACCACAATCCAGTACTACTCCGCAAGTCTGTCTGTAAAGTAGCATTGCCAGTAAATTGGTATCATGTAAAAAATTGTACAAGTATTATTATAATAATCAAAATATACAAAACTGGTGATAGATCACTGGTTAGGTCTCTGCTGTCGTATTATGTCCAATACTGGTCACCATGAGGAAACATGTACCAGCCTTCGAAAGAGTGTGGTGGAGGCATATCAGGATGCTACCTGGGATGTGGGATTTTAGTTATGAGAAGCTGGTAGAGTTATCACTCTTCCCCTTGGATCTGAGAAGGTTAAAGGGGGGTCTGATAGAGGTTTCCAAGATGATGAGAGGTTTCGAAGAGAAAAGGCGAGTGGTCCAATAGAATTGGATCATAGGTAGAGATCATAGAATGAAAATGATTGGCAAAAGATCCAGAGGGGAGATGGAGAAATATTTCAATTCAGAGAGCAGTCGTAATGGGGAATGTGCAGCACTGGCTCTTGGCTTCAGACAGATAGTTAATGTTAGGAAACATGTTGGAAATGCTAGTAGGTAAACTACTGTTAAAAAGTTGACAGAATCAAAAACAGTCCACCTGAAAAGGTGGTGGAAGCCAATTCCATAAGTCGATGGACAAGTGAGGGTCAGGCACTTACAAGGTTAAGGACATAAAGTAAGGACTTGGGACTAGCACCAGCAGTATTTTCAAAGCACCAGCAGTCACAAATGGCCTCCCTCTGCGATGCAGGATTCGATGATTTTTCTATGATCCCACTCATAGTGTCTTCATTGTTGGTGTTTTAATAGTTCATTTTCTTCCTCGCATTAAATTCCCACTTTATTCACACTGCTTAATTCAAATAATTGCATAATTCGCTTTTGACTCTAGCAGTTGGCAATGGTTTTGTTTATGTCACCCACGGAACACCATGTAAGCAATTAAAGGCATTTATATTGCAATACAAATACTAGGTTCTCTTGTGTAGCCAGCTGCAAGCCAAAATGTTGAAGTGCCAGGTCTCATTAAGACCAGCAGACTGGAAGATCCACTGACAACAAGAGTTTGAAACCCTTCCCTGGAACCTTCAGGAATCGTTAGCACCAACTAACTTGAACAGTAGCATGCAGAGAAACAGGAGTCCATTCAGCCACTTGAAGCTTTTCCACTGTTGAGCTGCCCCGCAATTCCATTTACTCGCCTTAGATTCAAATCAGTTACCGAATGAAAAATTAATCTGTCGCAGTCTTGATTATTTTTAATTCACCCGCCATTCACAGCCCACTGGAGCGAGATCCCCGCAGCGGAAAAAACTTCTCACTGCTCCCTTCTGAACGGTCTAGCTTTAATTTTAAGATTCTGCCTCCTTGTTCTGGCTTCTCCCAGCAAGGGAGGTAGTTCTTCTGCACAGTTAGCCCATCAAATCCTTCTCGCGTTTTAAACGCCTCCGCCTGAACCTTCCAAACACAAGGAAACACAAACTGCGTTTATACAACTTTTTCCACAGTTAATTTGTTAATCGTCACTTCAAATGACAATTCGAGGTGGGACCATTGTTAAATTAGAACCCTCCTATTTCAGGTACCATGCCCTAGGAGAGTGTTGGCAACCATGCTCCTCCATTGGATTGGTCCATGACTATGCTTGGACAAAGTACTGCAGTGGTTGACTTCAGTAGTCTGGCTGACCAGGAAACTATCCCATTTACTACCTGCCCTCGGGTGCATTGGAAAGAGCTGTTAGCTGATAATAAACCTGTTTGGCCACGTATCAACCCACCTTCCGTGGCATAGGATTTTAACCTAGACCTTCTGGTGCAGAGGTAAGGACACTACCCACTGTGCCACAAGACTAGACAGTCTGGTTTTATTTTATTAGTTTTCTCAGATAGCGACCAAGCGGCTACAGTTCCAATGGCACCTTCAGTACTTTGCTGAAGCAGTTATTTATTCATGCATGATCCTGGAGTGGCAGCCAATCACTGCAGGGGAACACCCTTATCATATTACCCAACATGCACATTTTTCTGCAAGGTTCAGCCAGCCTATAGAAAGGGAAACAGGGTAGATTTTCTGCCATGACACAATGGAGCCTCTAATTGCGACCTTATCATGTCATACAAACAAGCAAAGCTGACAGGCAGCTAATGACCAGCTGGTCCACAAATCCTGCCCCAAATCAACTGGCACTTTCTCCAGCCACCTCCCCATTCCCTCATAAGCTGAGTAGCCTCTAAAGAGAGGCATAAAACCAGAGGGGGAAAACCTAGCTGAAAAAAGGGAAAACACACAGCGGACTATTCCTCTCCAACCCCCATGTGGTGATATGCATACATGCATATCTGTACACATCTGTATATAACTGAACAAATGTATAAAGCTGGTCATCAGTACATGTATTGGCAGTTATCACCTCCTGCCTGTAGGTGGAGTCAGACATACATCAGGTGACTGACAGACTAAGCAGTTGATAACAGGATGGATAGGAGGACATTCACATTTTAGAATAGCTCTCAAGGAACTTAAATATCTTTGTCTGTACTCTGGTCTGTTGGTTACCTGCCCACGTGTTTAATAATAAATACTTTTTCTAGCTGAACATACATGTTCTATGTGTGTCTCCATGGTCAGGGGAGCCGTAGAACCCACCATAAGACAAAGGAGCAGAATTAGGCCAGTCTGCTCCGCCATTCGATCATGGCTGATATTTTTCTCATTCCCATTCTCCTGCCTTCTCCCCATAACCCCTGATCCCCTTATTAATCAAGAACCTATCTATCTCTGTCTTAAAGACACTAGTGATTTGGCCTCTACAGCCTTCTGTGGCAAAGAGTTCCACAGATTCACCCCCCTCTGGCTGAAGAAATTCCTCCTCATCTCTGTTTTGAAGGATCGTCCCTTTAGTCTGAGATGGTGCCCTCTGGTTCTAGTTTCTCCTACAAGTGTAAACATCCTCTCCACATCCACTCTATCCAGGCCTCGCAGTATTCTGTAAGTTTCAATAAGATCCCCCCTCATCCTTCTAAACTCCAACGCGTACAGACCAAGAGTCCTCAACCGTTCCTCATACAACAAGCTCTTCATTCCAGGGATCATTCTTGTGAACCTCATCTTAATAATAATCTTTATTGTCACAAGTAGGCTTACATTAACACTGCAATGAAGTTACTGTGAAAAGCTCTTAGTCGCCACATTCCGGCACCTGTTTGGGTACACGGAGGGAGAATTCAGAATGTCCAAATTACCTAACAGCACGTCTTTTGGGACTTGTGGGAGAAAACACGAGCACGCGGAGGAAGCCCACGCAGACACGGGGAGAACGGGCAGACTCCGCACAGACAGTGACTCAAGCCGGGAAGCGAACCTGGGACCCTGGAGCTGTGAAGCAACAGTGCTACCCACTGTGCGACCATGCTGTCCTCTGGACCCTTCCCCAGGCCAGCACATCCTTCCTAGATACATGAATGCTTACATTGCGTTTGCCTTCCTAACTGCCGACTGAACCTGCACGTTAACCTTAAGAGAATCGTGATCAAGGACTCCTAAGTCCCTTTGTGCTTCTGATTTCCTAAGCAATCCTCCATTTAGAAAACAGTCTATGCCTCCATTGCTCCATCCAAAATGCAAAACCTCACACTTTTCCACATTGTATTCCATCTGCAACTTCTTTGCCCACTCTCCTAGTCTGTCCAAGTCTTTCTGCAGCTCGCCTGCTTCCTCAATACTACCTGTCCCTCTACAGATCTTTTTTTTTGTGAGAACATACAGTGCAGGAGGCCATTCGGCCCATCGAGTCTGCACCGACACACTTAAGCCCTCCCTTCACCCTATCCCCATAACCCAATAACCCCTCCTAACCTTTTTGGACACTAAGGGCAACTTAGCATGGCCAATCCACTTAACCAGCCCGTCTTTGGACTGTGGGAGGAAACCGGAGCACCCGGAGGAAACCCACGCAGACACGGGGAGAACGTGCACACTCCGCACAGTGACCCAGTGGGGAATCGAACCTGGGACCCTGGCGTGTGAAGCCACAGTGCTAACCACTATGCTACCATACTGCCATCTTTGTATCATCTGCAAACATAGCAACAGTTCCTTCTTACAAATCATTAATGAAAAGTTGTGGTCCCAGCACAGACCCCTGAGGCACACCACTAGTCACCAGCTGCCATCCTGAAAAAGACCCCTTTATCCCCACTCTCTGCCTTCTGCCAGTCAGCCAATCCTCTATCCATGCCAGGATCTTACTCTTAACACTAGCGGCTCTTAACTTATTTAACAGTCTCCAATGCGGCATCTTGTCAAAGGCCTTCTGGAAATCTAAATAAATCACGTCCACTGGTTCTCCTTTGTGTAACTTCCTCGTTACCTCCTCAAAGAACTCGAACAGATTTGTCAGACATGACCTCCCCTTGACGAAGCCGTGCTGACTCAGTCCTATTTTATCATTCACTTCCAAGTCCTCCGTGATTTCATTTTTAATGATGGACTCTAAAATCTTACCAATGACCGATGTCAGGCTAACCGGCCTATAATTTCCCATCTTGTGTCTTCCTCCCTTCTTAAACAGCGGTGTTACATTAGCCACCTCTGGGATCCTTCATGCCTCCAGTGATTCCGGAAAGATCACCACCAATGCCTTCACAATCTCCTCAGCTATCTCTTTTAGAACCCTGTGGTGTAGTCCATCCGGTCCAGGTGATTTAACCTTCAGACATTCCAGTTTCCTCAGAACCTTCCCCTTAGGTGATGGCCACTGCACCCACCTCTGCCCCCTGATTCTCCTGGAGCTGTGGCATTCCACTGGTGTCTTCTACCGTGAAGACTGATGTAAAGTAACTGTTCAGTTCCTCTGCCATTTCGTTTCCCATTATTACTCCTCCAGCCACATTTTCCAGTGGTCCAATGTCTATTTTTGCCTCTCTCTTACCTTTTATATATTGAAAAAAATGTTTCCTATCTTCTTTTATATCACTAGCTAGCTTGCACTCATATTTCATCTTCTCCCCCCTTATTGCTTTTTTAGTTGTCCTCTGCGCGTTTTTAAAGGCTTCCCAATCCTCTGACTTCCCACTAATTCTCGCCACTTTGTATGCGTTTTCTTTTGCTTTTATGCTGTCCTTAACTTCCCTCGTCAGCCATGGATGCCTTGTTCTCCCCTTCGCATGTTTCCTCCTCCCTGGGATGAATTTCTGTTCAGAAATCCCCTGCCATTGCTGTTGCACTGTCTTCCCTGCTAGGTTCCTTTTCCAATCAACTCTGGCCAGCTCCTCCCTCATGTAGTTACCCTTATTTAATTGTAATACCGTTACATCTGATTCCAGCTTCTCCCTCTCAAACTGCAAGGTAAATTCTATCATATTGTGGTCACTGCTCCCGAAGGGTTCCTTCACCTTAAATTCTCTAATCAAGTCTGCCTCATTACACATCACCAAATTCAGAATTGCCTGTTCCCTAGTAGGCTGTCACAAGCTGCTCCAAAAAACTCTCTCTTAGACATTCCACAAATTCCTTTTCTTGGGATCCACTACCAACCTGATTTTCCCAGTCCACCTGCATATTGAAGTCCACCTGCATATTGCACATGGGACCAGGGGTACTGAATAACTGCAGGTAACTGCAGACAAAAGAATCCACGCTGAAGGCGAGGACAATCTGAACAAATGACTTCTCTGTGAACTATGGATTTATTATTACCTCCTGAACAGTGACATCAAGCTCACGTGCTCCCAAGGTTGTGTTCCGATGACCATTCTAGTCCTTCAGAAGCACTCTGGTGAACTATGGATTTGCGACCAAACGCAACACAAGACGGTGAAGCGTGAGATGGATGGTTTGAAGGCACCCTACCAACTTCAAGTCTCAGGTAACGTGGACAAAAACTGGCGCATTTTTAAACAGCAGTTTGAACTCTATCTTTTGACCCGTGACCTACAGGCACAGCCTGATGAAAGGCGCATTATGTTGCTGCTATTGATAGCAGGTCCTCACGCACTTGAACTATATCATTCCTTTGTTTTTGATAGCAAAGAAGGAAGCAGGAGTTACGATGAGGTGATTATGTGCTTCGGTCTTCATTGCTCTCTGAGAAAGAATGAGACTTTTGAAAAATACTTGTTCCGTTCCCATGCCAAAAAAGATGAGGAATCGTTCAATAACTTTGCGAAGGATTTACGATTAAAGGCCCAGTCATGCAATTTTGGACAGTTGCAGTCTTCAAAGATCCATGATGAAAATTGTTTTCGGAATGTCGGATGTTAGGCCACGAGAACGATTCTTGAGGGAAGACAGCCTCACGTTGGACACCGCCATCAGAATATGCCAGGCAAGTGAATTATCTGTGCAGCGGATCGGCACCTTCAGTTCAGAAAATTTGGCGCCCATCTTGAAGGCGATGCCAGCGCCATAAGTGCTGTTCGGAAAGAAACGTCGTCTCAGTGCGAGCGGCCATTTTGAGCGCTACGCAGCATCATAAAAATTGTGTTCGCAATTACCCTATCCCAAAGAGGGAGGAAATTGCGTGTGAAATGGCTGCAGCAACACGCTTCAGCGAGCAGGATGCGATGCAGGGTTTCTGGCAGCTCAAGCTCGATGAGGCGAGCACAAGACTGTGCACCTTCAACACACCCTTCAGCCGTCACTCCTTCCTGCGGTTGCCGTTCGGTATTATCTCAGCGTCTGAAATCTTTCATCGAGCCATGGAGCATGTAGTGGAAGGATTACCGGGTGTCCATGTCTATGTCGCCGACATTAAAATCTGGGGTTCCACACGTGAGGAGCATGATGCCAGGCTCTTACAAGGTCTCCAAAGAGTCAACAAGAATGATCTCAATCAGGCGAAATGCCAAGTCGGCGTTGACACTATTACCTTTCTAAATGTAAATAATCATTATTGTCACAAGTAGGCTTACATTCACACTGCAATGAAGTTACTGTGAAAAGCCCCTAGTCGCCACATTCCGGCTCCTGTTCGGGTACACAGAGGGAGAATTCAGAATTTTCTGTTGGTATGGGAATTGAACCCGCGCTGCTGGCCTTGTTCTGAATCATTAACCAGCTCTCTAGCCCACTGAGCTAAACCAGCCCAGGATATAGACTATCAAAATGTGTGCAACCAGCTGATGAAAAAAATCAATGCCATCATCAAGGTCATCAGGGGCTGGTTTAGCAGAGTGGGCTAAACAGCTGGCTTGTAATGCCGAACAAGGCCAGCAGCGCGGGTTCAATTCCCGTACCGGCCTCCCCGAACAAGCAATTATTATTATTGTTATTATATCTACAGGATCTCACCAAGGCTCCTTAGACAGCACCTCCTAAACCCACACCCACTACCATCTGAATGGACAAGGGCAACAGATACATGGGAACACCACCACCTGGATGTTTCCCTCCAAGCCACTCACTACCTTGACTTGGAAATGCAATTGGCCGTTTCTTCACTGTCCCTGAAGCCGTTCCCACCCGGCAACTCAAACTCCTCCTCTAATGCCTCCAGGCTCGGGAAGCCCTCCTTAATAAAGAGATCTCCAAATCTCTCAATCCCTGCCCACTGCCACCTCCTAAAGCCCCCGTCCAGTCCCTCCGGAACAAACCGGTGATAATCACAGATCGATGACCACACTGACTCCAATCTCATGTGCTGTCTCCATTGTCCCCACAACCTCAGGGCTGCCACCACCACCGGGCTTGTGGAGTACCAAGCCGGTGAGAACGGCAGGGGCGCCGTTAGTAAAGCCTCCAAACTTGTACCCTTGCAAGATGCCACCTCCACTCGCTCCCACACTAACCCCTCCCCCACTTCCTAACCATTTATATGTTGGCGGCACAGTAATAGTTGATAAAATTCGGAAGGGCCAAGCCCCCTTCCCCGCGCCCCCGTTCCAAAAGTACCTTCTTCGCCCTCGGGGTCTTACCAGCCCATACAGAACCCGAGATCGCCGTGTTCATCTTCCTGAAAAAAGCTTTAGGGATTTCATAGAATTTACAGTGCAGAAGGAGGCCATTCAGCCCATCGAGTCTGCACCGGCTCTTGGAAAGAGCACCCTACCCAAGCCCACACCACCCTATCCCCATAACCCAGTAACCCCACCCAACACGAAGGGCAATTTTTGGACACCAAGGGCAATTTTGGACACTAAGGGCAATTTAGCATGGCCAATCAACCTAACCCGCACATCTTTGGACTGTGGGAGGAAACCGGAGCACCCGGAGGAAACCCACGCAGACACGGGGAGAACGTGCAGACTCCACACAGACAGTGACCCAGCCGGGAATCGAACTTGGGATCCTGGAGCTGTGAAGCAATTACGCTAACCACTATGCTATCGTGGATAAAAATTGGAAGACATTGAAAAACAGACAGCAACCTCAGGAGGACCATCATCGTCACAGTCTGTACCCTCCCCCCCAATGACAGCGGGATCGTGTCCCACCTATGGAAGTCTCCTTTCATTTGCTCGACTACCCTGCCCAGATTTAACTTATGGAGTTGACCTCAGTCCCTAGCCACCTGGATCCCCAGGAAACTAAGGGGCTGGTTTAGCACAGTGGGCTAAGCAGCTGGCTTATAATGCAGAATAAGGCCAGCAGCGCGGGTTCAATTCCCGTACCAGCCTCCCCGAAAAGGCGCCGGAATGTGGCGACTTGGGGCTTTTCACAGTAACCTCATTGAAGCCTACTTGTGACAATAAGCGATTATTATTAAATGCCCCGGCCCAGGGACAAAAAGGGCGTATTGCGCATTCTAGGCATGATTAACTTTGTGGGAAAACTCATTCTCAATCTGGCCTCCAAGACATCACATTCAGGGAATCCATTAGAAAGGATGTTGTCTTCCAGTGGTCACCGAAGCATGAACAGGAATGGAAAGCGCTACGGCCGTCCTGGCTTTTTGCCAGGATCTCCACGGATGTATCTCAGGACGGTGTTGGAGCAGTACTTCTGCACAGAGTGCAAATGGTGATTGGCTACCGGTGGCATACGTTTCGAGGGCCATGATGGAAACAGAGCGCAGACATGCACAAATCGAGAAGGCGTGCCTGGGGCTCGTCACAGGCCTCTCAAAATTCCACGACAATGTATATGGGCTGCCCACGTGTACGGTTAAGACCACAGGCCACTGGTTGCGATAGTCCACAAGAACTAATGTCAGATGGCCCCCTCGGATACAACGACTCATGATGGAGCTCCAACGGTGTGACTTTAACCTGATCTACACACCAGGCAAGTTCCTGACTGTCGCCGACACACTCTCAAGAGCTGCGGCCATCAATGAGGTCTGTTCAGGGGCTGAAGAAGTTCAGCTACATGTCGACATGGTGGCTGCGTCACTGCCGATCTCTGATGAAAAGTCAAGGCTGATCAGGGAAGAAACAGCCAAGGATCCGGTTCTTCAAAAGGTTAGCAGATGTCTCAAGGAAGGTTGGCCAATAGGCTCCTGCTCTGCGCACCATAATGTTTGTGCCAAACTCAGTGAGGGAAACGGTCTTCTCCTACGGCAGCACAGAATTGTCATCCCGCATTCACAGAGGCAGCTCATGATGAAGAAGCTTCACGAAGGGCACCTGGTCATTGAAAAATGGAAGCATAGGGCCTGGGAGACGATATACTGGCAAGGCATTACCCAGGACATAGCAGGTATCGTTGATCAGTGCGATACTTGACAGAAATTTTGCTGCAAACAGAGCAAGGAACTTTTGCCTATGGAAGACGTCGTTGTCCGTCTGTGGCAGAAAGTCGGTATGGACTTGTTCCATTTTAATGGGAGTGACTACCTGGTCATAATGGACTACTTCTCCAATTATCCAGAGGTGGCGCAGTTGGCCAACGCGACGCCTCACTGTGTAATGGCACTGTCAGCACGGTAACAGGCAGCTCGGTTGCACAGTGGTTAGCACTGTTGCTTCACTGCTCCAGGGTCCCAGGTTCGATTCCTGTCTTGGGTCACTGTCTATCCGGAGTCTGCACATTCTCCCCGTGTCTGCGTGGGTTTTCTCCAGGTGCTCCGGTTTCCTCCAACAAGTCCCGAAAGACGTGCTGTTAGGTGAATCGGACATTCTGAATTCTCCCTCAGTGTACCGGAACAGAAGCCGAAAGTGGCGACTCGGGACTTTTCGCAGTAACTTAATTGCAGTGTTAATGTAAGTCTACTTGTGACAATAAAGATTACTAATATTATTAATTCAGCAGGTCAAAGCGATCTTTGCCTACCATGGCATACCATCTATTGTCATGTCAGTGGCAATGGTCCATGCTTCGGTAATCATGAATGGACTGCGTTTGCTCACCAATATAACTTCAGGTATATCATCTCGAGCCCGCTCTATCCCCAATCGAATGGGAAGGCGGAAAAGGGCATACACAGTGAAGCAGCTGCTGACGAAAGCCCTAGATAGCCGGAATGATATGTATCGCGCTTTACTCAGTTACCGTTCAGCCCCACTGGTAAATGGTCTGTCAGCAGCAGCTGCAAACAAGCCTGCCCTCCATGGTGGCTTCCTCAGTCAATCGGCAGCTCCAGAGGAAGCTCGTTCTTCAGAAACAAAAGCAGAAAGAAATCTACGATAGGTCTGCAAGAGCACTCCAGCCCTAGCAGATAAGTGACGCCGTCAGAATCGTGGTCCCCAATGGCAAAGGATGGGTGAAGCTAGCCATGGTTGTTCAACAAGCGGGTCCGCACTCATATATGGTGTTTACGGAGGATGGCTCACTCCTGCGCCGGAACTGACGAGTGCTCCTCAAAGTACGACATTTTTGTGCTTAACCCAGTAGACGGGTTTGGGTGTAATCCCAAGCTGGAGGAAGACACAGACCGTCCAGCACAGCCTGGGGTTAATGACGCATCTGCTGTGGTGCCAGGGGGCAAGGCCAGCAATTGATGAAGGTGAAAATGAAATGAAAATCGCTTATTGTCACAAGTAGGCTTCAAATGAAGTTACTGTGAAAAGCCCCTAGTCGCCACATTCCAGCGCCTGTTCAGGGAGGCTGGTACGGGAATCGAACCGTGCTGCTGGCCTGCCTTGGTCTGCTGGAAAAGCCAGCTATTTAGCCCACTGTGCTAAACCAGCCCCTCACCAACTCAGCCGTTGCTCAGAAGGTGCAAGTCTGATAGACTGAACTTATAACGGAATGACCAGAAAATGTGTTTGTAAATACTCTTATCCCCAAAGGAAAGGGGTTGTGGTGATATGCATACATGCATATCTGTATATAACTGTACAAATGTATGAAGCTGATCATCAATACATGTATTGACAGTAATGACCTCCTGCCAGTGGGTGACTGACAAGACTAGGTAGTTGATAGCAGGTTGGATAGTAGGACGGTCGCATTTTACAGTAGCTCTCAAGGAACTTAAATATCTTTGCCTGTACATAGGTCTGTTGGTTACCTGCCCACGTGTTTAATAAGAAATACGTGTTCTAGCTGAACATACATGTTCTACGCGTGTCTTAAATGACCAGGAGAGCCGTAGAACACAACACCCCACAGTTAATCAAAACCAGTCCAAGGAGACCACTAGGACCATGTGTGATCTATAAAGATATAATAATATAAATAATCGCTTATTGTCACAAGTAGACTTCAATGAAGTTACTGTGAAAAGCCCCTAGTCGCCACATTCCGGCGCCTGTTCGGGGAGGCCGGTACGGGAATTGAACCCACGCTGCCTTGTTCTGCATTACAAGCCAGCTGTTTAGCCCACTGTGCTCCATCCTTTACGATGTGATCCCTGCTCCAGATCGGAACCACTCCAGCTCCCTCCCGAAGACAATGAAGAGAATCAGCATCCAGCACACCAACCAGCAACTTATTGCAGAGACTCACCACTCTCTGGGAGAAGTGGCTAACATCCAGTCCTCTTACAGAGTTTAAATTTGTGTCTCATGATCTTTCCAAATGGAATAATCTACCAACTGGAATAATATCCAGCTTGTTGCTTCTTTTATAGAACCTAATCGGACCACCTTTAAGTGAATGAAGCCCTGACTAAGATTTGCTGCTGACTCTGGAACTGATTTGACTGCTCCACAGAAGACTGACTACACAAGATCAACTAACTTAACTGGGAGCCACGAACAAATCTGAGCCCTTCCTAGTCAGTGGGGCGACGTTAAACATTAGGCCGTTTTTAACCAGGTACACTGCTGGAAGCTCACACCAGAATCAGATGAGAAGATTGCATTCCAGTAAAGAGTAGCAGTGTTAAACTTGGCAACCACACTGACTCTGCACTGGCAACCATTTTGACTCCTTGCTCACAATGAAATATTTCTAGTGGGGTAATTTTGGACTCCTATGCTTCATGATGCACGATCAATGACCACTAAAGCGAGGTTGGAGTCCAACTGAAGGCTTTAATAAGCTAGATGTTTCCCCCAGCAGCTCAGGTACAGAATGAAGGCTGCTGGGGCGGCACGGGCTCTTACACCCCGCCTAGCAGGGCGAAGCTACCGTACATCTTGACCAATAGGAAGCATACAGTTTCCACCAATGGTGCTCCAGCATTACCAGGTACCGTAATACCTCCACTACCACACTTCATATTATATTTTTTCTTTGAGGGTCCTGTAGCAAATTATGCACAGAACAATAATGCAGTGAATGTAAAGCAAAGACTGAAAATCTCGGCAGTTAAACAGAGTAATTAAACATGACAGCAGTGGCCAGACCTGCCAAACCTCCCATATCTGCCAGTGGTCCCTCACTTTAATTACGACTTTCTAAAGGAGCAGAAGTATTCATAAAGATTGGCATTTTTTGTCCCCCAATTTATTCACTTGGTTCATAGAATGATAGAATCACTACAATGCCGAAGGAGGCCATTCAGCCCTCCGAAAGAGCACCCTACCTCGTGCTCCTCGACCTGTTTCGTCTTCCATGCTCTACCGTTGCGCCTAGGTATGTCCTCAGATGCACATCAGAGGTGGAGGCAGCCTATTGCCTACCATGTCCCATGGCCTTCGATGCCCTCTGGCAGTGCAGTGCTTCCTCAGGGCTGAACCTCTCACAGTGCAGCGCTCCCTCAGGGCTGAACCTCTCACAGTGCAGCGCTCCCTCAGGGCTGGCCCTCCGACAGTGCAGCGCTCCCTCAGGACTGGCCCTCCGACAGTGCAGCGCTCCCTCAGGGCTGGCTCTCTGACAGTGCAGCACTCCCTCAGGGCTGAACCTCTCACAGTGCAGCGCTCCCTCAGGCTGGCCCTCCGACAGTGCAGCGCTCCCTCAGGGCTGGCCCTCCGACAGTGCAGCGCTCCCTCAGGGCTGAACCTCTCACAGTGCAGCGCTCCCTCAGGGCTGGCCCTCCGACAGTGCAGCGCTCCCTCAGGACTGGCCCTCCGACAGTGCAGCGCTCCCTCAGGGCTGGCTCTCTGGCAGTGCAGTGCTCCCTCAGGGCTGGCTCTCTGGCAGTGCAGTGCTCCCTCAGGGCTGGCCCTCCGACAGTGCAGCGCTCCCTCAGGGCTGGCCCTCCGACAGTGCAGCGCTCCCTCAGGACTGGCCCTCCGACAGTGCAGCGCTCCCTCAGGGCTGGCTCTCTGGCAGTGCAGTGCTCCCTCAGGGCTGGCCCTCCGACAGTGCAGCGCTCCCTCAGGGCTGGCCCTCCGACAGTGCAGCGCTCCCTCAGGGCTGGCCCTCCGACAGTGCAGCGCTCCCTCAGGGCTGGCCCTACGACAGTGCAGTGCTCCCTCAGGGCTGGCCCTCTGACGGTGCAGCGCTCCCTCAGGGCTGGCCCTCCGACAGTGCAGTGCTCCCTCAGGGCTGGCCCTCTGACAGTGCAGCGCTCCCTCAGGGCTGGCCCTCTCACAGTGCAGCACTCACTCGGGGCTGGCCCTTCCAACAGTGCAGTGCTCCCTCGGGGCTGGCCCTCCGACACTGCAGCGCTCCCTCAGGGCTGGCCCACTGACAGTGCAGCGCTCCCTCATGGCTGGCCTTCTGACAGTGCAGCGCTCCCTCAGGGCTGGCCCTCTCACAGTGCAGCGCTCCCTTGGGGTTGGCCTCCGACAGTGCAGCACTCCCTCGGGGCTGGCCCTCTGACAGAGCAGCGCTCCCTCATGGCTGGCCTTCTGACAGTGCAGCCCTCCCTCAGGGCTGGCCCTCCGACAGTGCAGCGCTCCCTCAGGGCTGGCCCTCTGACAGTGCAGCGCTCCCTCAGGGCTGGCTCTCTGACAGTTCAGCGCTCCCTCAGGGCTGATCCTCTGACAGTGCAGCGTTCCCTCAGGGCTGGCCCTCCGACAGTGCAGCGCTCCCTCAGGGCTGACCCTCTGACAGTGCAGCGATCCCTCGGGGCTGGCCCTCTCACAGTGCAGCGCTCCCTTGGGGCTGGCCCTCAAACAGTGCAGCGCTCCCTCAGGGCTGGCTCTCTGACAGTTCAGCGCTCCCTCAGGGCTGATCCTCTGACAGTGCAGCGCTCCCTCAGGGCTGGCCCTCCGACAGTGCAGCGCTCCCTCAGGGCTTACCCTCTGACAGTGCAGCGCTCCCTCGGGGCTGGCCCTCTCACAGTGCAGCGCTCCCTTGGGGCTGGCCCTCCAACAGTGCAGCGCTCCCTCAGGGCTGGCTCTCTGACAGTTCAGCGCTCCCTCAGGGCTGATCCTCTGACAGTGCAGCGCTCCCTCAGGGCTGGCCCTCCGACAGTGCAGCGCTCCCTCAGGGCTGACCCTCTGACAGTGCAGCGCTCCCTCGGGGCTGGCCCTCTCACAGTGCAGCGCTCCCTTGGGGCTGGCCCTCCAACAGTGCAGCACTCCCTCGGGGCTGGCACTCCGACAGTGCAGTGCTCCCTCGGGGCTGGTCCTCTGACAGTGCAGCGCTCCCTCGGGGCTGCCCTCTGACAGTGCAGCGCTCCCTCAGGACTGGCTCTCTGGCAGTGCAGCCCTCCCTCAGGGCTGGGCCTCCGACAGTGCAGCGCTCCCTCATGGCTGGCTCTCTGGCAGTGCAGCGCTCCCTCAGGGCTGGCATTCCGATAGTGCGGTGCTCCTTCAGGGCTGGTCCTCGGACAGTGCAGCGTTCCCTCAGGGCTGGCCCTCTGACCGTGCAGCGCTCCCTCAGGGCTGGCCCTCGGACCGTGCAGCGCTCCCTCAGGGCTGGCTCTCTGGCAGTGCAGCGTTCCGTCAGGGCTGGCATTCCGATAGTGCGGTGCTCCTTCAGGGCTGGCCCTCCGACAGTGCAGCGCTCCCTCAGGGCTGGCATTCCGATAGTGCGGTGCTCCTTCAGGGCTGGCTCTCTGACAGTGCAGCGCTCCCTCAGGGCTGGCTCTCTGGCAGTGCAGCGCTCAGTCAGGGCTGGCATTCCGATAGTGCGGTGCTCCTTCAGGGCTGGCTCTCTGACAGTACAGCGTTCCCTCAGGGCTGGCCCTCTGACCGTGTAGCGCTCCCTCAGGGCTGGCCCTCTGACCGTGCAGCGCTCCCTCAGGGCTGGCCCTCCGACAGTGCAGCACTCCCTCAGGGCTGGCTCTCTGGCAGTGCAGCGTTCCCTCAGGGCTGGCCCTCTGACCGTGTAGCGCTCCCTCAGGGCTGGCCCTCTGACCGTGTAGCGCTCCCTCAGGGCTGGCCCTCTGACCGTGCAGCGCTCCCTCAGGGCTGGCTCTCTGTCAGTGCAGCGCTCAGTCAGGGCTGGCATTCCGATAGTGCGGTGCTCCTTCAGGGCAGGCCCTCCGACAGTGCAGCGCTCCCTCAGGGCTGGCTCTCTGACAGTGCAGCGCTCCGTTAGGGCTGGCATTCCGATAGTGAGGTGCTCCTTCATGGCTGGTCCTCCGACAGTGCATTGCTCCCTCGGGGCTGGCCCTCTAACAGTGCAGCGCTCCTTCAGGGCTGGCCCTCCGACAGTGCAGCGTTCCCTCAGGGCTGGCCCTCTGACAGTGCAGCGCTCCCTCAGGGCTGGCTCTCTGGCAGTGCAGCGCTCCGTCAGGGCTGGCATTCCGATAGTGTGGTGCTCCTTCAGGGCTGGCCCTCCGACAGTGCAGTGCACCCTCAGGGCTGGCATTCCGATAGTGCGGTGCTCCTTCAGGGCTGGCCCTCCGACAGTGCAGCGCTCCCTCAGGGCTGGCTCTCTGGCAGTGCAGCGCCCAGTCAGGGCTGGCATTCCGATAGTGCGGTGCTCCTTCAGGGCTGGTCCTCCGACAGTGCATCGCTCCCTCGGGGCTGGCCCTCCAACAGTGCAGCGCTCCCTCATGGCTGGCCCTCCGACAGAGTCACAGACTTTTTGCTGGTCTGTCGTGTCTGCACCAGTTCTCCTTAGGAATCCACCTTCTCACCGATACTCTGCATATTCTTCCTTTTCACAAACATCCAATTCGCTTTTGAATGTCTTGACTGAACCTGCCTTCACCACACTTTTCCTCACGTTGCTTTTATTTCTTTTGTCAATTACTTTCAATCTATTCCTTCTTTTCCTTTATCCTTTCATGAGTAGGAGCAGTTCCTCCCAACCTTCTCTGTCCAGACCTCTCATGATTTTGAACACCTCAATCAAATCCCTCAGTCTTCTCTTCACCAAAAAAACAGTCCTAACTTCTCGAAACAGTCTTCATAATTGAACTTACTCATACCAGGGACCATTCTCAAGAACTGTGCACAATATTCCAGCTAAGGTCTAACTAGTTCCTGAGACAAGGAGGCGGTGGTGTCCGAGGTTCAAATCCCACCATGCACATGCTGAAATTGGAATTCAATAAAAATCTGGAATTAAAACTCTAATGATGGCCACGAAACCATTGTCGATTGTTGTAAAAACCCATCTGGTTCACTAACGTCCTTTCGGGAAGGAAATCTGCCGTCCTTACCCGGTCTGGCCTGCATGTGACTCCAATCCCACAGCAATGTGGTTGATTCTTAACTGCCCCATAAGGGAAATTAGGAATGGGCAATAAAGCTGGCCCAGCCTGTGACGCCCACCTCCCATGAACGAATACAAAATAAATACCCTCCGTCCTCTGGTACTGTATGTCCATATTAATACAAACCCAGGATCCTGTAGTTTTATTAACTGCAATGGTCCCAACCCAGCCTCCAGTCTGAAAAACATCTATTAACCATGACTCTAAGTGCAATTCCTGGATTCTGTTGTTCCAGTCTCTCTGGAGTGAGACACACTCTCTCTGGATTGTGTTGTTCGAGTCTCTCTGTGGTGGGACACACACTCACTGGATTGTGTTGTTCCAGTCTCTCTGGGGTGGGACTCTCTGGATTGTGTTGTCCCAGTCTCTCTGGGGTGGGACACGCTCTCACTGGATTGTGTTGTTCGAGTCTCTCTGTGGTGGGACACACTCTCACTGGATTGTGTTGTTCCAGTCTCTCTGGGGTGGGACACACTCTCACTGGATTGTGTTGTTCGAGTCTCTCTGGGGTGGGACACACTCTCTCTGGATTGTGTTGTTCGAGTCTCTCTGTGGTGGGACACACGCTCACTGGATTGTGTTGTTCCAGTCTCTCTGGGGTGGGACACACTCACTGGATTGTGTTGTTTCAGTCTCTCTGTGGTGGGACACACTCTCACTGGATTGTGTTGTTCCAGTCTCTCTGTGGTGGGACACACACTCACTGGATTGTGTTGTTCCAGTCTCTCTGGGGTGGGACTCTCTGGATTGTGTTGTCCCAGTCTCGCTGGGGTGGGACACACTCGCATTGGATTGTGTTGTTCCAGTCTCTCTGGGGTGGGGCCCACTCACTGATTGTGTTGTTTCAGTCTCTCTGTGGTGGGGCCCACACACACTGGATTGTTTTGTTCCAGTCTCTCTGGGGTGGGGCACACTCTCTCTGGATTGTGTTATTCCAGTCTCTCTGGGGTGGGACACACTCTCACTGGATTGTGTTGTTCCAGTTTCTCTGGGGTGGGGCCCACTCACTGATTGTGTTGTTTCAGTCTCTCTGTGGTGGGGCCCACACACACTGGATTGTTTTGTTCCAGTCTCTCTGGGGTGGGGCACACTCTCTCTGGATTGTGTTATTCCAGTCTCTCTGGGGTGGGACACACTCTCACTGGATTGTGTTGTTCCAGTCTCTCTGGGATGGGACTCTCTGGATTGTGTTGTTCCAGTCTCTCTGGGGTGGGACTCTCTGGATTGTGTTGTTCCAGTCTCTCTGGGGCGAGACACACTCTCTCTGGATTGTGTTATTCCAGTCTCTCTGGGCTGGGACTCTCTGGATTGTGTTGTTCCAGCTTCTCTGGGATGGGTTGTGTATTAGTGAGAGGCAGCACGGTTTTGTGAAGGGGAGGTCGTGTCTCACTAACTTGATAGAGTTTTTCGAGGAGGTCACTAAGATGATTGATGCAGGTAGGGCAGTGGATGTTGTCTACATGGACTTCAGTAAGGCCTTTGACAAGGTCCCTCATGGTAGACTAGTACAAAAGGTGAAGTCACACGGGATCAGGGGTGAGCTGGCAAGGTGGATTCAGAACTGGCTAGGCCATAGAAGGCAGAGGGTAGCAATGGAGGGATGCTTTTCTAATTGGAGGGCTGTGACCAGTGGTGTTCCACAGGGATCAGTGCTGGGACCTTTGCTGTTTGTAGTATATATAAATGATTTGGAGGAAAATGTAACTGGTCTGATTAGTAAGTTTGCAGACGACACAAAGGTTGGTGGAATTGCGGATAGCGATGAGGACTGTCTGAGGATACAGCAGGATTTAGATTGTCTGGAGACTTGGGCGGAGAGATGGCAGATGGAGTTTAATCCGGACAAATGTGAGGTAATGCATTTTGGAAGGGCTAATGCAGGTAGGGAATATACAGTAAATGGTAGAACCCTCAAGAGTATTGAAAGTCAAAGAGATCTAGGAGTACAGGTCCACAGGTCATTGAAAGGGGCAACACAGGTGGAGAAGGTAGTCAAGAAGGCATACGGCATGCTTGCCTTCATTGGACGGGGCATTGAGTATAAGAATTGGCAAGTCATGTTGCAGCTGTATAGGACCTTAGTTAGGCCACACTTGGAGTATAGTGTTCAATTCTGGTCGCCACACTACCAGAAGGATGTGGAGGCTTTAGAGAGGGTGCAGAAGAGATTTACCAGAATGTTGCCTGGTATGGAGGGCATAAGCTATGAGGAGCGATTGAATAAACTCGGTTTGTTCTCTCTGGAACGAAGGAGGTTGAGGGGCGACCTGATAGAGGTCTACAAAATTATGAGGGGCATAGACAGAGTGGATAGTCAGAGGCTTTTCCCCAGGGTAGAGGGGTCAATTACTAGGGGGCATAGGTTTAAGGTGAGAGGGGCAAGGTTTAGAGTAGATGTACGAGGCAAGTTTTTTACGCAGAGGGTAGTGGGTGCCTGGAACTCGCTACCGGAGGAGGTAGTGGAAGCAGGGACGATAGGGACATTTAAGGGGCATCTTGACAAATATATGAATAGGATGGGAATAGAAGGATACGGACCCAGGAAGTGTAGAAGATTGTAGTTTAGTCGGGCAGTATGGTCGGCGCGGGCTTGGAGGGCCGAAGGGCCTGTTCCTGTGCTGTACATTTCTTTGTTCTTTGTTCTTTGGGACACTCACTCTCTGGATTGTGTTATTCCAGTCTCTCTGGGGTGGGACTCTCTGGATTGTGTTGTTCCAGTCTCTCTGGGGTGGGGCTCTCTGGATTGCGTTGTTCCAGTCTCTCTGGGGTGGGACTCTCTGGATTGTGTTGTTCCAGTCTCTCTGGGGTGGGACACACTCTCACTGGATTGTGTTGTTCCAGTCTCTCTGGGGTGGGACACACTCTCACTGGATTGTGTTGTTCCAGTCTCTCTGGGATGGGACTCTCTGGATTGTGTTGTTCCAGTCTCTCTGGGGTGGGACTCTCTGGATTGTGTTGTTCCAGTTTCTCTGGGGTGGGACCCACTCACTGACTGTGTTGTTCCAGTCTCTCTGGGGCGAGACACACTCTCTCTGGATTGTGTTATTCCAGTCTCTCTGGGCTGGGACTCTCTGGATTGTGTTGTTCCAGCTTCTCTGGGGTGGGACACTCACTTTCTGGATTGTGTTATTCCAGTCTCTCTGGGGTGGGGCTCTCTGGATTGCGTTGTTCCAGTCTCTCTGGGGTGGGACTCTCTGGATTGTGTTGTTCCAGTTTCTCTGGGGTGGGACCCACTCACTGACTGTGTTGTTCCAGTCTCTCTGGGGCGAGACACACTCTCTCTGGATTGTGTTATTCCAGTCTCTCTGGGCTGGGACTCTCTGGATTGTGTTGTTCCAGCTTCTCTGGGGTGGGACACTCACTCTCTGGATTGTGTTATTCCAGTCTCTCTGGGGTGGGACACTCTGGATTGTGTTGTTCCAGTCTCTCTGGGGTGGGACTCTCTGGATTGTGTTGTCCCAGTCTCTCTGGGGTGGGACACACTCTCACTGGATTGTGTTGTTCGAGTCTCTCTGTGGTGGGACACACTCTCACTGGATTGTGTTGTTCCAGTCTCTCTGGGGTGGGACACACTCTCACTGGATTGTGTTGTTCGAGTCTCTCTGGGGTGGGACACACTCTCTCTGGATTGTGTTGTTCGAGTCTCTCTGTGGTGGGACACACGCTCACTGGATTGTGTTGTTCCAGTCTCTCTGGGGTGGGACACACTCACTGGATTGTGTTGTTTCAGTCTCTCTGTGGTGGGACACACTCTCACTGGATTGTGTTGTTCCAGTCTCTCTGTGGTGGGACACACACTCACTGGATTGTGTTGTTCCAGTCTCTCTGGGGTGGGACTCTCTGGATTGTGTTGTCCCAGTCTCGCTGGGGTGGGACACACTCTCATTGGATTGTGTTGTTCCAGTCTCTCTGGGGTGGGGCCCACTCACTGATTGTGTTGTTTCAGTCTCTCTGTGGTGGGGCCCACACACACTGGATTGTTTTGTTCCAGTCTCTCTGGGGTGGGGCACACTCTCTCTGGATTGTGTTATTCCAGTCTCTCTGGGGTGGGACACACTCTCACTGGATTGTGTTGTTCCAGTTTCTCTGGGGTGGGGCCCACTCACTGATTGTGTTGTTTCAGTCTCTCTGTGGTGGGGCCCACACACACTGGATTGTTTTGTTCCAGTCTCTCTGGGGTGGGGCACACTCTCTCTGGATTGTGTTATTCCAGTCTCTCTGGGGTGGGACACACTCTCACTGGATTGTGTTGTTCCAGTCTCTCTGGGATGGGACTCTCTGGATTGTGTTGTTCCAGTCTCTCTGGGGTGGGACTCTCTGGATTGTGTTGTTCCAGTCTCTCTGGGGCGAGACACACTCTCTCTGGATTGTGTTATTCCAGTCTCTCTGGGCTGGGACTCTCTGGATTGTGTTGTTCCAGCTTCTCTGGGATGGGACACTCACTCTCTGGATTGTGTTATTCCAGTCTCGCTGGGGTGGGACTCTCTGGATTGTGTTGTTCCAGTCTCTCTGGGGTGGGGCTCTCTGGATTGCGTTGTTCCAGTCTCTCTGGGGTGGGACTCTCTGGATTGTGTTGTTCCAGTCTCTCTGGGGTGGGACACACTCTCACTGGATTGTGTTGTTCCAGTCTCTCTGGGGTGGGACACACTCTCACTGGATTGTGTTGTTCCAGTCTCTCTGGGATGGGACTCTCTGGATTGTGTTGTTCCAGTCTCTCTGGGGTGGGACTCTCTGGATTGTGTTGTTCCAGTTTCTCTGGGGTGGGACCCACTCACTGACTGTGTTGTTCCAGTCTCTCTGGGGCGAGACACACTCTCTCTGGATTGTGTTATTCCAGTCTCTCTGGGCTGGGACTCTCTGGATTGTGTTGTTCCAGCTTCTCTGGGGTGGGACACTCACTTTCTGGATTGTGTTATTCCAGTCTCTCTGGGGTGGGGCTCTCTGGATTGCGTTGTTCCAGTCTCTCTGGGGTGGGACTCTCTGGATTGTGTTGTTCCAGTTTCTCTGGGGTGGGACCCACTCACTGACTGTGTTGTTCCAGTCTCTCTGGGGCGAGACACACTCTCTCTGGATTGTGTTATTCCAGTCTCTCTGGGCTGGGACTCTCTGGATTGTGTTGTTCCAGCTTCTCTGGGGTGGGACACTCACTCTCTGGATTGTGTTATTCCAGTCTCTCTGGGGTGGGACACTCTGGATTGTGTTGTTCCAGTCTCTCTGGGGTGGGGCTCTCTGGATTGCGTTGTTCCAGTCTCTCTGGGGTGGGACTCTCTGGATTGTGTTGTTCCAGTCTCTCTGGGGTGGGACACACTCTCACTGGATTGTGTTGTTCCAGTCTCTCTGGGGTGGGACACACTCTCACTGGATTGTGTTGTTCCAGTCACTCTGGGGTGGGACTCTCTGGATTGTGTTGTTCCAGTCTCTCTGGGGTGGGACACACTCTCACTGGACTGTGTTGTTCCAGTCTACCTGGGGTGGGACACACTCTCTCTGGATTGTGTTGTTCCAGTCTCTCTGTGGTGGGACCCACTCACTGGATCGTGTTGTTCCAGTCTCTCTGGGGTGGGGCTCTCTGGATTGTGTTGTTCCAGTCTCTCTGGGGTGGGACTCTCTGGATTGTGTTGTTCCAGTCTCTCTGGGGTGGGACACATTCTCACTGAATTGTGTTGTTCCAGTCTCTCTGTGGTGGGACCCACACTCACTGGATTGTGTTGTTCCAGTCTCTCTGGGGTGGAACCCACACTCGCTGCATTGTGTTGTTTCTCTCTCTGTGGGACACACTCACTGTATTGTGTTGTTCCAGTCTCTCTGGGGTGGGACCCACTCACTGATTGTGTTGTTTCAGTCTCTCTGTGGTGGGGCCCACACTCACTGGATTGTGTTGTTCCAGCTTCTCTGGGGTGGGACACACTCTCACTGGATTGTATTGTTCCAGTCTCTCTGTGGTGGGACCCACGCTCACTGGATTGTGTTGTTCCAGTCTCTCTGGGGTGAGACATACTCTCACTGGATTGTGTTGTTCCAGTCTCTCCGGGGTGGGACCCACTCACTGATTGTGTTGTTCCAGTCTCTCTGTGGTGGGGCCCACACACTGGATTGTGTTGTTCCAGTCTCTCTGGGGTGGGACACACTCTCACTGCATTGTATTGTTCCAGTCTCTCTGTGGTGGGACACACTCTCACTGGATTGTGTTGTTCCAGTCTCTCTGTGGTGGGACACACTCTCACTGGATTGTGTTGTTCCAGTCTCTCTGGGGTGGGACACACTCTCACTGGATTGTGTTGTTCCAGACTCTCTGGGGTGGGACACATTCTCACTGGATTGTGTTGTTCCAGTCTCTCTGGGGTGTGAGACACTCTCACTGGATTGTGTTGTTCCAGTCTCTCTGGGCATGGACTCTCTGGATTGTGTTGTTCTAGTCTCTCTGGGGTGGGACACACTCTCACTGGATTGTGTTGTTCCAGTCTATCTGGGGTGGGACACACTCTCACTGGATTGTGTTGTTCCAGTCTATCTGGGGTGGGACACACTCTCACTGGATTGTGTTGTTCCAGTCTCTCTGGGGTGGGACACATTCTCACTGGATTGTGTTGTTCCAGTCTCTCTGGGGTGGGACACATTCTCACTGGACTGTGTTGTTCCAGTCTCTCTGGGCTGGGACTCTCTGGATTGTGTTGTTCGAGTGTCTCTGGGGTGGGACACACTCTCACTGGATTGTGTTGTTCCAGTTTCTCTGGGGTGGGGCCCACATACACTGGATTGTGTTCTTCCAGCTTCTCTGCGGTGGGACACACTCTCACTGGACTGTGTTGTTCCAGTCTCTCTGGGCTGGGACTCTCGGGATTGTGTTGTTCGAGTCTCTCTGGGGTGGGACACACTCTCACTGGATTGTGTTGTTCCAGTCTCTCTGGGGTGTGAGACACTCACTGGATTGTGTTGTTCCCGTCTCTCTGGGGTGTGAGACACTCTCATTGGATTATGTTGTTCCAGTCTCTCTGGGGTGGGACACACTCTCACTGGATTGTGTTGTTCCAGTCTCTCTGGGGTGTGAGACACTCTCACTGGATTGTGTTGTTCCAGTCTCTCTGGGGTGTGAGACACTCTCACTGGATTGTGTTGTTCCAGTCTCTCTGGGGTGGGACACACTCTCACTGGATTGTGTTGTTCCCATCTCTCTGGGGTGGGACACATTCTAACTGGATTGTGTTATTCCAGTCTCTCTGGGGTGGGACACACTCTCACTGGATTGTGTTGTTCCAGTCTCTCTGGACTGGGACTCTCGGGATTGTGTTGTTCCAGTCTCTCTGGGGTGTGAGACACTCACTGGATTATGTTGTTCCCGTCTCTCTGGGGTGTGAGACACTCTCACTGGATCATGTTCTTCCCGTCTCTCTGGGGTGGGACACACTCTCATTGGATTATGTTGTTCCAGTCTCTCTGGGGTGGGACACACTCACAGACTGTGTTGTTCCAGTCTCGCTGGGGTGGGACACACACACTGGATTGTGTTGTTCGAGTCTCTCTGGGGTGGGACACACTCTCATTGGATTGTGTTGTTCCAGTCTCTCTGGAGTGGGACACACTCTCACTGGATTGTGTTGTTCCAGTCTCTCTGGGGTGGGACACACTCTCACTGGATTGTGTTGTTCCAGTCTCTCTGGGGTGTGAGACACTCTCTCTGGATTGTGTTGTTCCAGTCTCTCTGGGGTGGGACACATTCTCACTGGATTGTGTTGTTCGAGTCTCTCTGTGGTGGGACCCACAGTCACTGGATTGTGTTTTTCCAGTCTCTCTGGGGTGGGACACACTCTCACTGGATTGTGTTGTTCCAGTCTCTCTGGGGTGAGACATACTCTCACTGGACTGTGTTATTCCAGTCTCTCTGGGTTGGGACACACTCACTGGATTGTGTTGTTTCAGTCTCTCTGTGGTGGGACCCACATACACTGGATTGTGTTGTTCCAGCTTCTCTGCGGTGGGACACACTCTCACTGGACTGTGTTGTTCCAGTCTCTCTGGGCTGGGACACTCGGGATTGTGTTGTTCGAGTCTCTCTGGGGTGGGACACACTCTCACTGGATTGTGTTGTTCCAGTCTCTCTGGGGTGTGAGACACTCACTGGATTGTGTTGTTCCCGTCTCTCTGGGGTGTGAGACACTCTCATTGGATTATGTTGTTCCAGTCTCTCTGGGGTGGGACACACTCTCACTGGATTGTGTTGTTCCAGTCTCTCTGGGGTGTGAGACACTCTCACTGGATTGTGTTGTTCCAGTCTCTCTGGGGTGTGAGACACTCTCACTGGATTGTGTTGTTCCAGTCTCTCTGGGGTGGGACACACTCTCACTGGATTGTGTTGTTCCCATCTCTCTGGGGTGGGACACATTCTAACTGGATTGTGTTATTCCAGTCTCTCTGGGGTGGGACACACTCTCACTGGATTGTGTTGTTCCAGTCTCTCTGGACTGGGACTCTCGGGATTGTGTTGTTCCAGTCTCTCTGGGGTGTGAGACACTCACTGGATTATGTTGTTCCCGTCTCTCTGGGGTGTGAGACACTCTCACTGGATCATGTTCTTCCCGTCTCTCTGGGGTGGGACACACTCTCATTGGATTATGTTGTTCCAGTCTCTCTGGGGTGGGACACACTCACAGACTGTGTTGTTCCAGTCTCGCTGGGGTGGGACACACACACTGGATTGTGTTGTTCGAGTCTCTCTGGGGTGGGACACACTCTCATTGGATTGTGTTGTTCCAGTCTCTCTGGGGTGGGACACACTCTGACTGGATTGTGTTGTTCCAGTCTCTCTGGGGTGGGACACACTCTCACTGGATTGTGTTGTTCCAGTCTCTCTGGGGTGTGAGACACTCTCTCTGGATTGTGTTGTTCCAGTCTCTCTGGGGTGGGACACATTCTCACTGGATTGTGTTGTTCGAGTCTCTCTGTGGTGGGACCCACAGTCACTGGATTGTGTTTTTCCAGTCTCTCTGGGGTGGGACACACTCTCACTGGATTGTGTTGTTCCAGTCTCTCTGGGGTAGGATACACTCTCACTGGATTGTGTTGTTCCAGTCTCTCTGGGGTGAGACATACTCTCACTGGACTGTGTTATTCCAGTCCCTCTGGGGTGGGACACACTCACTGGATTGTGTTGTTCCAGTCTCTCTGGGGTGGGACCCACTCACTGATTGTGTTGTTCCAGTCTCTCTGGATGGGGTCACTCACTGGATGGGATTCTCACTCACTGGATGTCACTGACTTTCTGGGTGGGATTCTCACTCACTGAATGCCAGTGTCTCTCTGGGTGGGATTCTCACTCACTGGATGCCAGTATCTCTCTGGGGTGGGAATCACTCACTGGATGTCACTGACTTTCTGGGTGGGATTCTCACTCACTGGATGCCAGTGTCTCTCTGGGTGGGATTCTCACTCACTGGATGCCAGCATCTCTCTGGGGTGGGGTTCACACTCACTGGATGCCAATGTCTCTCTGGGGTGGGATTTACACTCACTGGATGTCAGTGTCTCTCTAGGTTGCGTTTCTCACTGGGGGACTCTCGCTGGATGCCAGTGTCTCTCTAGGGTGGGTTTCTCACTGAGGGACTCTCACTGGTTGGCAGTGTCTCTCTGGTGTGGGATTCACACTCACTGGATGTCAGTGTCTCTCTGGGTGGGACTCTCACTGGATGTCAGTGTGCCTCTGGGGTGGGACTCTTACTGGGGGACTCTCACTGGATGCCAGTGTCTCTCTGGGGTGGGATACTCACTGGGGTGCTCTCACTGGATGGCAGTGTCTCTCTGGGGTGGGATTCTCACTCACTGGATGTCAGTGTCTCTCTGGGTGGGACTCTCAATGGATGTCAGTGTCTCTCTGGAGTGAGATTCTCACTGGATGCTAGAGTCTCGCTGGAGTGGGATTCTCTCACTGGATGTCAGTGTCTCTCTGGGTGAGACTCTCACTGGGGGACTCTCACTGGATGCCTGTGTCTCTGGGTGGGAATTTCACTCATTGGTGCCAGTGTCTCTCTGGGTGGGATTCTCAATCACTGAATGCCAGTGTCTGTCTGGGTTGGGTCTCTCACTGGAAGATTCTCACTGGATGTCAGTGTCTCCCTGGGGTGGGATTCTCACTCACTGGATGGCAGTGTCTCTCTGGGGTGGGATTTTCACTCACTGGATGTCAGTGTCTCTCTGGTTGGGACTCCCACTGGGGGACTCTCGCTGGATGCCAGTGTCTTTCTGCGGTGGGATTCTCACTCACTGGATGCCAGTGTCTCTCTGGGTGCAACTCTCACTGGGGGACGCTCACTGGATGCCAGTGTCTCTCTGGAGTGGGATACTCACTGGGGGACTCTCGCTGGATGGCAGTGTCTCTCTGGGTGGGACTCTCACTGGATGGCAGTGTCTCGCTGGGGTGGGATTTTCACTCACTGGATGTCAGTGTCTCTCTGGTTGGGACTCTCACTGGGGGACTCTCACTGGATGCCAGTGTCTTTCTGCGGTGGGATTCTCACTCACTGGATGCCAGTGTCTCTCTGGGTGCAACTCTCACTGGGGGACTGTCACTGGATGCCAATGTCTCTCTGGAGTGTGATACTCACTGGGGGACTCTCGCTGGATGGCAGTGTCTCTCTGGGGTGGGATTTTCACTCACTGGATACCAGTGTCTGTCAGGGGTGGGTCTCTCACTGGAGGACTCTCACTGGATGTCAGTGTCTCCCTGGGGTGGGATTCTCACTCACTGGATCCCAGTGTCTCTCTGGGTGCAACTCTCACTGGGGGACTCTCACTGGATGCCAGTGTCTCTCTGGAGTGTGATACTCACTGGGGGACTCTCGCTGGATGGCAATGTCTCTCTGGGGTGGGATTTTCACTCACTGGATGTCAGTGTCTCTCTGGTTGGGACTCTCGCTGGATGCCAGTGTCTTTCTGCGGTGGGATTCTCACTCACTGGATGCCAGAGTCTATCTGGGGTGGGACTCTCACTGGATGCCTGTGTCTCTGCAGGGTGGGATTCTCACTGGGGGACTCTCACTGGATGTCAGTGTCTCTCTGGGGTGGGATTCTCACTCACTGGATGTCAGTGTCTCTCTGGGTGCAACTCTCACTGGGGGACTCTCATTGGATGCCAGTGTCTCTCTGGGGCGGGCTTCTCACTCACTCGATGCCAGAGTCTCTCTGGGGTGGGCTTCTCACTCACTGGATGCCAGAGTCTCTCTGGGGTGGGACTCTCACTGGAGGACTCTCACTGGATGCCAGTGTCTTTCCAGGGTGGGTTTCTCACTGGGGGACTATCACTGGTTGGCAGTGTCTCTCTGGGGTGGGATTCACACTCACTGGGTGCCAGTGTCTCTCTGGGTGGGACTCTCACTGGATGCCAGTGTCTCTCTGGGTGGGATTCACACTCACTGGGTGCCAGTGTCTCTCTGGGTGGGACTCTCACTGGGGGGCTTTCACTGGATGCCAGTGTCTTTGGGTGGGATTCTCACTCACTGGATGCCAGTGTCTCTCTGGGTGCAACTCTCACTGGGGGACTCTCATTGGATGCCAGTGTCGCTCTGGGGCGGGCTTCTCACTCACTGGATGCCAGTGTCTCTCTGGGGTGGGATTCTCACTCACTGGGTGCCAGTGTCTCTCTGGGTGGGACTCTCACTGGATGCCAGTGTCTTTGGGTGGGATTCTCACTCACTGGATGCCAGTATCTCTCTGGGTGCGACTCTCATTGGGAGACTCTCATTGGATGCCAGTATCCCTCTGGGGTGGGATTCTCACTGGGGGACTCTCTCTGGATGCCAGTGTCTCTCTGGGGTGGGATTCTCACTCTTTGGATGCCAGTGTCTCTCTGGGTGTGACTCTCACTGGGGGACTCTCATTGGATGCCAGTGTCCCTCTGGGGTGGGATTCTCACTGGGGGACTCTCACTGGATGCCAGTGTCTCTCTGGGGTGGGATTCTCACTCTCTGGATGCCAGAGTGTCTCTGGGGTTGGTCTCTCACTGGAGGACTCTCACTGGGTGCCAGTGTCTCTCTGGGTGCGACTCTCACTGGGGGACTCTCATTGGATGCCAGTGTCTCTCTGGGGTGGGATTCTCACTCACTGGATGCCTGAGTCTCTCTGGGGTGGGACTCTCACTGGAGGACTCTTGCTGGATGCCAGTGTCTCTCCAGGGTGGGTTTCGCACTGGGGGACTCTCACTGTTTGGCAGTGTCTCTCTGGGTTGGGATTCACACTCACTGGATGTCAGTGTCTCTCTGGGTGGGACTCTCACTGGGGGACTCTCACTGGATGCCTGTGTCTCTGGGTGGGAGCATCACTCACTGGATGCCAGTGTCTCTCTGGGTGTGACTCTCACTGGATGCCTGTGTCTCTCTGGAGTGGGATTCTCACTCACTGGATGTCAGTGTCTCTCTGGGTGGGACTCTCACTGGGGGACTCTCACTGGATGCCTGTGTCTCTGGGTGGGGTTCTCACTCACTGGATGTCAGTGTCCCTCTGGATGGAACTCTCACTCACTCCGCAGCACAGTCGCATGGTGGTTAGCACAATTGCTTCACAGCTCCAGGGTCCCAAGTTCGATTCCCGCTTGGGTCACTGTCTGTGTGGAGTCTGCACGTTCTCCCCGTGTGCGTGGGTTTCCTCCGGGTGCTCCGGTTTTCTCCCACAGTCCAAAGATGTGCAGGTTAGGTGGATTGGCCTTTGGCCATGCTAAATTGCCCTTCGTGACCAAAATTGCCCTTAGTGTTGGGTGGGGTTACTGGGTTATGTGGATAGGGTGGAGATGTGCGGTTCGGTAAGGTGCTCTTTCAGAGTGCCGGTGCAGACTCAATGGGCCGAATGGCCTCCTTCTGCACTGTAAGTTCTATGATAAAGTATCTATGATGGATGCCAGTGTCTCTCTGGGTGGGACTCTCACTGGATGCCAGTGTCTCTCTGGGTGGGACTCTCACTCACTGGATGCCAGTGTCTCTCTTGGTGGGACTCTCACCCCTGGATGCCAGTGTCTCTCAGGGTGGGACTCTCACCCACTGGATGCCAGTGTCACGCTGGGTGGGACTCTCACTGGGTGCCAGTGTCTCCAGGGGTGGGACTCTCACCCACTGGATGCCAGTGTCTCTCTGGGTGTGACTCTCACTGGGGGACTCTCATTGGATGCCAATGTCCCTCTGGGTGGGATTCTTACTGGAGGACTCTCACTGGATGCCAGTGTCTCTCTGGGGTGGGATTCTCACTCTCTGGATGCCAGTCTCTCTGGGGTTGGTCTCTCACTGGAGGACTCTCACTGGGTGCCAGTGTCTCTCTGGGTGCGACTCTCACTGGGGGACTCTCACTGGATGCCAGTGTCTCTCTGGGTGGGATTCACACTCACTGGGTGCCAGTGTCTCTCTGGGTGGGACTCTCACTGGGGGGCTTTCACTGGATGCCAGTGTCTTTGGGTGGGATTCTCACTCACTGGATGCCAGTGTCTCTCTGGGTGCAACTCTCACTGGGGGACTCTCATTGGATGCCAGTGTCTCTCTGGGGTGGGCTTCTCACTCACTGGATGCCAGAGTCTATCTGGGGTGGGACTCTCACTGGAGGACTCTCACTGGATGCCAGTGTCTTTCCAGGGTGGATTTCTCACTGGGGGACTCTCACTGGTTGGCAGTGTCTCTCTGGGGTGGGATTCACACTCACTGGGTGCCAGTGTCTCTCTGGGTGGGACTCTCACTGGATGGCAGTATCTTTGGGTGGGATTCTCACTCACTGGATGCCAGTGTCTCTCTGGGTGCGACTCTCACTGGGGGACTCTCATTGGATGCCAGTGTCTCTCTGGGGTGGGATTATCACTGGGGGACTCTCTCTGGATGCCAGTGTCTCTCTGGGTGCGACTCTCACTGGGGGACTCTCAACGGATGCCAGTGTCTCTCTGGGGTGGGATTCTCACTCACTGGATGCCTGAGTCTCTCTGGGGTGGGATTCTCACTCACTGGATGCCTGAGTCTCTCTGGGGTGGGACTCTCACTGGAGGACTCTCGCTGGATGCCAGTGTCTCTCCAGGGTGGGTTTCTCACTGGGGGACTCTCACTGTTGGCAGTGTCTTTGGGTGGGATTCTCACTCACTGGATGCCAGTGTCTCTCTGGGTGCGACTCTCACTTGGGGACTCACATTGGATGCTAGTGTCCCTCCGGGGTGGGATTCTCACTCAGGGACTCTCTCTGGATGCCAGTGTCTCTCTGGGGTTGGATTCCCACTCTTTGGATGCCAGTGTCTCTCTGGGTCCGACTCTCACTGGGGGACTCTCATTGGATGCGTGTCCCTCTGGGGTCGGATTCTCACTGGGGCACTCTCTCTGGATGCCAGTGTCTCTCTGGGGTGGGATTCTCACTCACTGGATGCCAGTGTCTCTCTGGGTGTGACTCTCACTGGGGGACTCTCATTGGATGCCAATGTCCCTCTGGGGTGGGATTCTCACTGGGGGACTCTCACTGGATGCCAGTGTCTCTCTGGGGTGGGATTCTCACTCTCTAGATGCCAGAGTCTCTCTGGGGTTGGTCTCTCACTGGAGGACTCTCACTGGGTGCCAGTGTCCATCTGGGTGCGACTCTCACTGGGGGACTCTCATTGGATGCCAATGTCTCTCTGGGGTGGGTTTATCACTGGGGGACTCTCATTGGATGCCAGTGTCTCTCTGGGTGCGACTCTCACTTGGGGACTCACATTGGATGCTAGTGTCCCTCCGGGGTGGGATTCTCACTGGGGGACTCTCTCTGGATGCCAGTGTCTCTCTGGGGTTGGATTCCCACTCTTTGGATGCCAGTGTCTCTCTGGGTCCGACTCTCACTGGGGGACTCTCATTGGATGCCAGTGTCCCTCTGGGGTCGGATTCTCACTGGGGCACTCTCTCTGGATGCCAGTGTCTCTCTGGGGTGGGATTCTCACTCACTGGATGCCAGTGTCTCTCTGGGTGGGACTCTCACTGGGGGACTCTCACTGGATGCCTGTGTCTCTGGGTGGGGTTCTCACTCACTGGATGTCAGTGTCCCTCTGGATGGAACTCTCACTCACTCCGCAGCACAGTCGCATGGTGGTTAGCACAATTGCTTCACAGCTCCAGGGTCCCAAGTTCGATTCCCGCTTGGGTCACTGTCTGTGTGGAGTCTGCACGTTCTCCCCGTGTGCGTGGGTTTCCTCCGGGTGCTCCGGTTTTCTCCCACAGTCCAAAGATGTGCAGGTTAGGTGGATTGGCCTTTGGCCATGCTAAATTGCCCTTCGTGACCAAAATTGCCCTTAGTGTTGGGTGGGGTTACTGGGTTATGTGGATAGGGTGGAGATGTGCGGTTCGGTAAGGTGCTCTTTCAGAGTGCCGGTGCAGACTCAATGGGCCGAATGGCCTCCTTCTGCACTGTAAGTTCTATGATAAAGTATCTATGATGGATGCCAGTGTCTCTCTGGGTGGGACTCTCACTGGATGCCAGTGTCTCTCTGGGTGGGACTCTCACTCACTGGATGCCAGTGTCTCTCTTGGTGGGACTCTCACCCCTGGATGCCAGTGTCTCTCAGGGTGGGACTCTCACCCACTGGATGCCAGTGTCACGCTGGGTGGGACTCTCACTGGGTGCCAGTGTCTCCAGGGGTGGGACTCTCACCCACTGGATGCCAGTGTCTCTCTGGGTGTGACTCTCACTGGGGGACTCTCATTGGATGCCAATGTCCCTCTGGGATGGGATTCTTACTGGAGGACTCTCACTGGATGCCAGTGTCTCTCTGGGGTGGGATTCTCACTCTCTGGATGCCAGTCTCTCTGGGGTTGGTCTCTCACTGGGGGACTCTCATTGGATGCCAATGTCCCTCTGGGGTGGGATTCTCACTGGGGGACTCTCACTGGATGCCAGTGTCTCTCTGGGGTGGGATTCTCACTCTCTAGATGCCAGAGTCTCTCTGGGGTTGGTCTCTCACTGGAGGACTCTCACTGGGTGCCAGTGTCTCTCTGGGTGCGACTCTCACTGGGGGACTCTCATTGGATGCCAATGTCTCTCTGGGGTGGGATTATCACTGGGGGACTCTCACTGGATGTCAGTGTCTCTCTGGGTGGGACTCTCACTGGGGGACTCTCACTGGATGCCTGTGTCTCTGGGTGGGGTTCTCACTCACTGGATGTCAGTGTCCCTCTGGATGGAACTCTCATTCACTCCGCAGCACAGTCGCATGGTGGTTAGCACAATTGCTTCACAGCTCCAGGGTCCCAAGTTCGATTCCCGCTTGGGTCACTGTCTGTGTGGAGTCTGCACGTTCTCCCCGTGTGCGTGGGTTTCCTCTGGGTGCTCCGGTTTTCTCCCACAGTCCAAAGATGTGCAGGTTAGGTGGATTGGCCTTTGGCCATGCTAAATTGCCCTTCGTGACCAAAATTGCCCTTAGTGTTGGGTGGGGTTACTGGGTTATGTAATGGACTCTCATTGGATGCCAGTGTCTCTCTGGGGTGGGATTATCACTGGGGGACTCTCTCTGGATGCCAGTGTCTCTCTGGGTGCGACTCTCACTGGGGGACTCTCATTGGATGCCAGTGTCTCTCTGGGGTGGGATTCTCACTCACTGGATGCCTGAGTCTCTCTGGGGTGGGACTCTCACTGGCGGACTCTCGCTGGATGCCAGTGTCTCTCCAGGGTGGGTTGCTCACTGGGGGACTCTCACTGGTTGACAGTGTCTTTGGGTGGGATTCTCACTCACTGGATGCCAGTGTCTCTCTGGGTGCGACTCTCACTGGGGGACTCTCATTGGATGCCAGTGTCCCTGTGGGGTGGGATTCTCACTGGGGGACTCTCTCTGGATGCCAGTGTCTCTCTGGGGTGGGATTCTCACTCTTTGGATGCCAGTGTCTCTCTGGGTGCGACTCTCACTGGGGGACTCTCATTGGATGCCAGTGTCCCTCTGGGGTGGGATTCTCACTGGGGGACACTCGCTGGATGCCAGTGTTTCTCTGGGGTGGGATTCACACTCACTGGGTGCTAGTGGCTCTCTGGGTGGGACTCTCACTGGATGCCTGTGTCTCTGCAGGGTGGGATTCTCACTGGGGGACTCTCACTGGATGTCAGTGTCTCTCTGGGGTGGGATTCTCACTCACTGGATGTCAGTGTCTCTCTGCGTGCAACTCTCAGTGGGGGACTCGCATTGGATGCCAGTGTCTCTCTGGGGCGGGCTTCTCACTCACTGGATGCCAGAGTCTCTCTGGGGTGGGCTTCTCACTCACTGGATGCCAGAGTCTCTCTGGGGTGGGACTCTCACTGGAGGACTCTCACGTGATGCCAGTGTCTTTCCAGGGTGGGTTTCTCACTGGGGGACTCTCACTGGTTGGCAGTGTCTCTCTGGTGTGGGATTCACACTCACTGGGTGCCAGTGTCTCTCTGGGTGGGACTCTCACTGGATGCCAGTGTCTCTCTGGGTGGGATTCACACTCACTGGGTGCCAGTGTCTCTCTGGGTGGGACTCTCACTGGGGGGCTTTCACTGGATGCCAGTGTCTTTGGGTGGGATTCTCACTCACTGGATGCCAGTGTCTCTCTGGGTGCAACTCTCACTGGGGGACTCTCATTGGATGCCAGTGTCTCTCTAGGGTGGGCTTCTCACTCACTGGATGCCAGAGTCTATCTGGGGTGGGACTCTCACTGGAGGACTCTCTCTGGATGCCAGTGTCTTTCCAGGGTGGATTTCTCACTGGGGGACTCTCACTGGTTGGCAGTGTCTCTCTGGGGTGGGATTCACACTCACTGGGTGCCAGTGTCTCTCTGGGTGGGACTCTCACTGGATGCCAGTATCTTTGGGTGGGATTCTCACTCACTGGATGCCAGTGTCTCTCTGGGTGCGACTCTCACTGGGGGACTCTCATTGGATGCCAGTGTCCCTCTGGGGTGGGATTCTCACTGGGGGACTCTCTCTGGATGCCAGTGTCTCTCTGGGGTGGGATTCTCACTCTTTGGATGCCAGTGTCTCTCTGGGTGCGACTCTCACTGGGGGACTCTCATTGGATGCCAGTGTCCCTCTGGGGTGGGATTCTCACTGGGGGACTCTCACTGGATGCCAGTGTCTCTCTGGGGTTGGTCTCTCACTGGAGGACTCTCACTGGGTGCCAGTGTCTCTCTGGGTGCGACTCTCACTGGGGGACTCTCATTGGATGCCAGTGTCTCTCTGGGGTGGGATTATCACTGGGGGACTCTCTCTGGATGCCAGTGTCTCTCTGGGTGCGACTCTCACTGGGGGACTCTCATTGGATGCCAGTGTCTCTCTGGGGTGGGATTCTCACTCACTGGATGCCTGAGTCTCTCTGGGGTGGGATTCTCACTCACTGGATGCCTGAGTCTCTCTGGGGTGGGACTCTCACTGGAGGACTCTCGCTGGATTCCAGTGTCCCTCTGGGGTGGGATTCTCACTGGGGGACTCTCTCTGGATGCCAGTGTCTCTCTGGGGTTGGATTCCCACTCTTTGGATGCCAGTGTCTCTCTGGGTCCGACTCTCACTGGGGGACTCTCATTGGATGCCAGTGTCCCTCTGGGGTCGGATTCTCACTGGGGCACTCTCTCTGGATGCCAGTGTCTCTCTGGGGTGGGATTCTCACTCACTGGATGCCAGTGTCTCTCTGGGTGTGACTCTCACTGGGGGACTCTCATTGGATGCCAATGTCCCTCTGGGGTGGGATTCTCACTGGGGGACTCTCACTGGATGCCAGTGTCTCTCTGGGGTGGGATTCTCACTCTCTAGATGCCAGAGTCTCTCTGGGGTTGGTCTCTCACTGGGTGCCAGTGTCTCTCTGGGTGCGACTCTCACTGGGGGACTCTCATTGGATCCCAATGTCTCTCTGGGGTGGGATTATCACTGGGGGACTCTCATTGGATGCCAGTGTCTCTCTGGGGTGGGATTCTCACTCACTGGATGCCTGAGTCTCTCTGGGGTGGGACTCTCACTGGAGGACTCTTGCTGGATGCCAGTGTCTCTCCAGGGTGGGTTTCGCACTGGGGGACTCTCACTGTTTGGCAGTGTCTCTCTGGGTTGGGATTCACACTCACTGGATGTCAGTGTCTCTGGGTGGGACTCTCACTGGGGGACTCTCACTGGATGCCTGTGTCTCTGGGTGGGAGCATCACTCACTGGATGCCAGTGTCTCTCTGGGTGCGACTCTCACTGGATGCCTGTGTCTCTCTGGAGTGGGATTCTCACTCACTGGATGTCAGTGTCTCTCTGGGTGGGACTCTCACTGGGGGACTCTCACTGGATGCCTGTGTCTCTGGGTGGGGTTCTCACTCACTGGATGTCAGTGTCCCTCTGGATGGAACTCTCACTCACTCCGCAGCACAGTCGCATGGTGGTTAGCACAATTGCTTCACAGCTCCAGGGTCCCAAGTTCGATTCCCGCTTGGGTCACTGTCTGTGTGGAGTCTGCACGTTCTCCCCGTGTGCGTGGGTTTCCTCCGGGTGCTCCGGTTTTCTCCCACAGTCCAAAGATGTGCAGGTTAGGTGGATTGGCCTTTGGCCATGCTAAATTGCCCTTCGTGACCAAAATTGCCCTTAGTGTTGGGTGGGGTTACTGGGTTATGTGGATAGGGTGGAGATGTGCGGTTCGGTAATGTGCTCTTTCAGAGTGCCGGTGCAGACTCAATGGGCCGAATGGCCTCCTTCTGCACTGTAAGTTCTATGATAAAGTATCTATGATGGATGCCAGTGTCTCTCTGGGTGGGACTCTCACTGGATGCCAGTGTCTCTCTGGGTGGGACTCTCACTCACTGGATGCCAGTGTCTCTCTTGGTGGGACTCTCACCCCTGGATGCCAGTGTCTCTCAGGGTGGGACTCTCACCCACTGGATGCCAGTGTCACGCTGGATGGGACTCTCACTGGGTGCCAGTGTCTCCAGGGGTGGGACTCTCACCCACTGGATGCCAGTGTCTCTCTGGGTGTGACTCTCACTGGGGGACTCTCATTGGATGCCAATGTCCCTCTGGGTGGGATTCTTACTGGAGGACTCTCACTGGATGCCAGTGTCTCTCTGGGGTGGGATTCTCACTCTCTGGATGCCAGTCTCTCTGGGGTTGGTCTCTCACTGGAGGACTCTCACTGGGTGCCAGTGTCTCTCTGGGTGCGACTCTCACTGGGGGACTCTCACTGGATGCCAGTGTCTCTCTGGGTGGGATTCACACTCACTGGGTGCCAGTGTCTCTCTGGGTGGGACTCTCACTGGGGGGCTTTCACTGGATGCCAGTGTCTTTGGGTGGGATTCTCACTCACTGGATGCCAGTGTCTCTCTGGGTGCAACTCTCACTGGGGGACTCTCATTGGATGCCAGTGTCTCTCTGGGGTGGGCTTCTCACTCACTGGATGCCAGAGTCTATCTGGGGTGGGACTCTCACTGGAGGACTCTCACTGGATGCCAGTGTCTTTCCAGGGTGGATTTCTCACTGGGGGACTCTCACTGGTTGGCAGTGTCTCTCTGGGGTGGGATTCACACTCACTGGGTGCCAGTGTCTCTCTGGGTGGGACTCTCACTGGATGCCAGTATCTTTGGGTGGGATTCTCACTCACTGGATGCCAGTGTCTCTCTGGGTGCGACTCTCACTGGGGGACTCTCATTGGATGCCAGTGTCCCTCTGGGGTGGGATTCTCACTGGGGGACTCTCTCTGGATGCCAGTGTCTCTCTGGGGTGGGATTCTCACTCTTTGGATGCCAGTGTCTCTCTGGGTGCGACTCTCACTGGGGGACTCTCATTGGATGCCAGTGTCCCTCTGGGGTGGGATTCTCACTGGGGGACTCTCACTGGATGCCAGTGTCTCTCTGGGGTTGGTCTCTCACTGGAGGACTCTCACTGGGTGCCAGTGTCTCTCTGGGTGCGACTCTCACTGGGGGACTCTCATTGGATGCCAGTGTCTCTCTGGGGTGGGATTATCACTGGGGGACTCTCTCTGGATGCCAGTGTCTCTCTGGGTGCGACTCTCACTGGGGGACTCTCAACGGATGCCAGTGTCTCTCTGGGGTGGGATTCTCACTCACTGGATGCCTGAGTCTCTCTGGGGTGGGATTCTCACTCACTGGATGCCTGAGTCTCTCTGGGGTGGGACTCTCACTGGAGGACTCTCGCTGGATGCCAGTGTCTCTCCAGGGTGGGTTTCTCACTGGGGGACTCTCACTGTTGGCAGTGTCTTTGGGTGGGATTCTCACTCACTGGATGCCAGTGTCTCTCTGGGTGCGACTCTCACTTGGGGACTCACATTGGATGCTAGTGTCCCTCCGGGGTGGGATTCTCACTCAGGGACTCTCTCTGGATGCCAGTGTCTCTCTGGGGTTGGATTCCCACTCTTTGGATGCCAGTGTCTCTCGGGGTCCGACTCTCACTGGGGGACTCTCATTGGATGCGTGTCCCTCTGGGGTCGGATTCTCACTGGGGCACTCTCTCTGGATGCCAGTGTCTCTCTGGGGTGGGATTCTCACTCACTGGATGCCAGTGTCTCTCTGGGTGTGACTCTCACTGGGGGACTCTCATTGGATGCCAATGTCCCTCTGGGGTGGGATTCTCACTGGGGGACTCTCACTGGATGCCAGTGTCTCTCTGGGGTGGGATTCTCACTCTCTAGATGCCAGAGTCTCTCTGGGGTTGGTCTCTCACTGGAGGACTCTCACTGGGTGCCAGTGTCTCTCTGGGTGCGACTCTCACTGGGGGACTCTCATTGGATGCCAATGTCTCTCTGGGGTGGGTTTATCACTGGGGGACTCTCATTGGATGCCAGTGTCTCTCTGGGTGCGACTCTCACTTGGGGACTCACATTGGATGCTAGTGTCCCTCCGGGGTGGGATTCTCACTGGGGGACTCTCTCTGGATGCCAGTGTCTCTCTGTGGTTGGATTCCCACTCTTTGGATGCCAGTGTCTCTCTGGGTCCGACTCTCACTGGGGGACTCTCATTGGATGCCAGTGTCCCTCTGGGGTCGGATTCTCACTGGGGCACTCTCTCTGGATGCCAGTGTCTCTCTGGGGTGGGATTCTCACTCACTGGATGCCAGTGTCTCTCTGGGTGGGACTCTCACTGGGGGACTCTCACTGGATGCCTGTGTCTCTGGGTGGGGTTCTCACTCACTGGATGTCAGTGTCCCTCTGGATGGAACTCTCACTCACTCCGCAGCACAGTCGCATGGTGGTTAGCACAATTGCTTCACAGCTCCAGGGTCCCAAGTTCGATTCCCGCTTGGGTCACTGTCTGTGTGGAGTCTGCACGTTCTCCCCGTGTGCGTGGGTTTCCTCCGGGTGCTCCGGTTTTCTCCCACAGTCCAAAGATGTGCAGGTTAGGTGGATTGGCCTTTGGCCATGCTAAATTGCCCTTCGTGACCAAAATTGCCCTTAGTGTTGGGTGGGGTTACTGGGTTATGTGGATAGGGTGGAGATGTGCGGTTCGGTAAGGTGCTCTTTCAGAGTGCCGGTGCAGACTCAATGGGCCGAATGGCCTCCTTCTGCACTGTAAGTTCTATGATAAAGTATCTATGATGGATGCCAGTGTCTCTCTGGGTGGGACTCTCACTGGATGCCAGTGTCTCTCTGGGTGGGACTCTCACTCACTGGATGCCAGTGTCTCTCTTGGTGGGACTCTCACCCCTGGATGCCAGTGTCTCTCAGGGTGGGACTCTCACCCACTGGATGCCAGTGTCACGCTGGGTGGGACTCTCACTGGGTGCCAGTGTCTCCAGGGGTGGGACTCTCACCCACTGGATGCCAGTGTCTCTCTGGGTGTGACTCTCACTGGGGGACTCTCATTGGATGCCAATGTCCCTCTGGGGTGGGATTCTTACTGGAGGACTCTCACTGGATGCCAGTGTCTCTCTGGGGTGGGATTCTCACTCTCTGGATGCCAGTCTCTCTGGGGTTGGTCTCTCACTGGGGGACTCTCATTGGATGCCAATGTCCCTCTGGGGTGGGATTCTCACTGGGGGACTCTCACTGGATGCCAGTGTCTCTCTGGGGTGGGATTCTCACTCTCTAGATGCCAGAGTCTCTCTGGGGTTGGTCTCTCACTGGAGGACTCTCACTGGGTGCCAGTGTCTCTCTGGGTGCGACTCTCACTGGGGGACTCTCATTGGATGCCAATGTCTCTCTGGGGTGGGATTATCACTGGGGGACTCTCACTGGATGTCAGTGTCTCTCTGGGTGGGACTCTCACTGGGGGACTCTCACTGGATGCCTGTGTCTCTGGGTGGGGTTCTCACTCACTGGATGTCAGTGTCCCTCTGGATGGAACTCTCATTCACTCCGCAGCACAGTCGCATGGTGGTTAGCACAATTGCTTCACAGCTCCAGGGTCCCAAGTTCGATTCCCGCTTGGGTCACTGTCTGTGTGGAGTCTGCACGTTCTCCCCGTGTGCGTGGGTTTCCTCTGGGTGCTCCGGTTTTCTCCCACAGTCCAAAGATGTGCAGGTTAGGTGGATTGGCCTTTGGCCATGCTAAATTGCCCTTCGTGACCAAAATTGCCCTTAGTGTTGGGTGGGGTTACTGGGTTATGTAATGGACTCTCATTGGATGCCAGTGTCTCTTTGGGGTGGGATTCTCACTCACTGGATGCCTGAGTCTCTCTGGGGTGGGACTCTCACTGGAGGACTCTCGCTGGATGCCAGTGTCTCTCCAGGGTGGGTTTCTCACTGGGGGACTCTCACTGGTTGGCAGTGTCTTTGGGTGGGATTCTCACTCACTGGATGCCAGTGTCTCTCTGGGTGCGACTCTCACTGGGGGACTCTCATCGGATGCCAGTGTCCCACTGGGGTGGGATTCTCACTGGGGGACTCTCTCTGGATGCCAGTGTCTCTCTGGGGTGGGATTCTCACTCTTTGGATGCCAGTGTCTCTCTGGGTGCGACTCTCACTGGGGGACTCTCATTGGATGCCAGTGTCCCTCTGGGGTGGGATTCTCACTGGGGGACTCTCTCTGGATGGCAGTCTCTCTCTGGGGTGGGATTCTCACTCACTGGATGCCAGTGTCTCTCTGGGTGTGACTCTCACTGGGGGACTCTCATTGGATGCCAATGTCCCTCTGGGGTGGGATTCTCACTGGGGGACTCTCACTGGATGCCAGTGTCTCTCTGGGGTGGGATTCTCACTCTCTGGATGCCAGAGTCTCTCTGGGGTTGGTCTCTCACTGGAGGACTCTCACTGGGTGCCAGTGTCTCTCTGGGTGTGACTCTCACTGGGGGACTCTCATTGGATTCCAGTGTCTCTCTGGGGTGGGATTATCACTGGGGGACTCTCTCTGGATGCCAGTGTCTCTCTGGGTGCGACTCTCACTGGGGGACTCTCATTGGATGCCAGTGTCTCTCTGGGGTGGGATTCTCACTCACTGGATGCCTGAGTCTCTCTGGGGTGAGACTCTCACTGGAGGACTCTCGCTGGATGCCAGTGTCTCTCCAGGGTGGGTTTCTCACTGGGGGACTCTCACTGGATGCCTGTGTCTCTGGGTGGGAGTATCACTCACTGGATGCCAGTGTCTCTCTGGGTGCGACTCTCACTGGGGGACTCTCACTGGATGCCTGTGCCTCTCTGGAGTGGGATTCTCACTCACTGGATATCAGTGTCTCTCTGGGTGGGACTCTCACTGGATGCCTGTGTCTCTGGGTGGGATTCTCACTCACTGGATGTCAGTGTCCCTCTGGATGGAACTCTCACTCACTCCGCAGCACAGTCGCATGGTGGTTAGCACAATTGCTTCACAACTCCAGGGTCCCAAGTTCGATTCCCGCTTGGGTCACTGTCTGTGTGGAGTCTGCGCGTTCTCCCCGTGTGTGCGTGGGTTTCCTCCGGGTGCTCCGGTTTTCTCCCACAGTCCAAAGATGTGCAGGTTAGGTGGATTGGCCTTTGGCCATGCTAAATTGCCCTTAGTGACCAAAATTGCCCTTAGTGTTGGGTGGGGTCACTGGGTTATGGGGCTAGGGTGGAGATGTGCGGTTCGGTAAGGTGCTCTTTCAGAGTGCCGGTGCAGACTCAATGGGCCGAATGGCCTACTTCTGCACTGTAAATTCTATGATAAAGTATCTATGATGGATGCCAGTGTCTCTCTGGGTGGGACTTTCACTGGATGCCAGTGTCTCTCTGGGTGGGACTCTCACTCACTGGATGCCAGTGTCTCTCTTGGTGGGTCTCTCACCCCTGGATGCCAGTGTCTCTCAGGGTGGGACTCTCACCCACTGGATGCCAGTGTCACGCTGGGTGGGACTCTCACTGGGTGCCAGTGTCTCCAGGGGTGGGACTCTCACCCACTGGATGCCAGTGTCACTCTGGGTGGGACTCTCACTGGATGCCAGTGTCTCTCTGGGGGAATTCTCACCCACTGGATGCCAGTGTCTCTCTGGGTGGGACTCTCACTGGATGCCAGTGTCTCTCTGGGGGAATTCTCACCCACTGGATGCCAGTGTCTCTCTGGGTGGGACTCTCGCTGGGTGCCAGTGTCTCTCTGGGGAAGCCTCACCCACTGGATGCCAGTGTCTCTCTGGATGGATTCTCACCCACTAGCTGCCAGTGTCACTCTGGGTAGGACTCTCACTGGTTGCCAGTGTCTCTCTGGGGGAAGCCTCACCCACTAGCTGCCAGTGTCTCTCTGGGGGAAGCCTCACCCACTGGATGCCAGTGTCTCTCTGGGGGAAGCCTCACCCACTAGCTGCCAGTGTCTCTCTGGGGGAAGCCTCACCCACTGGATGCCAGTGTCTCTCTGGGGGAAGCCTCACCCACTGGATGCCAGTGTCTCTCTGGGACTCTCACCTCGGCCTTTACCCGCTCTCAGCTTCTTACCCAGATGCTGCTCCAAGCGGCGGCTCTGCTGTCTCCCAGGCTCCAGGCCTCGGTCTTGCCCCAGGAACGGCCCCAACTTCCTCCCGGGGAGCTCAGGCCTGAAACCTCCCGCCTGATGTCAGGGGGCGGAGGCTGTGGCGGAGAGTCGGCCGGGCTACTTCGGGGGATGGCCGGCTTGCGGGAATCGAGATCTCCGACCTGTCACCCCCACCCCGCCCCCACGGCGGACTGGCAGTGGCGCGCAGGCGCAGGCATCCGGGCCGGACGCCGGCAGAACCAAGTGGATACGCCTGCGCACACCATCTTCGATGCCGCGCCCGGCCAACACGGACGCATGCGTACGTCGCATCCGTGTGTGTGATCACTGAACGCATACTCTACCCCCCCCCCCCCTCCCCGCCCCGGGTGGGACCGACAGGTGCGTGCGCACTGCTTTCTCCCCGCCGACCACTAGACGCATGCGTAAAGTACTGCTTCGAATATGACCACGGAACGCATGCGCAAATCGTCTCCTTGACCCGACAGTGATCTCCTCCTCCCCAAGCTGACAGGCGCCTGCGCGTCACTTCCAGGCTCGCACCTGCGCATTGCGAGCGGGGATCCCCAGCTGTCAATCAGTAGCCACGTGTCTTGTGTTTACGTGGCACGCGGAGGCTGGGCTCCCTGATGGCTTTGCAGAGAGTCTGACCAAGAACGTTTATTATTAAAATAATGTAGCTTGAGGCAGGAAAAGCTGCTTGCATCAGATATAACAGTTAGCGGCACAATCTGCAAAACCCCAAGAATGACACAAATTCAGTTATTTTTCCCAAAACAGGGCGAATATGAAAAGATAATAATAATAATCGCTTATTGTCACAAGTAGGCTTCAATGAAGTTACTGTGAAAAGCCCCTAGTCGCCACATTCCGGCGCCTGGGGTTTGGGGAGGCCGGTACGGAATTGAACCCGTGCTGCTGCCTTGTTCTGCATTACAAGCAAGCTGTTTAGCCCACTGTGCTAAACCATGTCCACTTGTATTCAGCCTGCCTTAAACTGGAGGGATTTTGGCAGGGATTTGCTGATGTGAGGTCTGAGGTGCTGAGGCTGAAGGTAGTCCCGAGTCCAGAAGTCGAGATTTTTGGAGTTTCAGAAGACCTGGGAATCCCAGGGATGAGAGAGGCCGATGTTTTGGCCTTTCCCTCTCTGGTAGCCCGGAGACAGATCCTGTTGGAATGGAAGAACTCGGGGGTGCCGAAACCAGCGGGGGGTGGGTTGTTAAAAAAATCAAGTTCGCCTTGAGAGGGATTGTGGAGGGGTTTGCCTGGAGATGGAAACCGTTTCTCGACGTATTCAAGGATAGTTAAGAAGTCAGCAGGGGTAGGGGGGTGGGGATATTGGGGTTAAAGAAAATGGAGGCAGAGTGGCTGGAGGGTAACGACAGAGAGGGTGGGGGTGGGGGGGTTGGTCATTTATCTGATTTGTTACGTGTTTTCCTGTTCTCTTTTTGATTTTGGTTATGTTTAATTTATGTATATATGTTAATAAAAACATTAAAAAAAAATAAACCTC